>NC_138147.1:3892500-3965000 GCF_964199315.1 Orbicella franksi | reverse complement strand
CAACCAAGAAAAAAAAACAATCGGAAAGCTTGGCTTTCACCTCAAGACTTCCTTGTAATATATTAAATGTAATTTGTTCAATCCTTGACTTTGATATTTCTTTTGTGTTGCTTCCTTGAGTCTCAGCACCATGTTAGACTTTAGGTACATGTACATCAAAACTGGTTTATTGTACAGTCGAACCTCTCCACAACGGCCACGCTGGGGACTGAGGAAAGTGGCTGTTGTAGAGAGGTGGCTGTTATGGGGACATAGGGGTGTAATATGACACCTTTTTTACAGGCTCTGCAACCTTTTTCATTTAAAAAAAAAAAATGTTTATTGTCAGTAGCATATACACACGAAACACAATCATAAAACAGAAACTAAACAGCAACAGAGACCAGCGACATGCAGTATGGATCTAGTCTGGTGGCCTGTTACAATAAAAGATGTGGGGGTTTTATGTACATCATTCATCAATCGTTGATTAACTGGCCATTGTAGAGAGGTTAAAATTTGAGTGAGTATACCATTAGAACCATCCACCAGGACAAAAAGGTGGCCGTTATCTAGAGGTGACTGTTATAGACAGGTGGCCGCTAGTGTCGGTTAGACTGTAGTCAGATATCTAAATCACCTTCATTGTTATGCTTTCCTTTGTTTAAACTCAATGGAATGATCAAGTAGATGTGTAAGTTACATTATATGTGAATGTAAATTCTGATGACTAACATCCTGCCATGAAGAAAGATCTGATACTTTTCAAACTTCCTGTGTGCTAACTTTTGAAAAGACTAGTGAAGCTTGCTTTTGGTGAGTTCTGGGTGTTTTCAAGATATTGTAAAACGTATTTTCGTGTGGTCTCAGTCTTTCAAAATGGTTGCCTTTGTGGCCATGTCAAATTCTAACCCTGTGGTCATGTAATGTCTAATTGCCTCCCCCCCCCCTACCCTGGGGACATATCAGACACATTGCCTACGTGTGCATTCCTCCTGTGATTTCTCTTTTTTTTTTTCTTGATACAAACTTGTAGGGCAGGGGACAATTTTGAACAAACTGGACAACAAAGAGAAGTTCATATCAAGTTCTACTGCAATCCAAAGAAGCCATTTGGAGAGCCAGCATTTAGTGGGCAGGAGGGAAATAAGTACTTCTTTGATGTTCAGACGTCACTGGTGTGTTCACCTTCAGCTGTTCAGTGTGCAGTGACGTCAGAACATGATGGCAAATCATATGACTTAACTCCTTTGGGACTTCATGATGGTAAGCTAAATGGCTGCTGTGATAATGTCTAAGTCTTTAAGAAATGGCCAGTGCTTGGGTGGCGTTTATCAAGTTGTCCATGCAAGCATTATGTTAGGGCCTTCAAAAAAAAGTGTAAATGGTGCTTAATGTCAGGAGCATCTCTGCTTTAAACTGATCAACAATAGATGAGTGTAGGGAAGGTGCTTGTAAGGCTTAAGGAGCCAGGTTCACGAGCTAACCCAGACAACCCTGTAAATTCACGAGCCTCCCTGCACACATGTAAGCCACGTGTAACTTTATAAGCCTTCTTTTAGCTTCCAGAGTGCAACAAGAACATAGTGAATTTGAAAAAATTACCTTACACAACTTTGGTAGTGACCCTCAAACCAGATTAAATTTATCGTGTGTTGAAATGTTAGACTTTGAGGGAGGACTTTGATAATAGAAGTAGAGATTATAAAATACAGGAGTGGGTACTGAACTAGGCTGGGCAATTCCAAAATGGAAATGAGTGGTGGTATTTGATTGCAACTTTGATGTATGTGTGCACCTTTTTAAGGTAACTGGGAAGCAGTTGATACCAGACCACAGGACAGACACCTTCATTACTTCATCAACATTTGTCGCTCCGTGAATCCAACCCCAGAACTCATGAAATGTCCTGGTGGAGCTATTGGTGCTTGTCAGATCGACCACAAATCCAAGAGAGGATTCAACTTGGGATATGTGCAGAGTAATCCACAGATAGCAGCCAGTGGGGAGCTGTCGTTGCAGTATTCTGGAGGGAGTGGATGCCATCACCAGTTCAACAGAAGCATTAGAATCGTCTTCTCATGTTCAGATATTATGGTAAGGGACAGGATTGCAAAGCGCAAATATGGTGAAGGAAGATTGCCTCGAAAATGTCTCGTTACAGGGTATCAAGGAAATAACAACCCCTCAGCTTGTACCTTAAAATGAGAAGGCCGGTCACGGGCAGGGCTGAAAAAATTGTCATCCAGTTGTCCTGGATAAGTAGATTTTCATCCCGGGCAAGTAACTTTTTATTCTCACTTGCAAGTCGTCTTCCAACTACGTCCAAGAAAGTTAAACTAAAATTTTCCCAGGGCAACACAATTTGTCAGCTGCCAAAGGGCAAGCTGGAGTTTAAGTTTTTTGCAAGCCCTGTTGTGTTTTTTATAAACAAAGTATGTGGTAAGGTTTAGTGTAAAGTCTGTGTTTCCATGGCTTTAGGGCTCTCCTATCTTCGTGGCTGAATCTCCAGAGTGCGAGTACCTGTTTTCATGGCAGACACCCAGCGCTTGTCCACTGACTCTAGAACATGGCAATAACTGCACAGTGGAGGACAAGCAGTATGGTTACATGTTTAACTTGTCCCATCTCTATAACAAAGACAAAGATTATAATGTTAGTGTCAGTGGCGCCCCTGGTGTAAGGATCATTCTGAATGTCTGCAACAAGCTAGTGCATATCCCAAAAGGATGCAGTGAAAAAAAAGGGACAAACGTGGGAGCATGCATTTTAAGTGAGTTGCAGTTTTTACAGATATGAATGTTTATGGAGCACATCTCTCCTGATAATCATTAGGGAGCTTAAGAAACCAATGGCATGTTAGCTTTAATTCGTTTCTCAGATACGTTTTATTTCGTCGTTCCGAAACATTTTTTTTATTCCGCTTATATGCCCCCCGGATAAAAGCCTCCCCCGTTTATAAGCCCACCCAAAGTTATATAAGCCCAGGGCTTTAAGGTGGGATTTTACGGTATGTAAAATTCAGTCTACCAGTTTTCTGTTGCTGATTCTCATTTTGTTAAACCTGGTTTAATTTAACATGTTCAGTTGGTGTGAAAGGGGTATTAGAAACCCTTGGCGTACATTTTTAAGTATGGCAATGGTTGATCTTAACTTTTGGACAAATTTTAAGCAATGTGGAATGCTGGAATGCCCTTAAGTGACAGTATAACATCTTGTTACATTCGAGAACTCTTCTTCATATTAATGACAGTTCTGTTGACTTGACTTAATTTTCTAATAATTATAGTGATATTTTTACGTTTTCTAATTAGACTGATTTTTGTCTTACACATATAATGATACACACAGATGCGAAGCCTGTATCGATCCTTCAAAATAACAGCCTCACATACTACAACGGCCAGATTAACATGACGTATGGGAATAGGAAATCGCCTTCACTTAGCTTCATCTTTGAATGCAACCAAGGCATTACTGGACGGGAAACAGGTCCAACTTGTGAGAAGAAAAAGGGCCAACTGTATGAGTGCCATTGGCAGACGGCTTATGCTTGCAGGCCCATGGGTAGCGTACAGTGCAGTATTCGGAATGGCGATGGCAGTGTTGATGATCAATACGACTACACGCTGTTGTCTAAAAGTGAAAGAAACTGGCAGGCACGAATTCCAGGCCCAAATCGTGAAGGTGTGGTTTACTTAATAAATGTTTGCCGAACAGTGGTATTGCAAAAAGTCGCACGGAGGTGTCCCCCAACTGCAGGCGTTTGTATGGTGAAGGGGTGAGTATAGTCAAGCGTTCTAGTGTAAATAAAATTATTAAATTACAACAGAGGATGCCACATCACCCTTAGCAGGTTTTCATGCAGGTCCTCTATCCTGGTCGAATTGGAATCTGAAGATGTTGGTTTTTGTGGGGGTGGGGGGGGGGGGGGAAGGAAAAGGTTTTTCTGGATGAAAACCGAAGAACCGGAGTACCGTGAGAAAAACCCCTCGGGGCTAGGCGAGAATCAATAACAAACTAAACCCACAAATGGCACAAGGCTGGAATTGAACCGGGACCACATTGGTGGAAGGTGAGCACTCTTACCACTGCACACCATTTGTCAGGTCACAAGCGCCCAATTATAATCCTTGGTAGGGAAAGACAAGTGTCTTGCTCAAGATCACAACGCAGTGACCCTGACTGAAGCTCAAACCTTGGTCCACTTGATACTTAATTTATTGCTTTAACTGTTAGGTCCACATTTTTCTCTCCCTTCCCTCCTCTTAGCATTAAATATTATAACCTTGGAACTGTAATGCACGGACCCAGAAAAGAAAATGGCAATATATACTTACTGTACGAAAATGGTGACGACTGTGGCAATGGAAAGAATTATTCTTCCCGTATACAAATGGAGTGTGGAGACACTGAGGTAAGTAAAGGTTCTGACTTCGAGTTCTTTGTTTTCGTTCCTTGTTTTCGCTTCAATAATGCTTTTGAAAAACATAAGCAAGTAAAAACTAACGATATAATGTCCCAACGTTTCGGCGACCTCGTGACGCCATTATCAAGGAATGAATGAATGAGAGCGAGTTCAAAAGAGGTGAATGAGGCCTGTAGTTTTACTTAAATGTCGTCAAAATGACTACCGCGTCCCTGTTTCTGCTAATGTTGTCTGTTGCATTTTTCTTGAATTAAAAGGTCCAAGCTTATGCTCAACGACTGATGGTTGCATCTTAGAACGTGTTCGTAATTGTTTGATGTACAACTATACATCAAACAAGTCAGATCACGCTTGAATGTTACAAACAGATTCGATCCGGGCTTAAGTCTTTGTCTAACTTAACTTCGCCGAAACGTCGGGACATTACATCGTTAGTTTTTACTTGCTCATCTTTCCGCTTTGTGCCAAAATAATAAGAGCGCCTGCAAAGAAACGTTCCTCAAAAAATCGGCTCTGGTCGTGAAATTGTCAGTGTCACCATTTGACATATCTTTTCTTTTAATTGGTAGTGTTAAATATAGTTTCCCCTCCCATAAGGAGTTATCTTAGAGAGTTGACATTTAACTTACGATCACCACACGGAAGCTGTTCCTTTGCTGAAGGCCAACAGCCACCTGGAGCAGAATTAACTGACCATAAAAGAGAGGTCTGTTAGGTGGTCTTTGTAGAGAGGCGGCTTTTGTAGGAAGCTTTCAATGAGAGTAAAGTCCGGGGGGGGCAACTCCCATATAAAAACGACTAGAGTGCTCGTTGGAAATTTTGAAAAGAACCCCTAAAAGGTACCAAGATCCTGTTCTGTGGGCGGGGCTTCAAATGTTTTACCGCTAAGAGGTACGAATTGTAAAACAGCACATTATCTCCTGTCATATTTTTTCGGCTCAATACCCTAAAATGTACCGCAAAAGCTCTGGCTGTTGACCTGTTGAGGCTGAAAACCCTAAGAGGTTTCAAAACCTCGTTTTAATCCCTGAAAGATACGACGAACACCCCGGGGGTAAAGACGGTTTATCGTTAGCCTTGTAGGTGATATACTTCTGTTGAGATATGATCCTGACTGGCGCACTCAAGAGGTCATTACTGGAGGTTTGATTGAATTTGTCTTCACCAACAGCGGACTAATAGTAAACAGTGATAATAAATATCTTTAAAAGAGGAAGCGCCCATCATGAAGGGTAAAAGAGTTAATGCCCCATATAAGGTAATCCCAGTTCTCTGTAGGATAATCGTATCATGCAGTCGCTTGGTGCCTGGATGTTGTCGTAAAGGATGAAAATGCACGTTAAAATGTCTTACACGTAAGCTGTCCACTTGAGCAAAGTTCGCATTACAAGTCTAGCTATTTGTTGACCTTGTTGGGATTTCAAAAACCGGGAGTGATTTAAAAATTAGCCCGAGCAGGATAAAAAGGTTTGCTTGCGGGATTGACTCTCCTACTGTCATGCTCTCTTGTGTGATATCGTGGTAAGTTGATTCACAGTATTTCTTGTTTCTCAGGGTGAGCCCGTGTATGTGACCATGTCAAAGCAAACCTGTGTGTACGAATTCCTTTGGATCACCAGTGCAGCTTGTCCGGTCAACACAAAGAATCAAAAAGTTTTTGACAACTGCACAGCCATAAACCCTCAAACAGAAGTCTTGTTTAATTTGCAATCGCTGAAGAAAAACGACGAGGACTATCTTGTACGCGACAAGGATAACAGTACTTTATTCGAGCTGAATGTGTGTAGAGAACTAGTCACACCAAAGGGTAAGTGAAGAGACCAAAATGAAAGCGCGAACATATTGAAGTTTCAAGGAGTGAAATAAAGAACACTGTATTCTTTCGGGACTATCTTGCCTGGCAAGCCAGTCGCAAGATGTGATTTGGTACAAGTTCGCGGGAAAAAAAAATTACAGGCAAACGTAAGGAAAATTAAAAATGCGACTGGACGTTTTTCAGCACCGTTGCATCTCCCACATTTGGTTAATGTAATCCTTTAGCTAGTATCTCGGCTTTGCTATTCACAAATTGTTCAGAATTCAATTTTTTAAGAAAGTAATTTGCCATCGGATTCCCATACGAACACTGTAATTTCTGACATGTTCTGCCTACCCGTCAAAATGGTTTCCAAATCCGGTATAAGGTTTATTTAAGTAATAAAATAAATATTTTACGATATTTCGAGAGGACGCCATATCAGCCTTAGCTGGTTTTCATGTGGGTTCTCTATCGTGGTCGAATTGGAATTTAGAGATGTTGCGGTTTTTGTGGAGGGAGGAAAACCGGAGATCCCGGAGAAAAACCCTCCGAACAAGGCGAGAACCAACAACAAACTCAACCCACATATGGCACCGGGCCGGAATCGGAACCGGGCCACATTGGTGAGAGGGGAGCGCTCTCTTACCACTGCACCATCCCTGCTTCCCAGTATGTTGCTTACAGTAGAGATTTTCTTCTTTTCAAGGTTGTGATAGCAAATCCGGTGTTTGTCAACACGTGGGAAAGCAAGTGTACAACGCTGGAAAAGCCAACAGTCGCCTATACTTTGATGACGGGGTCTTGTATTTAAACCTGAGCGGCGGAGATGCGTGCCATCATGTGAAGAAAAAAAGAGAGACGATCATTCAGTTTGTGTGCAACTCAGCTTTAAGAAACAGTGATCTTGGGCAGCCAGTATTTATTTCTGAAAACGATTGTACGTATTACATTGTATGGCACACTCCACTTGTGTGCGAAAAACAGGTACGTACAAAGTATCTGAGGCTTGAAGCATGAATTCTCCTTATTGGGTGCCACATGCATCCTTTAATGCTGCTTTTGAGTGACTGCTTTTTGGGTGACTGTCTATAAAAAATAGACCTTTTTAGCTTGGGTGGTTTGTTTTCCATCACAGACCACGTGATATTCTCTAGAGAATCGTTCTTTTATCCGTGTAGAAATTTTTTCATTCATATACGCGATTATTTGAACATTTGAAAGCAAGAATTCTCAAGAGTATTATCATATGTCTGACACTTATTTCTCATTGGTGAAAGAGTCTTAAAATGTACCTTTGTCCCTTCGCCCCGCCCCACACGTGCGTCAGAAATAGGGCGCGCGCGCTAGGACATAAGTCTCCAGTTCTTTCAAAGTTTTTTAACTATTGCATAAATTCATTAAAGGTCGCGGCATGTTGCCTCTTTTTACAGTATGAATGTGCAGCCACTAAACAAGTACAAGTCAGCAAAGGCAGTACAATCAGCACCATCAAGTACAGTCTTGGACGACTCATGAGGACAGATGCTAACTGGCTGGTACGTTATAACACAGAGGGACGGGGAGGGAAGATTGGAGGGGGGGGGGGGGGAGGGGAAGTTGGGCTGAAAATATCTATGCCTGCAGGAAAAAACGAGTGCCCAGAACATTGTCAAAGTATATTGCAAGGCTTTCTTAACGGCAGGCTGCGGCTCTTTCTACGAATATATTGCAGGGTTGGTAGTTTGATTGGCACTCGATGATAAAATACTTCGCGCTAAACATACAGAGTTAGTTAACCGCCGTAGCGCGTAGTAAAGTGGAGAATTGTGGGATATTTTGCCCTGTCAGAGCGAGCATGGCAGTAAAAAAAATACTAAGAATGAGTTCATTAATTGACGAATGTTCGTTGATCTCTCCCGCGCGTACTTGACTTGGCATGTTTTCTTAACTTTCGGTCCGTGCTGTGAAGCCCGGCTTACGGAAATCGACCGGAGTAAGCTCAGTCCTTATCTCACGGTACGGATCCTTATTAAAGGAGGTACGTTACGGCTTGCGTATCTTGAAAAGTTTAGCCTAAATTTTACAAGTTCTCTGTTTACATTCCCTGTTAATCTTCTCCATCCTTAACCATCGTTGTTCCTTTATGGTTTGTTATTATCTTTGTGATGTTTTTCTAACTTAGGTAGCAACTATTTTCAGGCCTCCTTCAATTTAAGGGCCATTGTGTACGTGGCCAAATAAATCAAAATGCTGTGATTGAGCTCCTAATATTTGAGGGAAATATCTTAAAACAGGTGACATCGGAGGATGGCGTTGATGACTCATACACTTACTACGTGAACTTGTGTCGTCCTCTGGTACCAATGCCGGGAACGAACTGTTCTGCTGGAGCGTGGGCTTGTCGGGTCAAGAAACAAGCCGACCAAGAAAGCGGGAAACATGAGATCCAGGTAAAATGGCCACATCTGTCAGTTGTGTCTCGAGAAAACAAATACATGTAAGGGGCTTCATGTATTTTCGAAAAATATTGAGCCTCGCGACTTAAGGATTTAGCGGTACTTACATGTGATCTGCTCCCGTCTGGCTTAGTGATCGGTCGGCAGAGCAGCGGTTAGGTAATTAATCTGGAGGGTGTGGGTTCGAATCTCACTGAGGTTAAAGAATTTTTCGTTACCTCGTGTGGCGCGCTCCTCCCCGAAGGCTTCTTCTCGATGAGAAACGTAGACCAGACGCGTGAAAGCGGCGGAAATCAAGCCTACTTGTGGTGCTCCATTTCTTTGCTAAGGTTAAGGCTAAGGCTGAGAACGAATAAACTTGGGTTGATTTCTAGCACTCCATATTACTTCAGAGATAATTCAGTTACTTTAACATTCCCTCTTTGCCCCCAGTAGTGTTTAATGACACTAGCGAATTATCAGGGCGATCTGATAAGATGCTGAGGGATCCCTGTGCTAAACTAACATCTCATCAAGGGCGCGTAGAAATACTCCATAGTTGTTTTGTTTCACGCTACAGAAACCGGGATACGCTCCCGCTGTGTTGGTTGTAAGTAGTAATATATGTGGTTATGTTTAGAGCTTGGGCCGTGCTGTTGATCCTCCAAAAGTTGATGACAATGGAGAGGTGCGACTTGTATACCTAAGCAGCACTGGTTATAAAGATGGCAAAACCAAAATGGAGCTCCACTTCACGTTCGCTTGTGCGTACGGCTCATTGGTAAGTTTGTTAATATAATTAACAATAATTAACTGTGCAAATGAATATATGAAAGATCATATATGAAAGATATAAGAATATATGAAAAATCCCTGTTTCTCTCACCATGTAACCAGCTCCCAGTGTCTTGATAGCTCAGTGGGTAGAACACTGCAACGGTATCGCAGAGGTCATGGGTGCGAATCCCTTTCAAGTCTAAGTTGTTTTCAGGCTTTATTTTCACAGCTGCTTGCTAGTTGTGTATAAAACTGCGATGATCATTGATGTCTTAAAAATTAACTGTGTTAGAGCGGTTTTCATTTGAGTGTCGAAAGTAATTAGATAATTACTTTGGTTTTGGGTTTGGTTTTACTACGGTTTGAAATTGGCTGAGTAGTCTAATTGGTAAGTAATTGATTTGGTTTTGGTTTTACGACACTCAATTGAAAACCGCTCTAACAATTTAATTTATTGAACAATTATTAACTTTAACGACAATTTAATGCAGTTAACAATTTGCACCTAAACTATATGTTAGAACCGTAAGACTTAAAATTTTGCATTTGATAATGGCGACAAGATGACCCCGAACCGCTATGCTCTAGCGTTTATTTTTCTTTTAACATATGATTATGAGCACACTGCTACGCTACCCACCATCTGCAATAGACCAGATAATGAGTAGCGTAGCCAATCAGACAACTACATTCATGATAAAACGCTAGTAGATATATACTAATTAAACAATAGTGTTTCTGTCGAGGAACTATCGGCTGATAGTTGCCCCGTGTAAATTTGATGTTCTTAAAACAAATATTTGCCTAAGAAGCGAAGCTTCGAGGGCAAATATGCTAGTTTTAAGAACATCAAATTTCCAAGGGGCAACTATCAGGCCGATAGTTCCGAGACATTCTATCGTCTTCATTGTTCACCACTAAATTTTCTTCCGCGCGCCAGTTCAAAAATCATATTGAATTATTTTCAACTGTTTTAGATGAAACCCGTGAAAGCCAAATGTAAAATTTGGAAAAGAAAACAGATAAAAACCAACTTAATACAATTGCAGTTGTTTATTTTCTGTAAGCCCGCTTTTTTACAGAATAATTTTCACGGACGAATACTATCATCCACGTATTTTCCTCGGATGGGCACTATGGGCACTATGGGTTAATGGTGTCTCTCCGCGGATGAACACTATCGTGTCACGTGATCAATTTAAATCAATAAGAATCGGAGAAAATTTAGTAGTGAACTGTAGTGGCTAATAGTGCACGATAGCTCAACCAATCAAATTGCAGTATTTGTATTAGTGTGTCCGTCTACGTTCCAGACAGTCGTACACCTTGAAAGCAAACCTGTTTTAATGGTGGTTGTAATATTTTTCTTTTTTGTTTTCAGGGTCACCCTGTGTTGCAGCAAGTAGACAAGAATGTAATCCACATCAGCTGGGCGACATCGGCAGCCTGTTCTGAAGCGCAGACGGCGGAGCTTGACAAGTGCAGAGTCTTTGACAATAGCACAAGAGAATATTACAGCTTGAAGCCGATTGCCAAATTCACTGACAGTTTAAGATATTACAAAGTGGTATGACTCCTAATGTACCAAACCAAGGGAGATGTATTGTATCAAACACGAAAGACCGTGTTTGGCCACATTTCCTAACACCGAGAAGAAAGTTGAAAATACGACGCGTAGCGGAGTAGTTTTGATGAACTGCGAATGTGGTCAAACACTGTCTGGAGTGTTTGATATATCTTTTCAATTGAAACTAAAACTAAGGAGGAAACGGAGAACTAAAATCGTAAAAATCTATGCTAATTGAGATCAGATATCCAAAGACCGTCACTGTCATGACTTCCTTTGTTTAAGCTTACAGCTATTCCAGATAAGGGGGTGACCTGGGCGAGTACATGGTCATCAGTGGTTTGAACTGGGATCCTTCATTTACGGCCTTATCATGAAACTGTCCTGCAGGGACCAGTTTCTCGAAAGACCCGGAAACTTTTCGGGCCCGAAAAGCCATTTTTAGTTAAGACAGACAGGTGTATACGCCTGAAACTTCTTATGGAACCTCTGTTTATATTAAGAATATGTGAATAGAGTTATCGCGAACGCTAAAAGAGCGGTAAGGACGAGACGGGGTTTGATTGGGACGCATACTGCGCCCGTGTCTCGTCCTAAGTAAGTAACGCTTCCTCGTCTAAAGGTCTCACCTTGTAATTTCTGCCTGATTTCGAGAGAATAACACACTACCAGCAGTCTAATCTGGCGATCATTTTCACACTACTATTTGAAAATTTGAAAGCAAGAATTTTCAAGAGGATCATCGCATGGTCTGAAATGGGGCAAAAAACAATTAGCCGTACAATCTAAAAAGGTCTATAGTAGAGTTCCCATGAGGGGCAACAAAAGTAATTAAATGAAACACGATCTTTTTCTTGTAGGGAAGTGAAAATGATCCGCATTATTTCTTGCTGTCTATTTGTGACGGGTTGCATTTGAGCTCGGCCGCAAGTAATTGCACAGGAGCGGGGGTGTGCTTGGTGGCACATAAGACGTACAAACCTTTGGGCCTGTACGCATATAAAGCGATGACTTACTTCAAGGACGAGGAAATGTTGATTCTGAAGTACTGCAGTGCAGCATGCGACAGTAAAGGTTGGTACGCATGCGCCAGTGGTCGAAGGCAGCGTGGCCGAGTAGTCAGCGCGTCGGAGTGGCAATCCGGCGGTCCCGGGTTCGAGTCCCGCTCCAACCACTACCTGGCTTTGTTTCACGGTAGTCCGGCCTGAGTTCAAATCCTCGGCCACGCTTGTAAATAGCCAACGGGTTTGCCTCCGGCCAGTTGGGATTCTTAACAATGTTCTGTTGAATTTGAATCATTTGTTTCAGTTCTTTTGCTCAGCCCCACTAGCCTTTGTGCTATAAACACTGCCGAAGATAAATTAAGGTTATTGTTGTCAGTAATGGCGACAGAGTCGTGTGCTTTTCACATGAGGGGACATTGCATCCACGCATGTTTTTGTCCCAAGACTCGCGTTTGACTTCTTGTGTGTTTTCAGGTTCACACTTTTCACGCTTCAGAACATGTACATGTAGTATTGACAAAAAGTTAGTGAGGACATGACGTAGGGTTGTAATCTCCCCTTCCGTGAACAGCACGTGATGTTCGTGTTACTGCATGTCACTGCGACGTATTCTATCATGAAGTAGAAGTCTTGATCATTATAGTTGACGTGAAACGATGTTTTTGGAAAGTCGTCGTTGTGATACTCCATCAATTTCCGTTATTTTCATGCAGGACGTGCATTCCAGAGTAGCGCAGAGATTGCTAGGCCAGCATGGCGGATTGCGGACACGTCAGATCCCCTAAAAAAAAAACGAAAACTTGCAATGTTACGTGACGTTTGTAACGATTGCTGAAACGAGACTGTTATTTTCATTTTTTCAGATGCTACTGTAATATCAAGAATAATATTTGTGTGTGACAGAACTCAAAGAGGCAAAGGAAAACCAGAACTGAATACGTTTAGTGTGAGTAATTTTCGTATCTGACTTTTAAGCAAGTATCGCCTTTTCCTTTCTTAGTATAAGTATATTTTACTTCTCTTACTGTGCTTGTGTGATCTTGTTTCTTTTTTTTTTTCCTCTTCTTTTGCTTTTGCGCAAAGGAGCTTTTTTCTGTGTGACGTAAAAGAACCCACACACTGATCGAAAAGAGCAGGAGACGTGGTTTCCGGTGTGGTGGTCTATCTCTCATCTGATGGTTAAATGCTCGGAGATATTAGCTGCATAAGCTACTCTGAGATCCGAGGATAAATGAAGTAATGTATGTATATATGTATTGCGCTTTCACGCGTTTAGGTTTGCTTAACTACTTTGTCCCAAATTATGTCATTTTGCGTGACGATGACAACTGCTGTAGAGACACACGGCAACATGGAATCTATTTGTTAATTTGATCTCGTGCTAGATTGTGACTAGATGGCGTGCGTTTTTAACCACAGTAAAGCAAAACCAAGGCTACTACTAAGAACTTCTGACACTCAGTAATTTAAACCGCTTTATTAAGGCAGCATTCTTTTTTTTTTCTTTCAACAGAAAGACGGTGCAGATTTTGCATGGAGAACAAGTCTCGTTTGCCCTCCTCTGGAAGAGGAATGCAGCTACACTGATGGTAACAGTAATTACAACCTGCAGTTGCTGACAAGTCGAACGCGAAGCTGGTATTATGAACATAATAAAGACAGGTATTTAGTCCTTTCCTCTCACGTCCTCTCGTTGGCTGGCCGCTGGCGGTTCTACCTCATACCTTGTGTTTCCTGTTGCCTCCAGTTTCTTTCCTTCTCTGTTTATTTAATTCTATTAATTGTGTTCCCATCTTTGTCTGCTTTTTATTTTTCCTGGTTTAAATGAAAAATTGCTGCCCTTTTATTCGTATGTTTTAGACTGTTTTTCCCATTCTATGTAGTTTGATTCTAAGTTTATTCATTCAAATCTTAGAGTAATGATTTGATTGATTTAAACATCTTTTTGTTGGTATTGCAAGCTCTCAAACAGTCAAAGTTCGAACAGCCGCATGCACAGTTTGTCATTACGTGGAGACTTCGACCTCAGAACCTGTCTTAATAACTTGGTTTTTAATCGGCTGTACATCAGGAAGCCAGTAAACAAACGTGTCAATAGAATTAAGAACGCGTGTCTCGTCCCCAGTCTTCTTGCGTTCCTTTTTGGCCTCCTTTGTTGTTGTTGTTGTTGTTCTTTTTGCTTCTTACTCACTTCACTGTCGCAGATAGTCTAGCCATCAAGATTGTTTTATGATTCTTTTATTATTTTAAACACCAACGATTTACTGGATGATGAATGAACGAACGAACGAACAAATGAATGCATGCATGCTTTATTTAACGTGGATATACGCTTAGTTTGAGAGCTAGTTTACAGGTATTCCTCCTAATAACTAGTGAAAACCTAACAACCAAACAACGCCAATGTCACAATTCATGAGGTATACTGATTAAAACTATTCAAAACTATTATTACAATATTACCGCCGCAGTCAAAATAATATTAAAACTAATGTTACAAATTTACTAATCCCCGAAATTTAGCGATCTAATTCTGTTTACTATTTCATTGGTGCGTACTTTTATTCTAATGTCATTTGATAGATTCGTAATTAAAACAAAATTACACGGTGGCTTGAAGATGTGAATTTTATTTTCTCGTGTTAAAAACGATAATTTACTCGGTGCGCTCGTTCGCAAAATATTGTGTTAACCACTCGAAAACAAACTTCCGTATAATATCCTCTTTTTGCGTTCCTTGCATAGCTTCTGGATTAACATCTGTAGAGGCATCAGTGATGGCCCACCAGGTATCTTTCAGTTTTGGTTGTATACATTAGTTTTACTTTTAATCTGTGTATTTTCTGCATATTTTCAGTCTTGCATATTTATTTATTGTACCTTGCAAAGTATGGAAAATAAACTACCGTAAAATTGTTTAATACTTGCTGTATAAAAGGAGTAAGTATTATAACGATACAGTTGAACAGCAGGGAACTTGAGCACGGACGTTGTTAAGTGACCGCGACGTCAGTGACCAAGGGACTCTGAAAGAGGTCGCTGTCTTTACCGTCTGAGCAAAGAGATATTTTCGCGAAAGTAACATCTTCGAAACTTGCCTCAAAACCTCGAGAAAGCCTTAGGCCAACATTTTTACCTTTGGAGTGATTGCCCTGTCACTTGTAGCAATTCAACTCCCAGATACTAAAATTTAAAAAGAAACTCTAACCGAATAAAACAAAACTACGCATAAGCCTATAAGAACGCATTGCGAACCTAATTTTGTAAAAAAAAAACGTCCCTTGTTCCTTTTGCAGGTTGTCCAGCAACTGCGTCAGTATGTATGAAGAGAGGAGGTAGTGACAAAGTAAACATTATCGGGCTGACAAACACACAGAGAATGAGCATGAAAGGTGAGCAGCTTGGGTGCCAGGGGCTTGTTACCAAGGGGCGCATCTGACATATTCAAAAATGGACCGCTTTGATAGTGACGCTGTGAGCTCCACCTCAAGTTATAGCACTCGAGGAAGTGGAGGCAAACCCTCCTAAACATATCAAAACTCGAAGTCTTTACTTCCTACATTCTAGGAACATATGCGATCTAGCATGTTCGGTTTAGAATGGCAGATTTCTATCTTTCCCAGACGAAAACGGGGCTGCCCCCTCCCCGCTGCTGTTATGTAGTCAAGTGTTTAGACATTTTAAGGTTTAAAGTTCACCTCTTTGTATATTCTCTCGAGTTTTGTCCATAGACAAGATTCAGGTAAAAGTTAAAAGTTTTTAAGATTATATTCCAGGCAAGCGGCCCATGAGGCTGACTTTTATCTCCGGTCTCGGTTAGCATAAGGCGAGTGGGGTTATTTGTACTCTCCCCTGGATGGGATGCTAGTCAATCGCAGAGTTATCCCCTCCCCCCAGAATTTAATTACCCAGCGGCCATTTCAAGCTCCCTCCCAGAGACCCTAGGTGCACTCTGACAGAAAACCGCCTTGCCAAAGAACACGAGGCAGGTCAGATTGCTACCTCCTGGGCACTAGTCATTTGGTCACCGCGCGTTCCGTTGCTAATAGGGAACGTATTGTGTTTGCAGGTGGCCATTTTCAGTTGACATATTCTGGACTCCCCCCAGTCGAAGGATGTTCCAAAAGTTCAAATTCGAAAGTGGTGTTTTTTTTTGAATGTGGAAATCATGTCGGACAACCACAATTTGAAAGGTACGTTAGGCGAGTGATAAAGTGCTGTATCTACGAAATCAACGAAGTGAGTTTTAAAGGCGTAGTTCTGGTCTGTTATAATCAGCGACTAACATTTTCACCTGTGCACTTGGCTAAAATTGTGCATTACCTTGCACTGTACATGCAATGATACTTTTCCGGCGGAATATCATTGACATTTGGAGTGAGCTACCTTAAATTCCGGCAATGTACCTTTCGCGCGGGAAATTTAAGCAAGTGAATTCATTAGCTTGCAAATCCAGTTACATTTTGGATATTTTTTCTTTGTGTTTCAAAAGTTAGAACACATGAAATAACTCTGAACTAACGAAATAGATATATGACTAGGTTATATAACATCATCATCATCGTTATAACTTTATTTGAGTGTCGAATGTATTTAGCATTGTTGTGCTAACTGGGGACACTGTAAATAAATAAACAAATATTGCAAATAAAACACAAATTATAAAGAATCCCAACTGGTGCGAGACTGACCAGTTGGCTATATTACACAACGCGGTCGAGAAGTTGAACTCGGGGCTACCGAGAACAAATCCAGGTAGTAGTAGGGTGGAGGGATTGAACCGGGGACCTCCAGATGTCAAATCCAGCGCCCTAAACCACTCGGTCACGCCGCTCCACAAGTTTTCCTTACCAATGGCTCAAAAAGATCAGTTACTGGGCCCTTAAATAAAGTTGCCTAATTCAGTTAAGCAGAATCAAAGTACTACGAGCTTTAGGGGACGTCACAAGGCACTTTTCTCGAGAGACGAAAAATCTCAACTTTCACGTAGTCCTTGATGACCTAAGTCACGCGACAAAATGTCTCGGAAACAGATAAAGGACTGGTAACAAATGTCCGAGAAGCAGAAATCCTGTTTAAAATGTTTCAACAAAGCTTTGCAATATTTTCCCTCTTCTGGCCAGTCTTTGGTAAAGAAAAACTTTTTTATGAATATTTTACGAAAGTGTTTCATAAGGCCAAAGGTTTTCACAGCGGCTGACGCAGGCCGTTCCTTTGTTAATCAATCTGTGTATTTCACCAAAGGGAAGACTGGTCATCATGTTCGTTTATTATCAAATGGAGAAGTTCAGTAGCCTGCCAACTTGAAAGGTAAGGACTCTCAACAATACTGGTATCTGCTTTTAGAAAACACCCAGTTGATTAAAACGCGCGCTAAACGCTGCGCATCTGTGACTGTTAGCGTAATATGAAGCACCAGGCGCCTCTAAGAGAGGATTCACAAGATTGGCTGAGAAAACAATAGAAAGCAAAGCAATGAACCTAGCCCGGTGCGTGAAACAGAGAACGGATGAAATTACAGGTTCGGAAGAGGTGATTTGGCTGCATAATGAAGGCGCAAGCAAAGAAAATTTAAATTCTGGTTATCGAACTGAACGAGGAATTTTACATTCTATTTTACAGTTTTCAATTTACACTGCAGTGCAAATTAACTATAAACTTGCCTGCACTCAGCCAATCACAATGAAGCAATACAGGGTCGACTGCACACAGTTGTTACCCTTTCTCATATTGTTCCTTATCTTAGCACCTGGTACTACTGCCAGAAAATTTGATTTTATTTTCGTTATTTGTTTTCAGGAAGAAGGTTGAAGAAAACAATTGCATTCTTAAACATCCTGTTACGGGCAGAAGCATTGATTTCAAAAGACTTGCTCACGATTCCAAGAGGTTAGATTGGTTTAAAAACAACAAAGAATCACGTGAAGACAATTATAAACGTGTGTTTGAATGTTGTTATCAGTGGTCACTTTCTCTCTCGGATCGCCTTTTCTGAAACATAGCTAAACTTCGTGTGTGCAAATTTTGGGTGCCGCTTAATGACAGTCGAAAATTCTCATCGGGACGACCAAAGGGTGGTCGCAGCCGCGTGGCAGAGGTGACTGGTTATTAGGCGTTCTATTTACAGTACATTACTGACAATGATTTCGGGACTTTGATAACTGGCCGCTTAACAGGGGGTGGCTGCTTCGACTGTTCGACTATTCCCAAACAAGTGAAAAAGAATAAAAACACAAGGCGAAGCAACTTGCATTTGATTCAAGTTTTGATTGGATCTCTGGATTTTTCATTTTTTTAGCTTTTTGTTTCTGACCAGACTGACAAGTGTGGTTTTGATTGTGCTCAATGTTGAAAGCCTCTATATTTCATGTCTTAGTTAATTTATGAACTGTTGTTGTTCATTTGTTAGTACATGGAAAGTACCGGGAAAGGATGAGCATAATAACGAAGTGTCTTACTTTATAAATGTTTGCGGTAACGTGGATGATGACAATGCGCCCGTGGGCTGCAACAAGAAAGCTCAGCTCTGCATGGATAACACACCATGGCACGTGCGATCCAAGAACTTTTATTACGAAGGTATGTTCCACCTTAACACCTGGCTCGGCAGTAGAAAAGTACAGTAAATTTTTATATAGTGAGTAAGCAGACACCTCGACGTGGTCTATTGCAAATTCGAGAATCTAATGGCCAATTCTCTCTATTCGGACACGCATGCAGGGAATCATGGTGGTTGTATTCATTAAAACAAATATCCAGTCCAAGATGATGAATACAATTACCATGATTCCCTGCGAGTGCAACTCATGGAGGCAGTTGGCCATTTTGTAGTTGGCTTTTGCCTCTGTGTCAAAACGAGTCCGCGTGCAAAACCATTCATCTGTGTTCCGCTTAGAGGTTAATTTTCTTGCAAATCAAACTCATTTTCATATGAAAGGTTTTGCACGAGGACTCGGTTTGAAACTGAGGCACAAATTTGCACACTGTTCGTGTCTTTCTCCGCGGACTGTACTTTCTTTATGCTCCGGCTGGTCACTTCCTCGCGTTCTCTTTACCTTACTATTACTAAAGCCAGGTTAAATATACATTAGTTAATTAACGATTTTATAGTAACTAAGAGATCCCTGAGAGGAAAGTAATTCCTTTAAAAGTAGAGTTACCCAAGGTAATTAAAACGTGATTGAATAACTCGGCAGAACTGTTACCGTGTGCTTTATCGTTTTTGTTTTGTTTTCTTTTTCTTTTTCTTTTCTCTGCGGTAACTCCCAATAAAATCTTCCTTATTACAGACGTTCGTTTTACCTGGCTCTAGTTACCCTTTGGTTTTGTTTTTCCTCTTGGTAGGCTCAATGTTCTCTCTCGAGCTGGCAACAAAGGAAAAGACAACTGTGGTGATTAACTTCCAATGCTCACTAGGGGAGGGAGTGGTGAGTTTTTGTTCCTGTTGATGGAGCTCTTACCAACCTATGTGAAAGATGGATCATTATTAAGGCGGGGGTTAACCTAAAATGCTGTAAAAAGAAGTTTGAAGTTTTGTTTTCATCGGAATTTGAATCTTACGGTATTGAAGTTTTATTTTGAGAATTTCTGTTACTGTGAGTTCAAAGCTCGTTTTCTCAAAACGAGTTATTTTTGCCTTTGAGAAAAGATATTTTGAGAAGGATTTGTTCAATTGAGCTGAAATTTTCAGGATTTGTTGTTCTGAGTAAGCTTTGTGTTTTAAGCAGAGAACTTTTCCATCCAGTACATTTTGAGGAAGTTGTGCATTGAAACGTATGCTGGATTTTCTGTATCAGATTTAACTGGTCACCATTTCATGTGTTTTAAACTTTCCAAAAATCTCTCGGCTTAAAACAGTAAGCTTGTTTTTTTACTATTGAAAAATGTAAAAATTATATATTTTGATCAGTTCTTGTAGGAGTTATCTTTTCTTAAGTAAACCCTGGCATTCCCCAGCGGATGGCCGATTTAATCAGCCGGTGTCAGGTTACAATACAGTTCTAGGGTCCAAAAAAGCTTTCTAAAAATGTATACTTTGCCATGGTTTTCAATTAGATCTTACCACAAGAAAAGTTTGATAAAATGGTGTGTTTTTATGTTAATCCCACCTGAAGTCCATCGCAGTTTCCCTCAACGTATTGGCCAGGTTGCTCTTGCTAACAGCTCTCTGTACTTATCACGTGACCTTGTCAATCAAAAACTGTTCAGAGTACAAAATGGCTACCAAGAGTGAACAGAGCGAGGTGAAACTAGATAGGTTGCCAATTCGTGACTACTGATTCGTTAGATTTAGAGTCTGCAAAGAAAGTTGCAAATTTACGTGATTGTGAACATGCGAGTTAAGCTGGTTAAGTTAAGGAAATATATTTCGCCAGATTTTATTTTAAAAGCTAGGCAAAGAGCATAGAAACAACATTTCTTGCCTTTTTTTTCAGGGAAGTCCTAAGTTTGATTACGTGTCCAGCAACGCGCACCGCTTCTTTATATGGCCAACATCCATTGTCTGTTCAAACGACCTGTAAGTATTGCTCGTTCTGCCGGGTGTATTGTATTTTACACCATGCCATAAAAAATACAACCAATCAGAATAAAGGAAGGCCGTAGTTTAATCGACCTTCCCAACCTTCCCTTCCCAACCTTCCCATCATGCGCTGCGCGTATCTCGCATTGACAGTGTTGTCCACTGTATTTTCTATGGCGTGGTATAAAATAGTTACGCAATAATTTCTCTGGTATGCCATGGAATATCCTACTTGCCACTTATATTTTCTTGATATACACACTCGCCTTGAGGCATAACTCGTTTGTATATATGAACTCTTTCAAACTTTGTAATACTCTAATTGCCTTTTGTGATTTTGTTTGTCGATGTTTTTGTTGTTTTTTCAGGAGTCACGAAGTGACAGATATTCCTGAGGCTGGCCACAAAACAGCCAAGTCTGCTACAAAGAAAAACTTGGGCATCGCCTTTGGCGTGCTGTTTGCGGTTTTTTTGATAGTAGTCTTTGCCGTTGTTTTTTATAAACCATCCAGAAGGTAAGTGACTTTTAACCTAATGGTAAAAAAAAAAATTAAAAAACATCAATCTCAGGGAAATGTGAAGTAATCCCAGGGGAATGTCCTTTGAAGCCGCTTTTTGTTTTAAAGGGCACGAAACGAGCCGAAAGGCACAATACTTATTAGAACTGACGTTTTCGCCTCGCTGGTATGCCAAACTTGCTGATAACCGCGGTACTTTCGATAGAAATCACTCCACTATGGTACTGAATTTTCGTTGTGTGTTTATTATTTTAGACATTCTATTATTTCCTGTGTGCGGATGAATTTCAAGAGACATGTTCTTCGGAAGGAGATCAAGTTTCCAGTGTACAGATATCAAAAGGTATTACCACGCTTAGCCAATATTCACCCGCAGCCAGTCTCAGTGTGTTTTATGGTCTTTGTCTTTTAAGGCTTAAAAGCACTTTCTAGAGCGTACAGAAGCGCTCGGCTGCACCTCATCCATCTCTGTCCTCTTCTCTCAAGTTTTTTAAAAAATTTCCGCGTGCACATAACAAAAAAAAAATGCGCACGGCCGCTTTAACTATTCCATTTTAGACCTTATTATATCTCTCAGTTACTACGTGCGCTTTGATTGGTCAATTTTAACGGGCCGTATTCTACTGTACGGCCCGCTAAAACTTCAAGTTGTTTTTGTTGCCAAAATGTTTCGTGATTAATCAAGTAAAAGATTAAAACTTTCTTTTACTTTAAATCGTGTATTAAAACGTGCTAATGACTTAACAACGATTTCAAATTAACTCGTTTTGCTTTCGACTTGCTTCAGAAATTTGAAGCCGTTCCACGTGAATAGCAATCGTTCCCGAATCCGTAGGGAAAAAACTTGGTCCGTAACTCACAGTACGGACCTCCATCTCGGTTAGTAAGAGGTATTTATAGACAGTGTTCCTGATAGAGAGTATTAGTAGGTTTTTTTTAACTCAGGAAAGGCTGTTAATCTCAAGAATACATGTTGCTTTTGACAGCTGAACGTTTCCGATGACGATGAAGCAGATTCACTCATAAAGGAAGCAGAAGGCAGCGACGAGGAAGTGGAAAACGATGATGACGATCTCTTGCCATTTTAGCCGAGAGAGACTGGATATACAATGCATTGCAAGCACAGCTGCATCTCGGGATACCTTAGTTAAGAATGAAACGATAGTGACAACAGTCGCTTCCAATGTTAACCGAGAGAAACTGGGTACAGTGTATGCCACTGACCATCCAGTTTGTAGTCAGATTTGCATCTCGTGCTTTCAGATAACATTAATTGTGTGCAGATGAGTTTTGCTAGACAATGCGACGTACGCGAGTGTACGTGATGTGTAGAGATGGCTGTGTGGTCAGAGGTGTAATATAATGGGTGACAGATTAATGCTCAACTTTGGCGCCAAATTTCTACGTTAATTTATATTTTCACTCGTGAAATTACAAAATTGCCATAGCAACGTTTGGCGCGAAATTTCTCGATACAATAAGCAGGTCAAAAACCAACGATGGTAAGCGTAACTTGTCACCTATGATATTTTGACACGGCGCGCGTGAAATTATTTCCTAATTTCACTCGTCGCCATTTGATTACCCATACGAATTCATGAATGTTGTTCTCGTTGGGATCTAGTTAACTGCCCGAAATAACAAAAGGTAGACTTAAAGTCTGGACTTGTGAGACCAACAAGTTATTGGTCACAATCGTGGAAAGGTTTTTTTGAAAGTAGAATTTCACAGCCAGAGTTGTTAACTCACCGCAAGTATTTAAATCCAAAGTTTTGTGAACTTTTTCATAATAAATTCAATCAGGTTAGTTTTCAAGAATTAAGGGAGAATTAAGATTCTGACCTAGTGACGTAACGTAAGAACAAATGACGGTGAACTTTTCATTGTAGCAAAGTCGTTTTTACAGGGGAGCTTAAATTTTTTTTACAAAAATTAGACAGATAAATTTTAAGATGTGAAGTTAGAATTGTAATTATTGAAATTGCCATCTAGGGTGGCCAGAAATACTTAGAGATAAAACGTTAAAGTGCCACTATGATGAAATTCTCGATATCCATGTTTTTACATTTTCGTACACAATAGGTCTCTGCTAGATATCTTGGCACATTTCAGTTTATTACGAACATTAGAACTCGCCGTTTTTGGACCTTTATTTCCGAGAATTTACGGCCGCCATTAATTTTCCTTGTTCCAAGTCTTGGTTGAGAATTGGAGAAAATGATGTCATTTTCTCAAAAATACCTCACGGGTTGAAATTATAATAACAATTCATGTGGAAAATTGCACGAATATATGAGCCAAAGTTTTTGTTATTCTTTATGCGAATTGCGGCTAATTGTTATTATAACGGTAACCCGTGCGGTATTTTTGAGAAAATGACGTCATTTTCTCCAATTCTCAACCAAAACTTGGAACAAGGAAAATTAATGGCGGCCGTAAATTCTCAGAAATAAAGGTCCAAAAAAGATGAGTTCTAATGTTCGCAATAGATTGAAATTTGCCAAGATATTTAGGAAAGACCTATTGTGTACGAAAATGTGAAAAATTGGGTATCGAGAATTTCATCATAGTGGCACTTTAATTATGAGGTTTCACTCTTATAAATTAGCGAATTTTCACTTGGCTAAAGGGAATGGTCGGAAAAACGACTGACGCCTTCTAGTTTTGTTGCTTCAAAAAACAGCAATTTTCTGGGTTTAAATAGCGGTAATCGTTAATTTTGAGCTTCTCGATGAATGGTTTGTTACGAGGTTAATAAAGGAGAAGTTTTATTTAATAATCCATGTTACTATGGCTTTAAATTAACAGATGTGCTGAGGTTATACAAACCGAACCAGGACGTGGTGCTTTAGAGCTATGCGAGCCAGTTAATTTGTAGCGACCTCAATTCAAAATGAAACAGTAGACCATGCTACACCAGGGCAGTGTACAGCTGTTTATAGAAAAGTTGTACTGTACGAAAGCGTAAATTGAAAGCCCCTGTGGTATTATAGGCAATGGTGGTTTACGGTTGCTTGATTGAAGCTCAAGGTGTTTCGGCTTGAAGGAAACAGCGCCAACACGTGTGTTTCTTCCTGCTTGCTGAAACACTGTGAACCTCAATTAAGCAACGCCAAATTATTACGACCCTTAATACCAATCCACGTTGTTCTGTACGCTTTTACGCTTTCATGGGACAATCTTTGTCGAAACAAATGTATTGCGCACAAGCTCCCAATAGCGTTTTCATTGTCGAAATTTAATGTCATTTGAACACGTGTGTTCCCTCCTCTTTGTGTTTTGACTGGTCCAGAAAACTCGTGCAACACGTTTTAATCAGTAGGCCATTGTCAAGTCCTTGTGCCTCTGTTTCAAACGAGTCTTTATGGAAAACCTTTCAAATAGAAATAATTTCAATTTAAATTAAAATGAACCTGAAGGCGCAACGTGTTTCCATATGAATGGTTTCCAAATCATCGTTCGTTTTTGTTCCTCCTGACAGGTTACCAAAACAGTGAAGTCAACACAGCCTTCATTTGACGTATTTTTATTATCTCTAAGTCAAATTTTCCTTCACCAACCAAATTACAGAAGTTTAGTATCCATTTGATATTTCCTTTAGTTTTTCCCTGGCTCACTCTATTGCTTGCTTTCTGTCAAGAAAATTAGTCTTGGTTACTAAGAGTGTCGTTAGTGTTTAGAATAATCAACGCCTTCAAATCTTTCAGCAATGATCGAAGAAAAACGAATGTAAATATAACGAAATGAAGCAAAATTAAAGCGAGAGATCATATGTTTTCATGAATTATATTGTATCATTCATGCTGACCAAGATAATATTTTCCCGGGAAAGTGATTCTGAAGTAAAACAGTCTGTAAAACCGCAGTGACTACACCTTGGAAGTTGCAGTTGAAGATTGTATGAAAAAGAGCATAATACGTACTTGGAAGGCAGTTTTCCCACTTGCCGTCCTTGTCAAAGTTTGACGTTGTAGCGCACCAAGGCATCCACACCCAATCTATGATGCATTTGTAATGTTTCTTTCCTTTGAACGTGAAAGGAAATACGCAGCATTTGTCATTCTTGGCTTTCCACGGACAAGCTGCAAAACACGAAATACAGTGTATACGTACTCTCCTTAGTAATATCACATCAAAAAAGACAGGACAAGGAAATTCTTTTGCTTGGTCATCGTTGCGTCATCATCAGAGGGAGAAAATACGAATACCGAGGAAGTGTGAAGTACAGGAAGGTTTCAAGCACCCAACAAACACCTAAGCAAACATGTTGTCTAAAAGAGGTAGTAAAGTGAGTTTTGTTCTTACCGATAGCAGTTCCGTACACCTCAACTCTCATACAGGGTTTGTAGTTCCATTCCACCGGAAGGAACCGAATGAAATGTGCTGTGATTGGTCGGTTTAAATCATTCTTCACCATGTCATTTGCGTTAGTGTTAGCTGTGAATTCCTGCAAGAAAAACAACCATGTACATTATTGCACGAGGTGTATCATTATAAAAGTGTTGGTGGTGAAACATATAAGACTTTTCACTCGCAAAGGACTTGCCATACAGTTTAAAAGGATTGGCTGTTATATGTTAAGCTTGATAGAACTATGTTCAAGATGTTGATAAGTCCTAACACAAGCTACTGGGAAAACACTCTGCTTTCTAGACGGACAATAGCAAGGATTTCATTTGTTATATGTAATATAGGTATAATTTTATTATGAGACACGCCCGAGCGTGCATATGAAGTCCTCCTGGTTTTCTTGGCCCATTAAATCACCGCAGTACCGTAACTACAGTAACTATTTGAAGGCCACCAGTCGGTTCCATAAATCGTCACTAATGTCCTCTTCACTGTTTTGGTTCTATGTGCCTGTTGTGTTTGTCTGCCTTGCAACCTATCTAGGAGCAATTTTCTCAGCGCGACCTGCTGCTTCAACCCCCCACATCCATATTCTGAATCCAACCTTCATGAAGCTACACCATACCTTCACAGGTCCATTTTCAGTATACAGCGTGAAGTTCTCGCCGTCCAAGGAGTACTGAATCCGATATTTCTTCACCCAGTCGGTCTTGTGGAGAGGGGAGCCCTGAGTTGCGACGGCACAGACGTTGTATCTAGCCGGAAACTCCACTTGAAGAAAATACTCCTTATCCGCTTCCCCTAGAGTGTTGGGACACCAAACGCCGTCATCATTGTTAAGGCGACCCGCCTCAGGTCGGAAGGCGTGGAAAGGTTCTTGCCATGACGACGCAACAATGTTGCCATCCAGGATCTTTCCGTTCTCCATACCGATTGGATAACCGCGGCACGCGAGGTCTAGATTAAAGAGAATAAAGAACAAGATTATAATTATGCCAGCCCGTGTCAGGGTTATTTGCCTGGAGTGAGAAGATATGTGCGCATCTCGAAGTAGAAAAATGTACTTTTAATCACCTATCTACGTACAGAATAATTGGTGGGGTTTCGTAGAACACACACAAAACACGACAGAAGGGGCTGAAACTGTGGTATGAGGTGGGATAAGATGGGATGTTCTCAATGAGAAAGAATCGAGAATTAATCAATCACAATAGGATAAAATGTAATATGTGAAATATATGCAACGACTGTGACTGAAAACTGATCGAGTAGAACAAGAGAGAAACTCTGTCAATTGTTTGGGCCTTCCATGGTTAGCTGCTATTAATTAGCAGGTAACGATTAATCACCTAAATTAAACCGCTAGTTTTAGCCTTTTTATGGGTTTGGACGCATTTGGCAGGTTTTTCCGAAAAGTCTGAATATACCCTGTCCAAATGAAAAGAAATAAAATGCCAAAACCCTTTTAGTTTAAATTTAAGAAAAAAATTAAGAAAATTACAAATTTTCTAGCATATTCTTGATGCGTATTGTCCTTTATCACTTTCCAGATGCGTGCAACGCGCATTGTACGCTATGTTACGGTAGCTTACATTCTCCTAAAGCAGAATCATTGACGATTTTGAGGAGTCTGACCAATGTTCACGGAAATTCACAATTTTTCCCGTTATTAGCACGTTATTCACATATCTCCGCATGTCGTACTGATGCATCTAGCCTTACATAAAGCTGTTATTTTTATATAACTCTTGGCAAAGTGAAACATTTCTATCAGTGCAAACTCACGACCCCTTGTTATGGAAATGGAAAGGTTATGGCAAGGATGAAAAGCGAATTCGAAGGACGACAACTTTCTCCTTCCACTTCTCCCTTCCCATCAACCCCTGCTTTATCACTTTCCCCCAGTCGACTCGCGCTCCCGTCGGAGACTCAGAGACGGTTTGGGACGAGTCAGTTTTCAACCTGTCTAATTTTATTGCCGAACACCAAAACATAGTGTATATGTCAGGTCCTGGTTTTTTGCCTGTCTTATTTTCGTGAAATCCCAGTTAAACGCACTTAATAAAATATAGAGAAAGTTAAAGTGTGGTTTGGGGTAAAAAGATCCCATACCTTTGCAGTGATGTTTTGAGGTATTACAGCGGTACGTGTTCCAATATTCGTACTGTGTACAAAATACAAATGCGTAACAGATAAAATATTCCTGCCATTATGCTAAGTTTTATTCTGTGTTAGAGTTGACACTTTCCTTTTAAACCTGGTTACGCCTCACACAGTTCCGCCATGCATTAATTTGTTTCATTATGTCAGCTGTTCTACATTCAAGTTACTTTGATGAAATAAACACAACCTGAGGCAATAACAATGTTATTACTTAATAATTGTATTCAAAATGCATGTGTTCATTATATTAATTAAGCGTCGCAAGCAGAACGTAAAAATACAGTTCTATTATTGAAAAACTAATCCTGCAAATAACATATTTTGAAAATTAAGGGAATTATACCATTGAACTTGTGGTACTGTTAATAATAGATCAGTGCTAAACGGGTATGCAATTTGAGAAATAACCACTCTAGCGCGCCGTTCTTATTCATATAGTAATGTGTACCAACCGTTTGTTCCGAATGATCAAATTTTTCCACCACTTCCTCAAAATCGCACGATTCCTCTCCGTAACACTCCTCGTCTATGTTATTGTCACCGATAAAGCGTTTGTGAAAAGATAAAGCCTCGTTCTTGCTCAGGACAACATCTTGGGCGCCGCGAGAGTGACCTGCACTTCCACAGAACGAAGCAGTAAAATAATGTTCTTTAGCGACACCCATAACTTAAAAATAGCAGCGATCAAGTGAACTTACTTGAGGAAACCTGGAAGATTGTTATCAGCAGTGAGACAACCCAAATGGAGAGCATTTTTTGATGTGCCGTGTTGTGAAAGGTTTTCAGACTCTACAGAGCAGAGTTTTAGCGTTCGGGTGGTGTTTATTCTAGTCGGTTGTTAGGTCAACTGTCGAAACGTTCCACGATCAATTGTGGAACTTTAAATAAAACGTCAATCAGATATATTCAGGCTGGATACAAACACAGCTAGTGTAATAATTGGATCGACTTTTCTTGCCAAAGTTCAATATTTATCATATGGCGCCAAAAATTCTTGAGAAACAGGACAAAAAAAAAGAACTGAATTAGACAATGGAAAGGTGGAGTTCTTTACTTTTTTGTTATTTAACCAAAAAATAAATATCTGATTATAGTTATACTTGCTTCTTATTAAAAGCAAGTTTTTACATCTCGTCTTGTGATCTAAACATAGTGTTTTGAAACAAAAAGTGACGTTTGAGTAAATTGTGCAAAAATTATTCGTAAACTAATACATTGTGTACCCTGACTAATGTGACTGATTGTTTCTCTGGCAAATTGAGGGACGGCAAAACATTTTGCATGACTAATGAAAGAAATTTGAGAATAAAAGCCAAAACTAACACATATAAACTAAGGGAGTGAACTGATGGTTTGTCAAATGGCTGGAAGCGAGAAAATCGTTTCCCGCCACAAACACCAAAGGTATGACCCAAGACAGAGCGTCGAGTTATGGCGAGTGGCTCAAAAGAGAACACTCTCTTCTCTCCTGACCATTTTAAAACGTGATTTGATGGCCTTTTAGTATGTATATCATTGCTGAATTCATTTATCTAAGGCCCTGTCCACACTAAGCCGGAAATATTTGAAAACGCATGCAGCTTTATTTCTACGGTTAGGCCTACCATCCACACTTCTAACTACACTTCTAAATACACTTCTAACTTGTAACCGCCCCCTCAGTGCTAGCTCAGTGTAACGGTGGAGAATAACAACTTTTTAGTTGTTTACGTCTCGGCAGCGAAAATCGAAACAAAGCTAGCTTATACGTACCATACTTCGTCCAATTGTTGTTTGGCTCAATGCTGTTGGTTCAGTCCTGTTTGGCTCGTTAATGTAAGGTTTGAGAGGAGTGGAGGAACAATAGAGAATCGTTTATCATTCAGAAAAGGCTTCGTCGCACAGAAGAACATGACACAATCATTCAGTACTAGAATACGAACGTGTTTATTTGATGATTTCCTGCATGTGAAAACTACATATGCTAACCTCCTATTTAAAGACTCTAATGACATACACAGGTGTAAAGTGGTTTTCCTTGCTTGAGCTGTAAGTGTTAAGAAGTCAATTTCGTGCTGGTGCGAACTGTGGACGCTCTTTCCTTGTCTCTTACTTCTTGGCTTCTAAGTCTTCCTCTGTTGATAGAAAGTAATTTTAGTCTATTACGGTAGAATTCTCCTTAAAATGGTCAGTTCCGTACAATGACCGTTCTCTCTATTCCCAAAGTGGTCGTTGTAGAAATGTTCGGCTTAAATTCATAACTAGCAGAAGGATTGTGTTACTAAGAGGTATTTCACCCAAAAGCACCATTTTTAGGAAACAATATAAATCACGCAGTCAGTTTCAAGATGGAAGTTCTTAGGTCGGTCGAGAATGTAGAGACAAGACTGGCGAGTATAACAGAGGTAGGCAGTGAGTGTTTGCTTTTTTGTCAGTAGTGGTGAGACGAAATAACCCGAGCGACAGAAGCTGTGCGAAGAAAGTTAACGAGAACAGACGTAAATTTTAATTTCTTCGCGCCGATTTCACTGCTCGTTTCACTTCGTCTCGTCCCGATCAAACTTGTGCCGTAGAATGGAAGCAAATACATTGACTGAAATAGAACAAACCTAAGCACTCTCCCCATTCTTCATCCTCATCATAGTTATATGTTGTCGCACACCACTTCTCTCCGAAGAAAGTCGAAGCGCAGGTAAAGTGTCTTTCTCCTTCGTACAAGAATGGAAAAACACAACATTTGTTGTCCGTTGTCCTTACAGTGCAGTCTGAAAGAAAGGAAAGAAATAGCTTAGGATGAGTCATAAAGCGATGCCATAATAGACCATTTTCATATTCCCGGTATTGGACAGGAACTAGCTTGCAACTGAGGCCAATGCGGAGAGTCTTTTCAAATGTAAATGACATTTATCACTTTTAAATGATGTTCCCCGGCCGCGTTAGCTTCCATTGCAAGCTAGTTCCAGTCCAAGACTACGAATATGGCCTATTACGGTGGAACAGAAAATTGATGTGGTGCAACGAAATTCAGTTATGAATAATTGCTTTCACTAAAGGTCTCGTGTAAACCCGTGTCATTCTAATGAAAGTTATTGAGAGATAATTTTTAATGTTGTATTATTGTGACATTATTATGTTGTTCAAGGTAGTTCTAAAGTCAATATTAAACGTGGTTCCACTGCTGGCAACCGGTCTGTTCTCTTGGGGTCAGATGAGTGTTTACGCAAAAGAGCGCTATGGACCAGAAGGGATTGGAGCGCGCCACGTCCATGTCTCGTCCCAGTCCCTTTTAGTCTGAGTGCCTCTCCTCATATTTCGAGAGGAAAGCAGACTGCCATCAGTCTAGGTTCCAGTGTGTGCAGTTCTCAGTTTCAAGTGGTATTGTTAATTAAGCCGTGCAAGGTAGAAACACCAGTCATTCAAAAGGAAGTAGATAGTTTGAACTGTTCCTTTACTTTTGTGCTTGAAATCCTGAGCAGTACTTTGATAAGGTATTGTCAGAAGTCTTTAACTATTGCTAATTATCCTGTATAAAGTGGTATTAACTTTTAGTACGACCATTCAAATGAAATGTACTGAATAGCACTTTGGTGCACTGCTTTTGTACCTTTGGATTACTTAATTATAAACTACACCTCGAGTAAGAAACATGAAACTTGGATGTCAACAATTGAGAGATTAATTCCTTATTCTCACAATTGGCATGTCACACTTAATATTTTCAAGGGGAAATTTTTTATCGCTGATCACTTCTTGCGTCATAAGTATCACGTGACTTACTGGCAGGTTTGCCATAAACCTCAACGCGCATGCACGGCCAGTTGCTCCATTCTTTGGGGACAAACCGGACAAAGAGGGCTAGGACAGGTTCATCCAGGTTGTCTTTTAACATGTCCTTGGCGTTAGAGTTCCCGGTAAAAACCTGTGAAATAACAAAACAGATAACAAAACTTTAAAATTAACTTTACAGGCGTCTATTTTAATCGCAGAGGTAAAAATATGGTTTGAAAGATTTGTGCCATGCAACAAAATAAGCCTTGTTTTTATCAAACTTTTCTTTCAGCGGGAAAGTGCAATTCGTTTATAAAAAAATTTGTTGTGTTTCGTTCGCGGCAGGTAAAAACTTTGTTAGTTAGCAGCTTGAAGTTGATAAAGTTGGGGCAAAACGAAAACAAGTCAGTCGAGTCCGGCTTAATTGTGTTCTCTTAATATTCCTACATTATTCTTATCTTTAGTTCGTCCGTATTTTGAAGGTGCTATTAGCTCATAGACGTAACGTATCAAACAAATGATTCACTGATTGATTGATTGATTGACTGATTACTTGCTTGATTGATTGATCGAGTGTCCTGTCGACTCTTGCTTCGTCGTTATATTCACCTTGTTTGTGCCATTTTCCTTGTATGTTTCCCAGTTCTCTCTGTCCAGTGACGTCTGAATCTCGTATTTCGTGACGTAATCTGTATCGTATTGAGAAGATCCCTGCGTGGCTACTGCGCAGACTCCAGAACGCTGAGGAAGTTCAATCTGATAAAGAAAAGACATTACAATTTGTGTCAACAAAGCAAGTCAACCATCATCATCATCATCATCATCATTATCACTGTAACGTTGAAATCACTGTCAGTTCTTGTCCGATTTTCAGTTCCTGGCAGATTTTCAGACAGCGACGAGGATTTCCTTTCCAGGAGGCAAGCGATGTTTTCTCCATGCGCTCAAAGACAGTCCTGAGCCCTTACCTGAAGATATGGATTTGGATCTTCGTCAGGCTTGTTTGGACACCACGAGCCGTCCTCGTTGTTCAGTCGTCCTTGAGATGGAGCGTAATCCACATGTGGTGAATACCACGATGAGGCAAGTATTCCTCCGCCAGAGATTGTATCATCTTCCATTCCAAGGGAATTGCCGCGGCAAGCGACATCTGAAATAATCAGTTAAAGGAAAAACGAATACCACTCACAAAGAATCACTTTCCCTTACAATACATTCTCGGGCCCAGAGTCTCTTCGATTCCGCGGTAAGAGGCTGGGTCCAAGGCGACCCAACCGCCGGAGATAGTCTGAGCTCGAGATAACTTACAATGCTACAACAAGTCCTTTTTTTCCTTTTTTCCCTACCAGTGCTCCGAAGCACGCAGTTATTTAATAGTTGTTTCTACTTAAGCGGTCAACGCAAGTGATTAAGACTTCCACGGCCATTTGCAGATCTCCTGCCAGGAAGGGAACCTTTTCTAAGACCCGTCATATACGTTATGTTTACTTGCAAATGTGTCGCGACTAACAATACCTTCACAATCCTTTTGAAATTGCTTGCATTGGTAGGTGTTCCAATATTCGTACTATAACAACACACAGACAAAAACTATGTTAAAGAGTTATTAGAAAGTGACGAAACATTGTAACTTGAAAAGTGTGAATCCACCGGTTCTTTCTACCTCTATACACAAATAAAATAGTTATAAACTAGCCTACAACACAGGCGTAGTTTTGGCGAGCGGGCGCATTGCGATAGGGTGTACGCCATCGTATCTTCGAAAAACAAGGGAAGCTTGGGATGAGAGAGCAAAAAAAAGAGTTCTGGGTTGGCCGCCCGAATACGCGAACAAAATTCTTTCGTGCTGACCCAGCAAAATGTCAGTATGAAAGACTACAGTATAAGAACCCGCGTATAAGAACCTGAAATTTAAGAACCTGTTAGGCTAAAATTTCCCTGTTAGGTACCCTTCACATAAAAACCATTCTGGGCTAAAATCTCAATTCAGGTTTTTATTTTCAAAATATAGAATTTTTTTTCAAATACAATACAGTACATCGATCACATGCGATACAAAAAAAAGTAACACAAATTAAGAACCTGATTAAGTACCTAGGTAGCCTAATTTCACAGTAAACGCCATTTATCTAAGAACCCATGGAGGATAACTTGAAAAAACCTAGGTTCTTATACGCTGGTTTTAACTGTAGTTCTAAACTTTTATTCTGACTTTTGCGCACCACCATACATGTATGGCGGTGCGGAAAGGACGAAAAGCAACCAAACTATTTCAGTTGAAGGCAATGGCTGTTTCTCGCCTGTGCCATTGCGGTACATTTTCGTAGAGCACTCGAAGATATAGAATTTCCGATTTAAGTCCTTTTTCTGAGTTCCTCTCAGCGACTCTCCAAAAGGGGCACATCACCATGGTGTCTAACAATACTGCAGGATGCGTAGCAACCTCACGAGAAACACCGCAAGAGAAGTAACCTTCTAAGCAGTCGCTCTTTGTCACGCGTTCTTCTCGTCGCTCGCAGCGTGACATGCGTCACGTGTCACGCGTCACTAGGAGGAGGAGGTGGAGCATGTAATTAACAAACCTGAAACCTACTTATCTTACCCATACTGTAAAACTTACCGACTTTTCCGAGTATCCATAATGATCTACAACCTCACCGAATGTACATCCCTCTTCATAGCACTCGTGGTCGATGTCATTGAAAAACCCAAAAAAGTTAAATGCGTGTTTTTTGTCCAGGACGATCTCCTTACGTGGAAGTAATCGGCCTGTATTAATAACACAAGTTTATATAAACATGATTTATGTATTTATTTATTTATTTACCTTATTTTATTTATTTATCCATCTATCTATCTATTTGACATTTTCATCGTCCTAGGTTCAAACAAACCGTCGTGTTCCTCTGGTAAAATGTTCAAGCAGGTCTGTGTCGAGTTGGCATGTTCAAAGCTCCTTCGTCAAATAAAGCTGTTTACTAATGTGTCGGACTTGTTTTCTTACGGTCGTAAAGCTAAAGCCAAAATCAGATCGAATCACTCATTAAGACGCCACGGTATTGGCCTTTGTAGACTACGAGTAGTCCCTCTTTCGCTTAGTCCGTCGTGCGTAACGCGAAAGAAAACCGCGAGAAAAAAATGGCCGCGCGAAATCCTTGGGGCGAGGAGCGCCCTCCTCGCCTCCAGGTTTTCGCGCGGCCATTTTTTTCTCGCGGTTTTTTCTTTCGCGTCATGTACGACGGACTAAGCGAAAGAGGGACTACTCGTAGTCTAGGCCTTTGTAGCAAGCGCGGAAAAAGTCGCGTGAGCAATATCGCGAGTACTTTTGGCTTAGCGCTTGATTTGTTAAGAATAAACCACCTTCTCTGTGATTGGTGAAGATTATTGAACATGATTTATGAACCATTGTAACTCAACTCCACAAATGCAACCCAACTGTGGCTTATAAGTTGCACAATACTGTGCGATATCTTTTAAGCTCCACCGAATGCAGCTCAATGATAACAGAGAAACGGCAGAGGCAAAGGACCCAGCAAAGACTCTAACAAGATTAATCCCGTTCGTTTGTGCGTACGAAATTTTTAAATTTAAAAAGCGTTTTATTTACAAATAGTTTATTTGAGCATAAATGATGCTTCCACATCTGAGGTCAGCTAAAACTAAACTCATCTGTTACAGCTCTAGACCAGATTGAACGAAAGCCAGTTGCCGCGAATATGGGATAACACCAGACCTTGGCCTTCATGATCAGTTTTCGCTAACTTCGTTAAATTTGGTGTCACTGAACATACATGTAGCTAGGACCATCCGGATGTTTTGAACGGGCAAAAGATAGTTATCATTTCTCATTTAATAACGTCAACAATGTGTTTTAAAGATAATTTGGTTTCATCAACTGGGTTGATAATCTGAATTGGCCACCGTAAAGAGACTCAAAAGCTGACGTTTCGAGCGTTCGCCCTTCGTCGGAGCGAATCGAGGAATTGTGGGTTGTGTGTGGTTTATATACAGAAAGATGGAGCTACGCTATTGGTTGGTGCATGGTAACGTGAAAAACAACATAATAAATTAGTTGAATGAAAACTACTCCCCACCGACGCAGCACCACAGCTTTCCAAAGTTTTAGAAATTTAACCCCTCTATTCAATTGTGTTTTAAAGTTGTTTATACTTTTTTGACATTAATTGTCAAATCGTGTTTAAGAAAAGGATTGTTGTTGTTGTTGTTGTTGTTGTTGTTGTTGTTGCTGTCAGTATCGAGTTAGCAACCGTGAACTTGTCACTAATTAACTACCTCTTACGGGGGCTATTGTTCATTGGAGGACTTTATATATAATTATGTTCCCAAAAGACAAGCAATAGAAATTATTCGCTCAACAGGCTGCGACAAGCCCACTTAATTGTCCCACGCGCGAGCGGCGAAGCCGCCAGAACGAGTCGACGAGCGAAACCTGCGGGCAGTTCGCGGGCAGCCCGCTCGCTTATACCGTAGAATTCCGAAAGTAACGCTTCCCGCGAAAATAACGGCTCCCCGAAAGTAAAGTTAGTTTTTTACCTTCCTATTGAACCCCGAAAGTAACGGCCCTTTGAAGAAGTAACTAAAAGAGAAAGTCTGCCGTTCTCAAGCGCGGGTTATGCGGATGGAACAACCTGACTGCGGGACTGAACATTGCCTGGAAGAGTTATCTGTGATTTTATTTCGAACTTAACTGATTTTTCTTGAAACTATGATTTATAAGCTGTATTTGTCTAGCAGCAGAGTCAAATGATATACTGTAGTGTAATCAGTTGCATTGCGATATAATGCGACCATTACACTTTCGCCGTACAGTACCAACCGGTCTAGGGACTGTTTTTGTTTATACAGTCTCCTTTGTTTATGTGGGTAGTTGGAAACATACGTTAACGGAACGTTAATTTCTTGTCGTGTCCGCTTTGTCTGAAACCTCTGTTACCGTACAAACGCTTTTTATTCATCCGATAGTGACGGCTACCCGTGAGTAACCAGTAACGGCTACCATAAAGTAGCGACCCCTTTTGCCTTCTAAATCCGAAAGTAACGGTGCCGTTACTTTCGGAATTCTACGGTAAGCTCTTGGCAGTGGGCTCGTTATCACAGCTTGGCCAATCTCACGTTTGACCCACAGGTGAGCTGGTTCTCATGCTATTCACTCACCGTGAATTGTTCCTGACAGTGCCAGTAGAACAGCAAATAACGATAACATTGTCATTGTACGTCAAGCCTGAAATTTAAACAAACCGCAATCAAGAATATTCGCTGCAACATAATTATTTGGGCGCCAAGCCTAACGTAATTTATGAAACCATCATTATTAGGGCATAAAATAAAATTCGTATAAAGCCAAATGAAGCAGAACCGAGTTCCAAATGACAGGTTCTTTCGATTCAGTGAGGCATTTACTATCTGTTGTTTCCAGTTCCAAACAATGGCGATCTCAGTAAAAGAACAATATTAGCATTGCTTTGAATGTTAACTCAGCTAACGGTTTTCTTTCCAAAAAGGCGCAAAACATTCTGAAGGCGTGTAAATTATAATTATTTTACTCCAGCAGCTCAAGCTAACAGAGAAAACTATATTACTTTGGCAGACGAACTCGAAACAATTTAATATGGCTTAATTAGGATTGGTTTAAGAATACTTTCAGAATGCACATGAGGGAAAATTACCGCTGCAAATTCATGAGAAAATATATGTTTAAGTTAAACGATCATGAGCGGGCAACACCTTGAGCGGTTAGAATAGCTTTTGCCCTGGAAAAAAGTGTTTGCATAACGAGGAAAAAAGTGCAATGATAATTACGAAAGAAGATTATATTGCAAAATGTTGAATGATTTTGTTGTTCCTTACCGTATCAGTTGGCTTCTTGATCAACTCACTCCAAGGGCGACTGCTCGCAAGAAATGTTCTTTGCACAATGATGTTTATCATGATTTACCCAGCCTTATTAAGGATGTCGACCCTTGGAAACCGCTGTTCATTTTGTTGACAGTTATAATATATTTGCATCATAATGCAAGTCAAGATACTGGCCTCGAGTTGAACACGCAACTGGAGAAACGGTCTTTGGTAGAGTTTACAGAGAAATCAGTCAGCTGAGCTGGAAAGGGTACGTCTAAATACTCAGCTCTGTGAACAATTTCACTGGGAAACCTATTTGCATGCATTTTGATAAATTGAACTAGTTTCGTCAGTTAATTAGTCCTTTCAGTAACTGCGTATACCCGGTCAACCCTTTAAAACGTTTAAGAAAATAGCCCAAAGAAAATACGCTTGCTGATTGGTTAAAAATCGTGTTTCTATTAAACAACTTGATATGAGCTCGAGATTTCCGGGTATCGTGTGATTGTTGACGAAGGCGTAACCCTTGTCAACTACTACTCATAGAAACTCGATTTCGAATAATCTAATTGTTTTAGTATAAATTTACTAGTCAGTCAAAACTAAATCTAGATCCTCTTCACAGACACTTCAGACTACTCACTATCTACAACAGAATAGATAGCGAGTAGCGTACGTAGCCAATTAGTCTGGGGGGTACTCCCAGAAACATTTGGTGGGGGTTTGCGGCCCACTTTCCAAAGCCCTTACCCTAATTATGACCAAAATCTGCGATTTTCTCTACCCTATTTATGACCAGACCAAAAATTTGATAGCTAGCTATTTATGACCGTTGCAGCTGGCACAGTTGCCCTAAACATAATTTTTGAGGAGCTTCTTCTAAACAACATACCCAACTCAAGACTACCGTACAAAACCATGCCTTATTTACAACCAAAATGGCCAAAATCGCTACCTTTTATGACCAAAACGGCTGAAAAAACCTACCCTTTGGGGCCGCACATACCCATATAGCCCATATAAGGGAGTACCGCCGGGCCAATTAGTTTCATATTCACTGTTAGAGACAAACACTGTGAAGTTTAAGGTGGCTCTAAACGGTTTCCAACACTTAAATTTGGATGAGTTGTTATAACCACTCTTTATCACTTGATGCTACAATCATGGTACCTAAAAACTGCTCAATCACTGGTGAACACGCTCTTATCATTTTCCTGGCACAATAGGTTACCATAGCAACAGTATGACCTCCTAAAAACACCTTTAATTACTGCTTTAGGGGCTTATAATTCAAAAACGGCACGGTGAAATTTTTTAAAATTATCAACTTTTGATAAGCATGATAAGACGCAACTTTTGGCAAAGTTTAAAAAAAATTCTGTACTTGGGATTCAGAGCCACCTTAATTTTTCGAAAATTTAAGGTGGCTCTGAACCCCATGTACAGAATGTTTTTAAACTTTGCCAAAAGTTGCGTCTTATCATACTTATCAAATGTTGATAATATAAAAAAATATCACCGTGCTGTTTTTGAATTATAAGCCCCTAAAGCAGTAATTAAAGGTGTTTTTACGAGGTCATACTGTTGCTATGGTAACCTATTGTGCCACGAAAATGATAGGAACGTGTTCACCAATGATTGAGCAGTTTTTTGATACCATGATTATAGCATCAAGTGATAAAGAGTAGTTATAACGACCCATCCAAATATAAGTACTTGAAACTCTTTAGAGCCACCTTAAGTGCCTCGACCAAGAAAACAATACAAGGAGCCCGGGCAGAGTTCGAAACCGAACGGTATGAGGATTCATTAGCTGCCGCACCTTCCTCCCCTGGGGAAACTTTTTTTAAAAACAGTTAAATTATATAAATATAACATATATTAAATATATGCTAAAATATATCAGCAACGCCACGAAGGCGTTACTACAAGAAAGAACAATGACACTTGAGAGGTTTTCTGTGTATAAAGGCTATATATATCTTAACATTGTATTCAAAGATTTTAACGACACAGTCAGGCACAAGCTGTTTATCTAAGGAGACAATCCGCTACTGTTGTGCACGACTTGACCTCTGGACTATCTTTATTCACTTTTATTTCAAGCTTTCATCTGTTGAGAGAGGGTGATATTAGTCTATTTCAGAATCTCCCTAATGATAGACACCTCCCTGACACCCGTTGTAGATCGAAGTGATCGGCTTTAATTAGTACTTGACAAGAAAAGCTCTTAAGGTCGGTCGAGAGTGTAGAAGCAAGGAGAGTAGAGGGGCGGTTGGTACTAGGTCTTTGCAGATTTAACCATTCCTGGTGTATCGTACCTTTTGACTAAATCATTGGTTTGTTTCAAAAACTAAGAAAAACGCCGTGGATGAAATTCTCTGATTTGACTGATCTGCACATGGAATAGTGGCTCAAAACAGTTTCCAGCACTTATATCTGGATGGGTCGTTATAGCCACTCTTTATCACTTGATGCTACAATCATGGTATGAAAAAACTGCCCAAGCATTGGTGAACACGTTGTCATCATTTTCATGACACAACAGGTTACCATAGCAACAGTACGACCTCCTAAAAACACCCTTAATTACAGCTTTACGGGCTTATAATTCAAAATGGGCACGGTGAATTTTTTTATATTATCAACTTTTCGAAAATTTAAGGTGGCTCTGAGCCCCATGTACGGAATTTTTTTTAAACTTTGCCAAAAGTTGTGTCTTATCATACCTATCAAAAGTTGATAATTAAAAAAATTTTCACCGTGCCGGTTTTGAATTATAAGCCCCTAAAGCTGTAATTAAGGGTGTTTTTAGGAGGTCATACTGTTGCTATGGTAACCTATTGTGTCACCAAAATGATACCAACATGTTCACCAATGCTTGGGCAGTTTTTTGATACCATGATTGTGGCATCAAGTGATAAAGAGTGGTTATAACGACCCATCCAAATCTAAGTGTTGGAAACTGTTTTGAGCCACCTTAAAACAGAGGAGACTTTGTAATCTACCTGCAGTTATTGTTTCCCTGTGATTGATCTAAATCAGCGATAATTTGTCACCATACGCCATGACTGCAGAATAAGACGAGGTCTGAGACGAGGTGGTTTCACAAAGGCGCGTTAAAAGTGCAAGTGCAAGCAGTGTTCATGTAACAAGCCATAAAAAAAAAGAATCGTAAATTAAACAAACCAGGCTGCCTAAGTTAGGGCAAATATGCAGGGCCAAAATTGGTTAGCAAACAAACCTAAGCAGTCTCCCCATTCGCCATCTTTATCATAGTTGTATGTTGTTGCACACCACTTCCTTCCAAAAGTAAACGAGCTTGATGTGCATGTGAAGAACCTTTCTCCTTCGTACAGAAACGGAAACACACAGCATTTGTTGTCTGTTGTCCTTACAGTGCAATCTGAAGAAAACGGAGAAAATGGCGATTTAAAAAGATGAAACAATTGATCAATTTCTGAGACGCACTGGCAAAGTTTTAGCAGACGATACTCTGTTCTCGTATTGACTTACTAGCAGGTTGGCCATAGACCTCAAGGCGCATGCACGGCCAGCTGTGCCATTCCTTGGGAACAAACCGGATAAACAGGGCTAAAACCGGTTGATCCAGGTTAATTTTTAACATGTCCTTGGCGTTAGTGTTACCGGAAAAAACCTATAAAAATAACAAACGGATCACAAAATGTTAAAATTAACTTCATTCTGACACATCATAAAAATTGTAAACTACAACGAAACTTTCTTTCGCCTAAATGGACTGCTTCAATTATATCAAAACAAAACGACTAGTTTCTAAGAAACGTTTATGCTTCGTCGGCGAGGGATGAAACACCTTGTTGATTATCAGCTTGCAGTTGATAAAGTGGTGAATTTGGACGGCTGACTTTTTCAGCGTTAGCCTTTTGGTCGGAGCCGGAACGTAGTAATCTTTTAACTTTGTCGTTATCATATGTTATTTAGAAAACAACCCTAAGAAAATACGCGCGTTGATTGGTTAAAAATCGTGTTTCTATAACTCGATGGAAACACAGAACTAGCACGAGCTGTTGACGTAATGATGGCGCGAGCAAAGAGAATTTATATTTTGATGATCAAAGTAAACAAGCTGTTTTTCTTTTTTACGTCGCCGTGTTCACTTTCGCTCGTGAAAGTTTGGGAGAACGAGAAATCGTCATCTAAATCCTCTTCACAGACACTTCAAAAACGCCAAGAAGCGGCCTCATTTTGTTAACAAGGGCACACTGCTACGCTACTCACTATCTATCACAGAATAGATAGTCAGTAGAGTAGCCAATCAGAGAACGGCATTTGTGATAGAACGCTAGTAGATTTATACTAAAACTCGATAGAAACACCGTACATGTTTTCTATTTCTTAAATATTTTCCTAAGTTTTTATTGAAGCATTTATCTATTTATGTACACTTGTGAAACGTTTCGGCCAATCGAAACTGGATGTACATGTACAGTATAACAACTGGCTGATAAAAAAAAAACGACGGCAAGTAGTTTCTTCGTCAGTCTTATTTACCTTGTTTGTACCATTTTCCTTGTATGTTTCCCAGTTCTCTCTGTCCAGTGACGTCTGAATCTCGTATTTCGTGACGTAATCTGTATCGTATTGAGAAGATCCCTGCGTGGCTACTGCGCAGACTCCAGAACGCTGAGGAAGTTCGACCTGATAATGAGAACGAAAAAGAGTGCATTACACCTTTATTATCAACGGAGAATGGTCGCTGTCATCATCATTATCATTATCGTCGTCGAAATCGTGACGGCGTCATTGCCGTCATTGTTATCGTTATCGTCATCATCCACGACACGTCATTGATCTCAGTGTCTTGTGTATCATGAAAATCGCTGACAATAACAACAGCAAACGATTCCTTGACTAGCTAGCTAGGAAGCACAAAAAATATCCCCAGCCATCCAAAATCATGTTTGCTCTCTGACCTGGAGGTATGGATTCGGATCCTTTTCTGGTCTGTTTGCACACCAAGAACCTTTCTGATTGTTCAGTCGTCCTTGAAATGGAGCGAAAGTGATATACGGTGAATACCAAGAAGAGGCAAGAATTCCTCCGCCAGAGATTGCATCATTTTCCATTCCCAGGGGATTGCCGCGGCAAGCGACATCTGCAAGAAAAGTCAACGGAAATGTAATTTTACCCCCAAAGAGTCCGAATGATCTTTTATGCAACTCTAAAAGGTCAGAATTATTACAAACTAAAATCTTATTTCTTTTGTTTCTGGTAGTATTTTGTGCTTTGGTGGTTGATTCACTCCGCTAAAACCAGGGACTGACCAGGCTTTACCGGTTTACTCATCTGTGATAGAAAAAGAACCGGTTTTTAAGACTAGTCATATACGTTATGCCGCCCCACTTTCATCAGGTGACTACGACTAACAATATATACCTTTACAATCCTTTTTAAATTGCTTGCATTGGTAGGTGTTCCAATATTCGTACTACAACGAGAAGAAGAATAAATAAAGCATTTACCTCTTAAATAATAACTAAAATAGCATTTAGTCTAACCTAAAGAGTTTGATTTTGTCGTCCTTACTACCTACGAATCTAATGCTTTTAAGACGACCACGTCAAAGATGATGGATTTGTGAGCAGATTACAAGACTGAAAAATTAATGTCAAAACAAAGTTAGAAGTCAGTTCTTTACTTCAAAGTTGCACATTTTACGTACTTTTCATTGATTCCAACTCGTCCACCAATATTTCAGAACAAGTCGAGCTAATCCTCCTTAATTGTTATTCAAATTCGAAAACCACGCAAACCAAATTGTTTAAATTCGAAGTAAGAACAGATCTGCTGCATGTCTAAATGGGTTGTTTCGGCAAATTTAATTACTCATAGATTTTATCTTTCTTATTCTTCTCCAGTACACTAATACTCAAGAAACACTCTGAAATTTGCCCCACCAACATGGTTGCATGGCAACGTCTTTAGGGATAACCGCTGAGTCAATCACTATTACAGACCGAGTACGGAGTTCTAAAACTGACTTTTACAAAGAAGCTTATCTTGGACACGGAAAAGCAAACTTACCGAAGTTTCCGATTGACCATAGTAATTTACAACCTCTTTAAACATACATCCCTCTTCATAACACTCTTCATCGATGTTATCTCCGATAATCCCAAAAAAGTTCGACGCGTCGTCCTTGTCCATTACGAACTCCTTTCGCTGAAGCATTCGGCCTGCACAGACAAAGAGACTGATTTTTAAATATTTACAGAAGTATTGGGTTAGTGTGCATGGAGAATACAATTGATAATTAGCTAAATTCTCTACTTCTTGACAGCCCTCGTTTTGTTGGTTTGTGAAAACTCTATAATCTAAGAGCTGTTTCCTTGGCAGGAGGCAATGGAGATCTTTTCTCCCGAAGTCACAAAACTTGATTTTACTTTTGACGAATCTAAACTATTTTTCACGATTCGAGGGAAACGCACTTTCACGCAGTATGGCGTCATGCACGATTCACGGAAGGGTTTGACCGACCACAAACATGGCCAATCACAGAGTCACGAAATATTCTTACTGCATCTCACCTATATAGATCTATATAGGGGCATAGAGCTAAACCCCAATTCACTTCACTTTTAGCCATCCCCCCCCCCGGGGGTATTGGAAGGGGGAAAATATCCCCAAATAGCCTAATATCCATGCATCAATACAAAAGAGCGGAAAATTCGCCTAAGTATGAGTTACAATTTTCCACATTTTGGTAACCAGCGTACATGCATACATCTGCTATTTCCTGAAAGCTACGTTTTGGCCGTGCGAAGAGTGTTCCCGCCTTTTGCGTGCCTAAAATGCGTGAACGCTTGATACGTAGACTAGAGTGACTGCGATATTAGACATAATACGAGAAGGTTTGGCTCAGCACTTACTGGCCCGGAGCACAGCAACGCCTTGTGTTTTCATAGCTGGTGCGTAAGGGCAAGCTTAACCAAATCCTTAAAAAAACTTAGTCTGGGCTCGCTTGTTCAGAACGCGCGACTAGTGCTAATATGAAACAATCTTGATCCAGCACGGTAACAGCTTTTGGTCACCGATTTGAATTTATCAAAACCTGATTTTGAGCTAAACATGGTTAGATGTATGAAATTATCCTAGTAGTCAGACGTGATGATATTAAAAAAACTAAAAACTACTCAAAATTGTTATCACTGACTAAGAATTATAAAGTGGGACGTTAAAGCAACAATACTGCAACCTTCTTCAGCAATAATGTCACAGTATTTTAACGCAAAATTTCCCATTTTATATCGTTAGTCAAGGACAATTTTTTTTTTTAGTTTTATTTCACATAGTTAGATGTAGTAAGCGACAATGAGATCGAAAATTTAAAAAATAGCTCTTCCTGAAAAAAAGAATGTTATCTTCTAGTCTTTAGAAGTTGTTTTATTATGGCCTGGCAGCGGGATTTATCATACCGGGTCACTTTTTCAATTTATTTTTTCAACCTATATTTCTCCTCTGATTGCTTATTGATGTATAATTTTGCTCTCTATTGACAGACAAAGGAAAAAGAAGAATTAGCTTACCATGACTTGATCCAGGCAATACCAGTAGGACAGCAAATGACAATAACATCAGCATTTTACACTAAGTCTAAAAATATTCCAGTTGTATTAAATAATAATTCTTTTGGACACCAAACATAAGGTAAATTATGAGAGCAATATTTCCAGCTCAAGAGCAAAAAAATAAGATGCACATGAGACAATAATGTTATTGTTCTAGATCGGTTGCTTAACCACAATAACTTGATAGAAGATTTCCCAATGCTTGCGTCTATTGTTTCTTTGACGCATAGACTATTGTTGATTTCGACGTCTATGCAATGTCGTTTTGAGGGAACGACATTCTCTTTTATTTCAATATTAACTCAGCCAACGGTTTTCTTTGCAAAAAGCGATCAAACGAAGAATGCAGAGAAATTATGATTATTTAGTGGTTAAAGTTGACGAGCTCTGTGAAAATGATTCTTTTTTCATAGGTAAAACAGAACCGGGCACAAATCTTGAAGCAACGGTGCAACACGCGTTTTCAAATACTTTCATTTAAATATTTTCTCCATACAAATGCAAGTTTGGTTTTTGAACTTAGCAAAAGATACGATAATTAAACCATGTTATTAACATCGTTAAAAATGAAAGACGGGCCGGCAACTGTGACCTAATAACACAGCAAATTTAACTAGTAAAAGGTGTATTGATACACACTCACAACAAAATGGTTACATCATAAATAAGTAAATGGTATAAGTTCGATTTTTTTCCTTACCGTATCAACTGGTGTCGTTAACACTCACTACAAGAAGCAACTGCTCACACGAATATTACACCATGATATCTATCAATTTAAAGCCATTATTTAATCAGCCTTATTAAGCTCCGTCGAACCATAAAAGCCTCTGTTTAATTTGTTAACAATTGCAACTTATTTGAATGATAATGCGAATTGAACACGAAACGGCGAAGAACTTCGTGTTTGACTGGGAAAGTTTACACGGAGATTACACAGGCGGAAAAGAATAATTCCAAGTAAAATCCTGCAAATAATCTTTACTGAGAAATTAAATCTTATGCATATTGCCAATCGGACATAATTTAGACTGTTCACAGTCCCCTATTTTTCCGTGACATCGTAGATGTCGACAGTTGAACTCCACGGGCCGCCATCTTGGTCTTTTGATGCGAGCGGCACTGGAGGGAGTACAAAATGCCCGTGGGTAGGGGTGGTGGAGGACAGGGCTGGCGGAAAAAATAGGGAGACTGAAACAGTTTCGCTCTGCCTCGTGTTCAAGGGGCGCGACCGCCAGGTTGGCGCCTCCGTTAGTCAAATCAAATAACAATCTCCTTCCCTGAGAAAAAACCTGTCAAATCAGGGATGATGATATGAATACATGTTACTGTGTTGTGAATTTCGAAACATTTTGAAGGTTTAATAAGTTGTGTCAAATGAATGCAAGACGGAAGAACTCTTCTCTGACTCCAAAAAAAGCAGCAAAGCCCGCAGAGAATTCCAATTATTCAGATGCGTGCCGTCTTTGTGGCATTAATTGTAAAATGTCAGTCGGAAATAAGAACAACCAACGGAGCTTTCAGCCATTTCCTTCGCCAAACGAAACTTTGATATTTTAAACTCTTGCCAAAACCAGTTGGAAGAACCGCCAAAACATCTTTTCCTTCGAGTAAACGAGAAACGGCCTCCTTTTGCTCGTGCTTTAACACCAATCCTCCAAGACAAGAAGCACACAGACGATCAAAATCAAAACATTCTCCAGAATATTCTCTTGAAATCGATACCATTTTGGCCTGAGCCGCGAAGTGATGAATGTCACTTTCTGTCAATAAAGTTGTCAACGCTCTGCTACGCACTGATGAACTCTATTGTCCCTTCGACCAATCAGGTGTTGCCGTTGCTGGAGCAACTAACGCAGCGAACACCAGACAGAGTGGAGCTGTTGCAGTCTCCCTATTTTTTCTGCCCCGTCACCCCCACGCTATTAACCCCACCGCCACTACCCTTGGGCATTTTGTACTCTCCCCAGTTTCGCTCGCATCAAGAGACCAAGATGGCGGCCCATCGAACTCAATGATCGACATCTACGATCTCACGGAAAAATAGAGGACTGTGAACAGTCTAGACATAATTTCGTCCACCAAATTTTTGATAATGTGAATATTCTGCTTAGAAGCAACAGGGGTCACGTGACCTAACTCCCTCCAAATAAAAGTTTACTGACTCAATGAACTAATAACTAATTTTATACATGTTGCGGAGTTTTTTTAGGGGGGGTTGTATTTGAGAATTTATACTCATCAGCAGGGTCGTAATATTTAGTATCAAAACCGTCTGAAACGATATCGCGCACGCATCCAGTCTATAAGGAAAAGCAAGCTGCATGGTAGCAGAAGGTGAAGGTAGACCTTGCTCCAGTCTTAGGAGTCGAAGGCGCCAGGCGGCGTCTTAGTGTGTTTAGACGCTCTGCTCCTGTCTTTGCTGTGTAGCATGAAGCAATTAAAAATAGTGCTACTCCCCTGGGGGGAATGTTATTACATCCGGAAGGTTATCTTTACCTACCGTGGGAACGCATGGGCTCCTGTGCAGTCAGCATTTGTTTGATTATCCATTTATTGTTAAACCTCGTTCCCAGGGTCCTCTTCTTCACATCTCCTTGAGCGAGAGGGGACTAAAAGGAGAGGACCCTGGGAACTAGGCTGTGGTGTGTCTGGGTGGATGTGGAAGAAGGCACTGTGAGAGTTTAAGTGTCGTATCCAAGGAAACAATACAGAGCACATATTATCTCTCTCCATTTAGTAAAATGCTTACACCCGCGAGGAAAACTGCAAGAATATATTCCTCACTTGTAAGTTAACAAATGGGTTTTGACATATCAAGAAACTGTACAAATAAGAATATCAAGCTCTTTATTGCAAATTTACTACAAATTCTTATGGCTTGACAGCACAATTGTTAGAGATCATTAAAAAAATAGCGTAACAATTCCCCTCAGTTTCTCAAGAATACTGATTTTAAGGGGCCTACGAAGAAATCATTGATAATTACATAACAAAGAATGTATATTCACATTATTTGCTTCCTTATAACACTACCTTGAATTCAGCAAAGGTATTAATTTGTAAATTGCTTAAATTAATGCAGCTACACCTTATTTCGAAGATATTCGCTTTTGAATGCTAATGCCGCATTACACAAAATTGTCCCCTCTAATTACTGTTAAGAGTAACCACGAGGATTTTAGTCAACTTGACAAGTTAGTAGCTACTCTAGGAACAAAATATCAATACGATAAAAAAATAGAAATTAAGTTAAGTCATTTGATTCATTGAACTGCTAGCATAATGCCAGATTTTTGTCGTTCGTTTGTTAATGTGATCGTTGGTTTGCTTCATGAGGGTGTACAGAATTTGCCTTACACATTTCAGGTAAATTCGTAACTGTCAGTTGAGCATGAAAGTTTGCCTTTTTGTCTTTTGCTAGAATGAGGTGTGATTTGTCAGCTAAATCACGTGACCTAAGTGTCTCCCTTGATTACTTGTCATTTTAAATTTTCGTCATTTGCGAAATGTAAGTTAACCCTTTTAAATTCTTTTAAAATTTCCCTTGTTTTTTACGGTTTTCACGTTCAAAAGATACTCCCGTCTTAGCCATAAATCAACAAAATGCCCTTTGCATCTCAAAGTACACCATTTCAAAATTTCCACGCAAATAGTTACATCCTTCACCAATTCTTGTAACTAGACATTAGCCAAGTTAATTAGATAGATGATCTCAATAGTGGAAATGAACAAGACCACCGGTGATTGGCTGGTTTTTCTCCTACGCATTGGCACCTGTCAATCAAACACAAATATCACTTTATGTTTGTCGATGAATCGATTTCACAGATAACTTAACTCCTAGGGGAGACTCTCATATGCTGGTCTCTGCTCGTCCGAAAAATTGAATAAAACTCCTAAACGAAACCAATTCGGGCGTGGCTTGAGCCTTATTTTACTCCAGCCGCTTTTCAGGAAATTAGCGCGCGCTAATGAACCGGACTCGAGAGATCCTAAAGATACTTTTACAGCTAAAAGTAGTGGTGTTTCGTCATGAACACCTAAGCGAGCCCAAGTTCCTTGATTTTATACCCCTAAGCGAGACCACGACCATCCCCGACCTTTTCAAATGAGAGGTCCACTCCCCCTAGGGGGTCTTAACTATACTGAACAGTAGTACTTGTACAGCACCATCACCCGATGCCATCTTGGAACGGTTTTTCTGTGTAACTGCGTTTGCATTACGCCTGCTCAACCTTAATCTGAGTCAACAAACTTGTACAGCACTTGCTTCAACAGTTAATGCTAAACAACCTCTTGTTTTCTTTGAAATGCAAAAGTTTCAAGTGCAAATACGCTGCATGTTTATACAAGGATTTATTTCGCGAAATGATTCGTACTTACACCCTACAAATCATTTAGGTGATATATTTGATGTATGGAATTTTGGGGCTAGCGAACCACAGGCACCGAAAATTCTGAAGGTTACTTAAACGACTTACCTTGCGTAGTAGATACAATTGAGCCTTTTTCTATCATGTCTTCAATCACTGTGATGGCTTCTTCATCAAGATCATAAGAAGACGCAACTTTGATCACGCGGTCCGGTGTTCCTAACGCTATTTTGATCAGCTCTGACATGCTAACCTCGTTGCTTATTCCAACTGCGATTATATTCGACGTGCAATTCTGCCAAGAAAAAGAAAAAACAGGCCCTAAATTCGTTTTTTCCCCCATACCTCATCACATTATTTTAAGAGGCTATTTGTCTAGCAAAAGAAGCTGCGCAGCCGAGTGGTTTTCCCGACTGCATATGAAGTCTGGAGGTCCCATCCCCCACCAACTGGAGTTGCTCTTGGAAGTCACGAGTTAAACTCCTCGATCGTGCATGAGAAATAACTAACTAAATAAATAAATAAACAAATAAACAAATAAATAAATAAATAATTTGTCAACTGCCCGGCCTTCTACCAACTGGGGTTTCTTGTAATTTTCCCTTTTATTTGCAATATGGGTTCATTTCACACCAACACTCTGTCGAAGTTTTGCTAACAGCATTGGATAGAAGAATAATTTTTTTCAGTCATAATGTTGAAATAGGCTCTTTCGTGTCTGACTATCGTTTTACATCGATGGGGAGCAGGGATGGCTCAGTGGTAAGAGCGCTCGCCTTCCACCAATGTGGACTGGGTTTGATTCCGGCCCGGTGCCATATGTGGATTGAGTTTGTTGTTGGATCTCTCCTTGCTCCGAGGGTTTTTCTCTGGGTCCTCCGGTTTTCCTCGCTCCACAAAAAGCAGCAACTCCAAATTTCAATTCGACCAGGATAGAGGACTCGCATGAAAACCAGCTAGGGAGGTGTGGCCTCCTCTCTAAATATTGTAATTTGTATTATTTATTTATTTTACTTAATTGTGAGGCATATGTTGGCCTGCTTACCTTCATTATAGGCGTTACAAAGCTGTACGGTATTGATTCGACATCAGTGTTCTCGGAGCTAAACACAATCATTACATTTTCCTCCTCAAGGCGGTCCTTGCATCCCTCGGGACAGAACAGCTTCCTTGAGGCGTACAACATGGCGAGATCAGTACGGTGTCCTCCATATTCAATCGATCGTTTTGATCGATCGCTACCGTGTTCCCCAGGGATATATTTCACCCCGTCGATGACCGATCCAACGTCCAGTCGATCCACATTCTGTAGGGTCATAACAAGGTCGGGTAGATCACTATAAACGATGATTCCAAAATGGACGTCTGTGAAATGCATATTGATCGAAACGACCAGTTGTGATATGAATTGTTTCAGGCGCTCGAATTCGGCAGGGGTTAAACCAAAGGAACTGTCAATCAATATTCCTATGTCCAGGCCTTTTGTTTTGACTTCTGTTGTAGGTGCCGGTGGGGTCACCCGGGAAGAGGGAGTAACAGCTTCTTGTTCTGTTGTAGGCAGTTCACCTTCAGTGGCTGGAACGTTAGAAGAGTTTTATTAGTCATTTTTATAGAATTTATAGTCGCTTCTTTTTTGCTTGCTGCTAAATAAGTACACATTGTGCTTTTAGTAGTTCAGTGGAAACTTATGTTCTTGAATAAGTAGACTTAGTGCAGCAAAATGCTAAAGTTTCCTCATTTTCTACCTCGCAGCAAAGTTTGTCCATTTCCGGCATTACAAATCAGGACTGTCCTCAGATTACTCTGAAACGTTTTTAACGGGTAATGCAATGGAAGCGAAATTACTAAAAACGGAGACTGAGAACAAAGCAGCTTGCAGTTTGAACAACCTGTTTTCTGTTAAGCTTGCCAGTGGAGAAGATTAGGAAACGGGAGATGTCTCAAAACATTGATTAAATCATCACTGCCAGCTTTGCTAAGAATCTTATGTGTTTATAACTCGCAAGGTAGTCATTAAATGATGAGAATCATTTGTATATTCAAATCGCTGCGCTAAGATTGGCAGCCCTCATCTGTCTTCAATGTATAGTCACGGTGGCAGGAAGGTGCCAGGAGTATTGCTACCCTCGGATGGAATGCTAGTTCATCCCAAGACTAATCAATCATTACGTTGTCGGGTTGCCTTAGCATGTGGGGTATAAAACGCCAATCAGCCAATCTTTTTCATTCTTAATATGAAGTTGTCTAATTAAAGATTGGTTTGTAGTCTTACCTGGTGGAACAGCTGTTGTTTCTTTGCTTGGTTCCGCAGTGCTTTCCTCTGTGGCTACACGGAAAAAAAAAAGACTAGCATAAACCTAACCGAGCATTCCATAACAGACAAGAAGAACACAAACAACAAAGCAAGAAATCTATTGACAGATAGTTTAAATTTAATAATCTTTTCTCCTCCTCTCCATGTTGTTTGTAGTCTTACCTGGTGGAACAGCTGTGGTTTCTTCACCTGGTGCTGCAGTGCTCTCCTCTGTAGCTACACGGAACGAAAAAGAATAGCATAAACCTAACTGAACATTTCATAACCGACAACAAGAAAATTAAGACGAAAGCTAGAAATTCCGAATAAATGGTTTGAATTTAATAATCCTTTCTTCTCCTGCTCGATGTTACTTGTTGTCTTACCTGGTGGAGCAGCTGTTGTTTCTTCACCTGGTGCTGCAGTGCTTTCCTCTTTACCTAAATGAAACAAATGACAATGGTAAACCTAATTGAACATTCCATAACAGACAATTTTAAAACCAGTAAGGAAAGTATAAATAACAGATAGTCTGAGCAGACCATGTTCGTATTCTCGGTATCGGACTGGCACTAGCATGAAACAGAGGCTTGCAAGCTAGTTCCAGTCAAGTTCCGGGAATACGAATATGGTCTATTAAATTATCTTTTCTTCTCCTTTTCCATGCTATTTGGAGTCTTACCTGATGGAACAGCTGTTGTTTTTTCACCTGGTGCTGCAGTGCTTTCCTCTGTGGCTACATGAAACAAAAAGGAGTAGCATAAACCTTTTTGAACCTTCCATAACCGGAAACAGGAAGAAATAACTAATAAAAGAAGAAATCCAATAACGGATAGTAACGGACAATTTGAATTGAGTAATCTGTTCCTCTCCTGCTCCAAGTAATTTGGTGTCTTACCTGGTGGAACAGCTGTTGTTTCTTCACCTGGTGCTGCTGTGGTTTCTCCTGTAGCGACATTACACAAAAGAAAAACAAAATACAGTCAAACCTGTATATAACGGCCCTATATATAGCGGTCACCCTGTGTATAACGGTCACTGAACAACTTCCCAAAAATCGTCCCTTGTATTTACTGTTAAGTTGACCTGCATATAGCGGTCACCTGTTTATAACGAAAGCGGTCACCCTTTAGACTTCCTGAATCCACAATTTCATTATCTTTAACCTGTATATAACGGTCACGAAATTGGGTTATGATTAACGAATAATGACAAGCTTTATTCATAAGCTCGTAAAATAGCAGCCACCAAGGCAGAGGTGTCACAAAAATACAAATATTAGTACTGAACATAACTACTGATACATGTCATTGCCTACGTCCGACAAATGCTTGCGGCAGATAACATTTAAGTGTCGTCGCTTTCAAACAATAGTTACTGTAACTGTAACAACACAACTGTACCACACTGTTTTCACTTTCGTTATAGTTTCCTGATTATAACACTGTACTGTAATTATCTGTCTCAAATTGTTGTCAATAAATGTAAGTTGAGTGATTTTCCACTTGAAAACGTTGTTCATTAGCTTTCAGTAGACTTTTACTGCACCTCCCTAAAAGTACACCACGGACATTTTATGGGCCTTTTTTATCGTGTTTATTTCGTTGCTGTTACTCGTTATTGTCAATAAAACGCAAACTGAGTGGTTATTTGCACATAAAAATGCTATTTATTAACTTCCAGGGGAGTTTAAAGCAAACCTGTTTACAGCGGTCACCCTGTATATAACGGTCACCTGGCCATTTCCCAAGGGTGACCGTTATATACAGGTTTGACTGTAATCATTACAGTTGCTTAGAAGTAGGCCACGATATATTTCGTTAAAGCGAATGTAATTTACCATTAGGCAACAAAGAGCTACATGAACTCTCACCTGTTGGATGAGGAAGTTTTGGAATCGCTAAAACATAAAAATATTTTAAAGTTAAGACCAGTCTACCAGTAAAGAAACGTCCTGTAGGCGGGAAGGTCACGCTTCCATGCCGAGCCAACCGAGTGAGAGAACGTTAACATACTATTGCAGCGAACTGTACATGTTTAAATGAGAAATCACAAGGTTCACTCGACGGAGGGCGTCCAAGATGGGGTGACCTCCTGGGGGAGAAGGAGCCTAGTTAGATTTCTTTCATGTTAGACACTTTGTAAATGTCTGACTCACGTAGCTCTCAGGGAGGGAGCCCCTCCTATTGGGAACAACTTCTTTCCATAATAACGTACACTTACTTAGGGAAAAGCATAAACCAGACAGATAAATACTTAACTTATTAAAAGACACTCACAAAAAGAAACAAAAACTGTTTAGAGTCATTTTCGGAAGCCATCTTCTCGAATAGAGAGCAATTTAAGAAGCCGTTTTTCGGTGAAACACGAAGAATAATATCTTCCAAACTGATTTCTTGTTCCAGCCCACATACTGAAATCTGAATAATGGTTTTTGCGGCAACTCAGAATGGTATTTTAAGACTACAATTAACTAAGTGTTTCATTTTAAAAATACTCAATGCAGTCTATCAAATGTAATTTTCCTTCAGCTGCCTCTCAGTGTTCAATTACTAAGTCTGTACATTAGCTTAGTTTATCAGTCAAAGTTATTGGCATACTTCAAGTCCATACCATATATTTCTACCCTCATGCAAGGTTTTTCCACGCTTTCCATTGGATAAATACGAATAAACCGTCCGACAACAGGGCTTGGTAGGCGCTGTTTCGACACTGTCTCTGGATTGACGTTGCCCTCTAAACCCTAAAACAGTTATCAGTAAGAAAAAAGTTATCAGTAAGAATGATGATCATATTGTCCAATATGTTAAGTTTGTATTTTGTTATCGCTCAATGCTATCTGTTAGCCAGTGGGGTCGCCACGAAGCTCTTCGGAACGTCTCACAGGATTGGCTGAGAAAATGATATACAAACAATAGTAACAATGGACCCTAGCCCTAAAACAATAGAGCTTCGTGCTAACAAGATCAAATGGAATTTGAGGTTCTAGAGAGCTTCATGACAACAGAGCCAGTGAAGCGCAGAGCAGGTCCCTTTGGTTTCGTGTAACAGTCACACAACTCTATGCGAACGCGCTCTTATCAGTGCCAAGGAACCTGGAGAGGAAGGATTTGTATAAAGAGGGAACCATATGATTAAATGTCCGCTAAATTTTTCCACAAGTTCCAATTTTGATCTTCCACAAAGAACAACAGCCATGAATGCACATTAGATGGTGTCGACAGTTCAACAGGGACCAAAGCCATTTTATGGTTTGGCTTCATGTTTTCTAGAGCCTAGTCAGTGTTGGAGACAGCTTGGCCGAGTACCTTCAATGCACAATAATCGATACTCGTGGTATACCAAGAGAAATTACACTTGTCACTTAAAGGCTGTGGTGTAACTGAGAAAATATAATTGACCCGCGGGATATTTCACGGTATACCACTCAAAAACGTTGCATAACTAATATATATTTAATAAAAATGCGTAAAAGAGATACTCACAATTTTAGACCAGTCATCACCATTCTTGGAAATGAAAACGTCATAAGATGTCACCCAGGAATCCAAGTCAAACCATACTGTACCATACCATACTTTTTTATTCACTAACTCGCGCAATCCTTGTGTGGCAATTGCACAAATTTCCATTTCAGTGGGCAGCTGAATCTCTAAATAATCCAGGGATTCATTTTTCGCACACCATGCCTTCGGGCCATTAAGTCGACCGTTCGATGCGGCATAATTATCTCCAGCGTCAGATGAAGCCGAGAAGCTGGAATCCGGCAAAGGACCTCCAAACGAGGCACCAACAGGCTCACATGGCGGAGCTAGTAAACAATTCAAAAAAATCTAAATATTGGCCAGAGAACCTTTCTATCTTAAACTTATAACCCATGCCAACCTTGATCGTTCCCGGCAATGGGAGGGGTTGGGGTACTCACATATGAAAAGATCGGGATGCACGTCCAAAAATTGGAATTAAACCCCTAAAACATACCCATCCGGTTTGGTTCGAGCTTTATTTGACTCCTAAAGGATACCAATTCTTTTATTTTTTTTTTTTTTTTCGAGTGCCCCTTAAAAGATACAAGAAGTGCCTAATACCCAGGGCATTGTCCGGAGGGGATTTTGATAAAGAAGCTTGATGCATAAGAGTTAGACCCCAAGTTGAAATAGCAGCACTAGTGATCCAAGGTAACATGCAGACACTCGAAGATAGACTCAATGCCAAGCAAGAAAGGATACAGAGGATGCGAGAGTTATATTGTTGTATTGGCAATCTAACGCAAATTAGTTTTGGTTAGACGAAAACCAATAAGAAAGCTAGAAATTCATTAACTATTATCATAGATAATGATTGCCTCTTCTCCTGCTTCATGTTATCTGGAGTCTTACCTGATGCAGCAGTTATTTTTTCTTCAGTTGGTGCTGCAGTTATTTCCTCGGGACCTAAACGAAGCAAAAATGACTAACGTGAACCTCATTGGACATTACAGAAAATATAACAGGATAATCAATGACAAACCAGAAAATCAATAACAAACAGCTCAAATTTGACAATATTACAGATACTGATTATCCATTCTCCCACTCTATGTTATCTGGAATCTTACCTGGTGGAACAGCTGTTGTTTCTTCACCTGGTGCTGCAGTGCTTTCCTCTGTGGCTACATGAAACAAAAAAAACTTAACTGAACATTCCATAACAGACAAGAAGAAAAGTAAAAAGAAAGCTAGAATGTGATGACAATAGTTTGAATTTAATGATCTTTCATCTGTTTCTCCATATTGCGTTTGTAGCCTTACCTGGTGGAACAGCTGTTGTTTCTTCACTTGGTGCAGCGGTGCTTTCCCCTGTAGAAACGAAAGAAAGCTTCAGCGAACTGTAATGGGCAATCCATTTATAAATGGCCATCACAAATAGCCGTGATATAGGTAACTCAAAACTTTCAGTTAAATGCAAACGAGCTTAATCCGGCGTATGATGATTATCTTTAATGAGAAAACGTTCGGCTGTACTCATAACTAACAAATGCTGTCTCTTTTCCTTCTCCATGTTGTTCGTAGTCTTACCTGGTGGAACAGCTGTTGTTTCTTCACTTGGTGCTGCAGTTGTTTCCTCTGTGGCTACGTGAAACAAAAAACACTGGCATGAACCTAACTGAACATTCCATGACAGATAAGAAGAAAACTATTAAGTGAGCTAGAAAATCAGTGTTTTAGTAACAGATACTTTGAATATGATAATCTTTTCTTCTCCTTCGCTGTGTTATCTGAGCTTACATGGTTTTCAAATTAGCAGCTAAAAACGTTTACTCTTAGAGCGTAAAACCAGAACGTAAAACTAGCACCAAACCAATTACTTAAAATTAGACTTTCAAACTGTGATAAAACCAAACGCGAAATTAAAGTAATCAAAACGGCTTGATTACTATGAGCACTCAACAGACCACGTTCGATATATCAATATTCTAACATGGCTCCGATGCTTTCAGTACAAACTTCTATATTTGGTGTTGTTTGTATCCAAGTCTCTTTTGGGAATAGAGAGACAAAAGAAACTTGAAAAATTTGCAATTTTGACCCAAAAGCCTCGGAGCCATGTTAGAATATTAATATATCGAATGTGACCAATTGAAAACCACTCTATGTAGCTTGGTTTTCTACGCTATGATTATATTTAAAATATCTGGTTTTCATGCGGGTCCTCTGTCCTGGTCGAATTGTAAATTTGGAGACGTTGGTTTTTGTGGAGGGAGGAAAACCGGAGAACCCGCTGAAAAACCCTCGGAGCAAGGAGAGAACCAACCACAAACTCAACCCACATATAGCACCGGACCGGAATCGAATCCAGGCCCCATTCGTGAGAGGCGAGTGCTCTCACCAATGCGCCATCCCTGCTCCCCAAATATTTATTATTGAATAATACTGAATTTAACAATATTACAAATAATGATAGTCTTTTTCTCCACTCTATGTTGCTTGGAGTCTTACCTGGTGGAGCTGCTGTTGTTTCTTCACCTGGTGCTGCAGTGCTTTCTTCTGTTGTTCATAGAACAAAAGCAATAAACTTAAACCTTACTGAACATTTTATGACAGATAAATAAGAACAAACATCGTAACACTAGAAATCAAATAACAGAAAGTCAATTCAATTTATTAACATCGCTGAGAAGAATCACCTTTTTCCTGCTTCATGTCATTTGGAGTCTTACCTGGTGGGACAGCTGTTGTTTCTTTAATTTGTGCTACACCAGTGGTTTCCTCCGTAGCTATATAGGACAAAAAGAAAACAACCTTAATCATATCCTATTAAACCATTCATTTTTACAAAAATGTCTGATAAAATGTCGCGATGAATTCTACTGAAGGTTCGTAGTTAAGTACAAAGAACCCTATACGGTTGGTGCTGCAATGCTTTCCTTTGTAGCTACTTAGAAACGAGAGATCAAGGTACCTTACCTTGATCGTCTCTTGTTAGAACAAGATAAAACTTTCGTGGATTTTATAAACATTCCATTGGCTTACGAGTGATTACAATCAGTGTCACGGTGTATTTAACTTAAAAATCAAAGCTAGCTTATGCCAGCAAACAATATCTTCGTTGATTTGTGAAAAAACGCAATTCGCCCATTAGAATAACTGGGAAGTATCGTCTCCCTCTCTTTCTCTTGCTTCATGTTATTGCTGAAGTTTTTCTTACCTGGTGGAGCTGTTGTTTCTCCAGTTACTGCGCCGACGGTTTCTTCTGTAGCTAAACGATGAAAAAGAAAACTAACGTGGATCTACTGAAAATTCCATTCGGCGGGAGTATTACAGTTAAAAGTACAGACGAGCCCATGCCTGCATGATCCTTATTTTTATTTTGCTAAAAGCAAAATATGCAACTGTTATCATCACTAAAGAGTACTGTGTCTTCTTATACTGCATGCTATTTAGTTTCGTACCCGGTGCAACAGCTGTTGTTTCTTCATTCGGCGCCGCAGTACTTTCCTCGGTCGCTACACCAAACAACCGAGATAACAAATATCAGTCAGGTTATTGATGATGGTCGCAAATTTAATGTTATTAATGATTATCAAGCATTTGTTTCCATAATTTCTCTTCCTAACAGATAATTGGAAAATATGACATCAAGCAAAGGCGCATGTCTTTTGTGGTTATACATAAAGCTACATTACGTCATAATATCAGCACAGTTAATCTATGATTATTGGAATTTTGTGCGTAATATCACTCTTACTGTAAATGGTTTGAACCCAGGAGTATCAGTGGGTCCTCTTGTGTGATCGTCCGGGTGGGGGTAGTTCTACTAAAGAAAACTGTTGTTGGTGACTGACGTTTAGACAACCTGAGCGGTAGTCACCTTCATTTGTCGAAACTCACTTCAGTCACCAACAACAGTTCTTTTCAGAACTACCCTCCCCCGGACGAATCACTGATACTGATTTTGTTTTCTCCTGCTTCATGTTATTTAAGTCTTACCTGGTGGAACAGCTGTTGTTTCTTCATTTGGTGCTGCAGAGCTTTCCTCTGTGGCTACATGCAACAAAAGAAAACAAGAACTAGCACAAACCTAAGTGACTATTCCATAACAGACAAGAAGAAAGCTAAAAATAAAGCAATAAATTTAATGACAGATAGTTTGAAATAAATAATCTTTTCCTCTCCTTCTCCATGTTGTTTCGAGCCTTACCTGTTGGGACAGCTGTTGTTTCTTCACCTGGTGCTGCAGTTGTTTCCTCTGCGGCTGCATGAAACAAAAAAATAGCGTAATCCTAATTAAGCATTTCATAACAGACAAGCAGGAAACCAATAAGAAAGCTAGAAATTCAATAACAGATAGTTTGAATTTAATAATCTTCTCCTCTTCTTCTCCATGTTATTTGCAGTATTACCTGGTGGAACAGCTGCTGTTTCTTCATCTGGTGCAGCAGTACTTTCACCTGGCGCTGCAGTACTTTCCCCTGTAGCGAAAAGGAACAAAAACAAAAATAGCGTCAAATTTATTACCAAACCATTTGCTTTGAAGTTATGGTATATATCTCTGTAGGAGCAGAGTCTTTTGTTAAAGAGCTCGCGGCGAATAAATGATCATAGTTAGTTGTTAACCTTGGTGAAAACGATACCTGGTCAGCTTTTATAATAACTTATAAGTGTCGTCTCTTGCCTTGGGACCCGGCCTACGTTATTCGCTCCTTTACCTGGTGGAACAGCTGTTGTTTCTTCATTTGGTATTGCAGTTGTTTCCCCTGTGGCTGTATGAAACAGAAGAAAACTAGCATAAACCTAACTGAGCATTCCATAACAGACAAGAAGAAAACTAAAAGAAAGCAAGAAATTTAAATAGGTGACGAGTGATAAAAACATTCAAACATACGTTTATCATGATTGTCTTGATGTGACTCAGCGCTCAGTAACCAATCAACCCGATGGTGAAAAATATTTAAGGTACTCCAACCCCTATTAAGCGTCCACCTCCCATTTCCTGGCCGAGGGTGGCCGTTTAATCGGGGCTCGACTGTACTTAGACACATACTGTATAATGTCGCGATATAGATCACATGCGAGCCCAAGCCGGGCAATCGTTCCAATCGTGAGAAACGGTCCTCAATTATTATTACTAATATTGTTTTGTTTTTTTCATCATACCTTTTGGAAATGGTGCTTGGGTTCTTTCTGTAAACAAATAAGCACACATTATTAGTATCATTCTGGTGAGAACCAAAGGTGAGCCACCGTATTTATTTTACTCTAAAACGTTGCTTATAATAATTTCTTCTTGTTTTTCTGTCTTAGCGAACTATTATCTTGAAGCAAGAGATTACCTTGATAATCTCTTGCTTGAAGTCACCATCTTCCGGATACGAAAGGAAAGCAAAGTGCACAATGCATGCAAAAATGATTTCAAAAGTTTTTGACACTGTATCTTCAGTTTTCTAATGAAGTGGGGAAGGAAGTGCACACAAAAGACCTGCACAATATGTTGGAACGATAGCATCTACAATAATGCAAAACATTCTGCTAATGTACCACAAGAAAACGTGAACGGTAATTAAGACTAAGTAATGCGGGCAACATCGTCTTTCCTCTTTTTATAGTTTGAAAAACCTCGTTGTGTGTATTACCAACCATGTTGCAATTTGCACAAAGTTAAACTCATGTCTACTTAGCGCTACCGTCATGTTTCCGCTGCTTGCAACACGGATGGTCATGCGCGCAACAACACTATGAGTTCCCACTTGCAATGCAACATTGTTGCACGACAAGTTGAAAGAAAATATTGCCAGTATTACGCGGCCTTTGTACAATATGTACCTTTTCCATACAACTCAGCTCTCAAACATATCCATCCTGCATACTGCGTTGGATAAATACGAACGTATCTGGCTTCTACAGGGACCGGTAATTCTTGTTTGGACGTTGATTTGGAGTCGTCGTTCCCCTTAAACATCTGTAAAAAATTTCGACAAATATAATCACAATCAAAAACCAAATACAATTCGATCCTTTAAAATGCTAAAGCTAGGAAATAGACAATGATGATCAACCAATCAGATTATGGATTGCTGGAAGCTTGCGCAAATCTGACCGTGCAGTCTAGATCATTTTCGGAGTGCCTGGGATGACCGTCGGCAGACGTGAAGAACTTTTGTGTTCTTCGCGCTAACTTTGAAATCATTGCAGTTGTCACACACTAGTTACAAGTTAAAGCACTCTGCTACATTCGTGTTTCATAATTTATAAAACCAGCTAAGTCTATATTTTCGGCAGCGATCTGTGCAGCCTTTCCTGCCCCGTACATAGTTCTAACGTTCCAAGTACCGAGCATAAGTTGTTGTCCTGGGGGTAAGGAGTGGAGTCGACCTCGTAACGTGCTTTCGGCTTTTACCACGGTGCGTCATACGAGTCTCCGAGGAGACGTTCTCTTGACCCAAGACTGATTTTGTGCCTGCTTCCTATGGTTTCTGTAATCTCGTCTATTCACTTGGTGGGTGATTGGCCCTCCAAGCTGCACTAGAGCCCCGTTAGCCAGGCAGGATAGCCATCGGCAACCGTTAAGAACCTTTCATGTGTTCTCCGTACTAACTTCGAAATCTTTGCAATTGTCACACGCTAGTTATAACTTCAAAGCACTCTGCTACATTCGTCTTTCATAATTTATAAAACCAGCATATATTTTAGGCTAAGAGCACTTGGGTGAATTTATTTCAGTTTTTAATACTGATGTAAATTAACGCAGTAAACTAACGCAATAATAAAGATGTTAAAGTTTCAAGTGTCCAAATAGAAAGTTACTTTTCATTTACTTTTGCATGGTTATGGAATATCGAATTGACTTAACCGACAATGGGCACTGTGTAATATATCAAACACGAAAGACCATGTCTGGCTGCATTTCCTAACACCGAGAAGAGAGTTGAAAATACGACGCGCAGCGGGGTATTTTTGATGAACTTCGAGGTGTTTGGAGATGTGAACAAACACTGCAAACACTCATGAGTGTGTGATTTATCTTCTCAATCGAAACTAAGGAGAAAACGGAGAAATAGAATCGTTAAAATCTGTGCTAATCATTGAGATAATATATCTAAACGCCGTCGAAATCATGATTTCCTTTGTTTAAACTTGATGAATTATTAATTTTCGATGGCTATATCTTTACGAAGAACGTGGACGTATTGGCATGGATTCTCTGCGACTTACGTCGATTCAGTTTATTAGTTACGTAATGTCAATCACTGTTAACGTTTCTTCCGAGTTTTAAGTAGAATTCTACCCGTATACCAATGCAAATGCTGATAACTGATTGGCTGAGCCATCGTGCACTGTCACGCATACATGTAAGCTCGCAGAAGCTGGAAGTCGTCAACACAAAGGTAAAGTTTTTTCGTTTCTCCGATCTTAAAAACTCTTTTTCCTTGGCCATCGTAGCTTTAGAAGAAACAAAACACAAACCGCGGTGTTTAACATGCGTTTTGGTTCCATGTTTATCACCGCGGTTTGTGTTTTGTTTTTTCTCCGATCTTTAAGGAAGATTTAAAAAAAAATACTAGATAATTTAATTTCCAAAAACACGAAGGAAAGGAACGGTACGAAAACAATAATAGTATTAGCTCTCGATATCTAAATAGAAGTTTAGCCTTTAGCGCGCGCTTTCTTTCAGGGTGTTATCTAATTAGGCCAGTCATATTATTTATCCAAGTAATCATCATCGACAATGACAACACAGTAACATCGCTTTTATATAATCACACCAGCAACAACAACAACAACGAAATAGAAAAATGTAAAGTACTTTAAAATCAAACAATACCTTCAAATTTCCATCTTCTTCTACCACTTGCCAATTAAAGCCATCCTCGGAGTACTCCAAGAAGTATTCTTCAACATGTTCATTTCCTCTTTCGTAACCTGTCCCTTGAATGGCAACAGCACAAATCACTTCCGCTTCCGGTACATGGATTTGTAGGAATTCTTGCCCGGCAGCATCTCCCAGGGAACACCAGGACAGCGGACCATTCAACCGGCCAGCAGAGGGTACAAATTCGCCGTAACTTGTAGGGGCTGTGAAACTAGAGCTCGGCAGTTTTCCTCCTTCTGCAGCCCCGAGGGGATTGTCCTCGCATGGGATTTCTTAAATGGGAGCAATGTTGACAATAGTGTGTTAATGGACGATTCAATCGATTGAAGTATTTCAGGTTAATTGATTCTTCACAGAATTATATACGCGCAGATAGGTAGAGTTCAATTCTTTAACCCTTATCAACCTTTATTCACGGGTGCAGTACAACGAACACAACTGACGCAGTTTATTGTGACAATAATCAATTTTCATTGTCTTTTGTCACCCATGTCATCAAGTATTAGGTGTGCCCTCAGCTCCTGAGTGTGGTAACGTGTTAAAGAGAGTCTTACCTGGTGGAGCAGCTGTTGTTTCTTCACTTGGTGCTGCAGTGTTTTCCTGCGTAGCTAAATGAAACAACAAAAACTAGAATTACTGTAACCTAACTGAAGATTTCATAGCAAACAAGAAATAAAGTAAAAGAGAAAGCAAGAAATTTAATGACAGATAGTTTGAATTTAATAATTTTTTCTTCTCCTTCTCCGTGTTGTTTGTAGTCTTACCTGGTGGAACAGCTGTTATTTCTTCACCTGGTGCTGCAGTGCTTTGCTCTGTGGCTACATGACAAGAAAAAGACTGGAATAAACGTAACTGAGCATCTATAGCAGACATGAACGAAAGCTAATAAGAAATTTAATTACAGAAAACTCACGGTTTGCAATTAGTAACTTTTTCTTCTCCATGTTGTTTGTAGTCTTACCTGATGAAACAGCTGTTGTTTCTTCACCTGATGCTGCAGTTGTTTCCTCTGTGGCTGCATGAAACAAAAAAGACAAGTATAAACCTAACTGAACATTCCATAAAAAGATCAAGATAACTAATGAGAAGCTGAAATTTCAATAACAGAAAAATATGATTTTAAATATACAATATTTTTCTTCTCCTTCTTCATGTTATTAAGACTCTTACCTGGTGGGACAGCTGTTGTTTCTTTAATTTGTGCTGCACCAATGGTTTCCTCAGTAGCTACATGATTGAAAAGAACGTAATTTACGTAATTTGTCTTCCATACAGATATTGGGAAAGTACGGTATCAAAAAAAGGCTGAAAGTTTGTGGTTATGCTGTAAAAATTGATAGAAATATCGATAAAAGGAGGCCTTAAGTAATAAAGATGAACTGAATCACGTTACTATTATTAAATTATTAATTTGTGTGTATATTTTTCCTGCGTTAATTTTTTTTACGCTGTCTTAAAAGCAATTCGGCAGCTGTTACAATAACTTAACAGTGTTGTCTGTTCTATACCTGGTGGAACAGCCGTTGTCTCTCCAGCAGCTGCCACAGTGCTTTCTTGTGTACCTACATGAAATGAAAAAGAAAATTAGCATAATCTTTGTTAAACATCCTATAACGAACAAAGGAAACTAACAAGAAAGCTACAAATTTAATACCAGACAGTTTAAATTTAATAATTTCTCTTCTTCTTCTTCCCAATGACTTCCGTGCTATCTGTAGTCTTACCTGGTGGAACAGCTGTTGTTTCTTCACTTAGTGCTGCAGTGCTTTCCTCTGTAGCTATGTGGAACAAAAAAGATTTAAAGAATAAACCTAACTGAACATTCCATAACGGACATGAAAAATGTACTTCATTTAGGTGTTTAATTAGGTTGCTTTGTATTAGTTCCCATTAGGATAATCAGGCTTTTATATACCACTCCTTGTCAATATCACACCACTTGACGCCGACCAGTTTTTCTCGAGGCTGTTTTTTTTTTCCTTATTGTTTATATCGTGACATTTTCTTATATTCTCTGGCTTGTAACCTGTATTCAGCGTGTCTCAGATTCTTGTAAATAAACTCGATCATTGCTGGCGTCTCCCTCCACTATATTTGTTGTGTTACTTGTCTCCTCTACTTATAATAGGAATGTTTTCTATTCGGCTGAGCGAAGCGAAATGGAATAGAAAAAGACTGAATAAGAAAGCTTGAAACTCAATAGCAGAAAGCAGATTGTTTGAAATTATTAGTCTTTTCTTCTCCTTCTCCATACTATTTGGAGTCTTACCTGAAGGAACAGCTGTTGTTTTTTCACCTGGTGCTGCAGTGCTTTCCTCTGTGGCTGCATGAAACAAATAAGACTAGCATAAACCTAACTGAACATCCATAACGGAAAAGAAGAAAACTAAAAACAAAGCAAGAAATTTAATGACAGATAGTCTCAATTAAATAATCTTTTCTTCTCCTGCTCCATGTTGTTTGTAGTCTTACCTGGTGGAACAGCTGTTGTTTCTTCACCTGACGCCGCAGTGCTTTCCTCTGTCGCTGCATAAAACAAGCAGGAAAACAAATAACAGTTTTATTGAACATTTCATTTGGGAGCAAACACTGGTCTTAGATGGTCACAAATTTAGTCCAATTAAGCGTTTCTTTGCATAATTTCTCATCCAAACAGATAAGTGGAAAATATGACATCAAACAAAGGCGCACTTTTTTGCGGTTATACTTAAAAATGGATAGAAATATCGTTGATAGAAGGTCTTAAAATTCAAATGGATGTCATCAAAGTTAAACCATATTACGTCATAATATATCAGATCAGTATCTGTGATAATTGGAATTTGTGCGTACTCGTGCATATATCCTGACATAAAACGTCACCAAATAGCATCTGAGAATATTGAAATTTGTTGTACATCATACCGTGCATATTTTATTTTCAAATGTCTTATAAAGCTTCTTTAGGAACAATTCAGCTCTTATAATAATTTAAGAATGTTGTCTTTTCTCTCGCCCCCCGATGTTTGCAGTCTTACCTGGTGGAACGGCTGTTGTTTCTTCACCTGGTGCTGCAGTGCTTTCCTGCGTAGCTACATGAAACGAAAAACACAAGCATTAACCTGACTGAACGTTCATAAGACTGAAACATGAAGAAAGCAGGAAATTTAACGTGTTACAGATATTTTAAATTTAATAATCTTTTCTGCTCTTTCTCCATGTTGCTTGTAGTCTTGCCTGGTGGAACAGCTGTTGTTTCTTCACCTGGTGCTGCAGTGCTTTCCTCTGTAGACAGAAATGAAAAATTCTAGCGTAAACCTTGTTGAACTTTCCATAACACACAAGAAGAAAACTAATAAGAAATTAAAGCTAGAACTCAAGAACAGCAAACAGATAGTTTTTATTACATAATCTTTTCTGCTCTTTCTCCAGGTCGTTTGTAGTCTTACCTGGTGGAACAGCTGTTGTTTCTTCACCTGGTGCTGCAGTGCTTTCCTCTGTGGTGTATGAAACGAAAAAGACTAACATAAACCTAAAGGGCATTAAACAAACTAACAGGAAAGCTACAAATTGAACAATAGAAAACAGACAGTACCAATTTAGTTATCTTTTCTTCTACTTCTTCATGTTATTTGCAATCTTACCTGGTGGAACAGCTGTTGTCTCTTCACCTGGTGCAGCGGTACTTTCCTCTGTCGCTGCATGAAACAACCGGGAAGACATATAACAATTTTATTGAACATTTATAACACAGCGCGCGCGCTGGTCCTAACAAACTCCAGTTGAGCCAACATGGTAAATTTCTCTTTTCACAATGACTGCCGAAATTCTCCCCGATCATTGGCTAATTTTCATTGTCAATAAGCGGACAGACAGATAAATTTATAAGTTTTTAATTTATAAAAACTGGACAGAATTATCGACAATAGAAGATCTAAAATTCAAATGGATGTCGTCAAAGTTAAACCACATTACGTCATAATATCAGCAGAGTATCTGTGATTATTGGAATTTGTTCGTAAACGTGTATACATCCTGCTTCATGTCATTAGGAATTTTACCTGGTGGAACAGCTGTTGTTTCTTTAATTTGTGCCGCACCAGTGGTTTCCTCAGTACCTATATGATAGAAACGCACGGAATTTGCATAATTGGTCTTTCAAAAGATTTTCGGAAACTATGGCATCAAACAAAGACTGAACGTTTTATGGCTATACATTAAATATTGATGAAATATCGATGAAAGACGGTCTTGAGTTTTAAAGATCAAATAGATCACGTCATAGTTGAGCCACTTTACGTCATCAAGTCGCCATATAGCATCTGTGATTACTGAAATTTGTGTGTATATTATTCCTGTGCTAATTTTTTACAGCTGTCTTAAAAGCCATTTGGTGGCTGATATAATAACTGAAGAGATTTGTCTCTTCTCCTGCTTCATGTTGTTTGGAATCTTACCTGGTGGAACGGCTGTTGTTTTTTCACCTGGTGCGGCTGTGGTTTCTCCCGTAGCTATGGAAATATCAATAAAAAGTGGTCTTAAGTTACAACGATCAAAAAGATCACGTCATAGTTAAGCCACATGACGTCATATTATCATCGTATAGCATCTGCGATTATCGGAATTTTAGTGTACATCATAGTGTCATAGTGTAAATTATATTTTCAAATGTCTTATAAAGTTTGTTTGGGAACAATTTAGCTGTTATAATAGTTGAAGAGCGTTGTGTTTTCTCTTGCTCCAGGTGGAACAGCTGTTCAGTGTTTCTTCACCTGGTGCTGCAGTTATTTCCTCTGTGGCTGCATGAAACGAAAAACGACTGGCGTCAAATAACCTAATTGAACATTCCATAACCGAGATGAAGTACACTGAAAAAACCCAAGAAATCTCAATAAAAAAAATATATTTTCATCTCCCTCTCCATGTTGTTTGTAGTCTTACCTGGTGGAACAGCTGTTGTTTCTTCACCTGATGCTGCGGTGCTTCCCTCCGAGGCTGCATGGAACAAAGTAAAATTAATGTAAGTTTTGTTGATCATTTCAGAACAGACAAGACGAAAACTAATACAAAAGCTAGAAATTCAACAACTGATAGTTTCACTTTAATAATCTTTTTTTTTTTCTCCTGCTCCATGTTATTTGGTGTCTTACCTGATGGAGCAACTGTTGTTTTTTCACCTGGTGCAGCAGTGCTTTCCTCCGTGGCTGCATGGAATAAAGTACAACTAATGTAAATCTTGTTGACTATTTCAGAAATTAATACAAAAGCTAGAAATTCAACAACTGATAGTTTGAATTTAATAATTTTTTTCTTCTCCTGCTCCATGTTGTTTGTAGTCTTACCTGGAGGAACAGCTGTTGTTTCTTCACTTGGTGCTGCCGTGGTTTCCTCCGTGGCTGCATGGAATGAAAAAAATTAATGTAAATCTTGTTGACCATTTCAGAACGGACATGAAGAAAACTAAAGCTAGAAATTCTACAACTGATAGTTTAAGTTTAATAATCTCTTTTTCTCCTACTTCATGTCGTTTGTAGGTCTTACCTGATGGAACAGCTGTTGTTTCTTCACCTGGTGCTGCAGTGCTTTCTTGGGTAGCTACATGAAACGAAAGAATTCTAGCATAAACCTACAATCCCAGACAAAAGACTTGGGACACGAAGCAAGTTCTCCCCTCCCCCCACTTTCAATGTTGATAATCAGGTGATTTTTCCCTTTTTTGTTGGAGAAAACGCGATATTTTCCAACATTGATTAGGGGGGAAGGGGGATACGTGATACAGCTCAAGTGTCCCAACTACTTTTGGCCGGGATTGTCTGAAAGAGATATGTGAGGAATTTTCCAATAAAGGTAACGCCAGCGATCGTCATGGCGTCACGATATTTTAGAATTTAATTTCGGCTTAATGACGTACACTTTGTTTCTGGAAATTGGACAGAACTTTTTTACGTTAATCTAGATTAAGGTTCGGTGCAGATATTCGTGGAATATAACCCGTAACCGCCTGTAGCAGAACGAAATTTGGGACTTGCTTCAAGCAAAATAGCATTTAAGGGAAGGTTAGAGCTCGTGTCTATTACTTAAGACATTTTCCAGGATTATCAATTCGCAAAGTAGCAGATCTTTGTGTTGTTTAACGGAATAGTGTTAAATAAATTGGCTTAAACCCAATGAAATGCTTATCGGTGTAGAGTAATCATATATATCACCATTACACGCGACACGACAGCTTCCGGGTTCCATGTGTTTTATGAACGCGCACGAATAACCACAACGGTTAACCACAACGGTTAACCATTTGAAAGTCAGCGTTTTGCAACCTAGCCTTCCCTGTTCTTCCCAATTGGCAGAAGGTTCAAAAATTTCTCACTTCACATTATTTGAAATGCAGGATGGAAGCAATTTGGTGGCAAAATAGTCGAGTTTGACACTTGAAATACGGTTAACCGTTTGCCGCAGACAATAAGTTAACTACGTAACTACCCTTTTTATTTCAATTGAACGATTAACCATATAAACCTTCTCGGAAAGCTCTCTGTTGCTAGTTCTTGATCCCAGACAATGTTAAATGGTTTTTCGTAATTCCTATAAAGCGGAAAAAGGTATAATTCGAATGACACGTAGCAGTTTGGAACCAAAAAGTGTTACCAGAATGGTTAACCGTAAGGGTTAATCGCGGCGGTTAACCCGGTGGCACTTCTGAAGCCGAAAACACACCTCGCTTTATACGCTTTCCGGTATTAGAGGGGAAAACGAAGAAAGACATGCATAATTTAACCGCGTTTAGGTAGCAGCAACGCTTTATTGCTGTCCACAGATTAACTCCGCGAAACGGCGAGGACACGGGCGAAAATATCCACTTGCCCGGCACCTACTGTTTCAACCGAATTTGCATCATTTCTGTTTCGCGCCAATCAACCACCCCTCTAAAAGACGTAGACAAGGTCGTATTTTTCAGTGCAGGAAATAGAAACATCCTTTTTAAACACAACATCTTGTGCAAAGTTGCATTTCACGGGCAAGCAAGTGGGCCGTTTGCCCCTCAAGAGGCAACAGAAGGTCATGCCACGGACTTACCAATCACCTACCGTAGAAGGTCATTTAGAAAGATGACTTTACGTTTCTTAGTGCCCGACCAGGTAAAATTTGTCATTGTATGTTGTTTCTTTTTAGTAGCGCTCGTTAGCTGTACCCGCGAGACGTTACAACTCCCCTCTTCTCCAAGCTTTGTTAGAGCGAGTGGTGTGACATTCTTTAAATTCTTCTTTCAGACAATCCCAGACAAAAGACTTGGGACACGAAGCAAGTTCTCCCCTCCCCCCACTTTCAATGTCGATAATCAGGTGATTTTTCCCTTTTTTGTTGGAGAAAACGCGATATTTTCCAACATTGATTAGGGGGGAAGGGGGATACGTGATACAGCTCAAGTGTCCCAACTACTTTTGGCCGGGATTGTAGTTTAACATTCCACAACAGACATGAAAGAAAACTAAACAGAAAGCAAGAAATTCAATAATAGATAGTTGGAATTCAATAATCCTGTCTGCTGTTTCTCCATGTTATTTACTTATTTATTTACCTACCTGGTGGAACAGCTGTTGTTTCTTCACCTGGTGCTGCAGTGCTTCCCTCTGTAGCTACATAAAACGAAAAAGACAACCATTAACGGAATCGAACATACCATAACTGACATGAGGAAAACTAAAAAGAAGACAGGAAATTTACCATTTGGCACAGTTTCAATTTAATAATTTTTTTCCTTCTCCATGTTATCTGTAGTCTTACCTGGTGGAACAGCTGTTGTTTCTTCACCTGGTGCTGCAGTGCTTTCCTGTGTGGCTGCACGAAACAAAAAAGATTTGCATAAACCTAACTGAACATTCATATAACAGACAAAAAAAGCTTAAAACAGATAGTTTAAATTTAGTAATCGGCTTTTCTTCTCCTGCTCTATTGTACAGTCAGACCTCTCCACAACGGCCACCTTAGGGACAGACGAAAGTCGCCGTCGTAGAGAGATGGCTGTTGCATGGGTTTGAATCCCGTTAAAGCCTGAAGAGTTGTTTTATTTTCGCAATTGCCCAAGCGCGATCACAACTGCAATTTTAGTTACGCCAAATTAATAATAATGATATTAGCATAAGACCCACCCGCTGTAGTTGTCTCCTCTACCAATCCAATACTAATGGTACCGGTAGAAGCTGAAAAGGTGAGATTGCCCATGGTTAATAACATCATAACAACTACAGAAATGAAAGTAACTTTTGGAAGAAAAATAGACTAAGAATACTCTAAACGTCTTTTTACCTTTGTCTATATAGAGACAAATTGTGAATTTAGAGGATATAATAGTATTTTATGCCCTATTATAGTGTATATGGAAAAACTTAGTAACTTAGCCACAAGTTTAATTTTACTGAGTTGTAAAATTAATGACTGCACACTTTCGTGGTAAAAGATCTCCACGCCTGGGTTAGTAATACTAACGTGTTCATATTAGAGTCGAGTATACAACGACTTTCCTGTACTCCGATTGGCTGTATTTTCTATGGCATGGTACAAAAATGCGTATTCTTTGCCAGAGACGGACTTCACTTGTATTCTTCAAAATCTACGGGTATATTACGCATGCACTCACAACGTGACCAGCTCACAGTTGGCTTGATAGCTCAGTTGATAGTGCACCGGTATCACAGAGGTCATAGGTTCGAATCACGCTCAGGCCTGAATGTTTTTTTGGTTGTTTCAGGCTTTAATTTTACAACTGCTTCAGTTGCATGACTGCGATGATCAATCATGTATTCAAAAGACGGACTGTCACCAATGTACTTTTGAGTCTAACGGAACATTCTTTTTTTTTTTCACCGAATGCTGAATTCTTCACTCAAAATCAAGAAAAGTAAAAATATAAGTTGCAATCAAGACTCACAGCTCGCAGAATGGCTGTCAAGTCTCTTTCAAAACAGTCACCAGAGACTAAACCTCCACAATTTTACCAAGTCAGTCTCAGTCAGTGGTTACGATAGTGATTGTAATCAATGTTGTGATTGGTGGATTTAGTGGAGAGGACTTAAAATGATTGGCTCATGTAACTGTCCGATTACAGGTGTCCGATTACAGCCAACTGTCCGATTACACTGTCCGATTACAACTTTGCAGATTAATTATAGCAAAATACAGCAGTTTCTGCACCAATCACATTTGAGGAAATTGTAACTGTTATGATTAAAGATGAAATTGTTTGAACAATCATTCACTATAGGGAACGAGTGCAGTAAAAAAAAACAAAACTTGTGCTAGAGACTTACCAGCTTCTGTAGTTACTTTTGATCCTAAAACATAAAAAGACACAAAATAGCATAACGATGATGTAAGAAAATGAAATCAAGTAAAGGAGAACAGTTACAAAAAATACCTACCAACTGTGGTCGGCTCCCCTGACAATTCAATTTGAATGCCACCGGTGGTAGAGGCTGAAAATGAACATATTACAAAGGTATATTAAATGGCTTAGAACATCATTCTATGAAACATAATCTACAATTAAACGCATAACTGTTGATCGGACACCTCTGGAGGTGTTTGTGGTTATCACAATTTTAGATAAACTTTTGTGAAAATGAAACGGAGCTGTGTTCACGATTCTATAAACACCAATACCAGGTGAGCTTTCGGGCGAAAACATCATATCTTCACAAGTGAAAAGAGCACCGTTGTTATGGTTTCTAGGAAAACTCGCCTTTCCAAACGAATTGAAAGTGAAATGGTTT
>NC_138147.1:3560000-3887500 GCF_964199315.1 Orbicella franksi | reverse complement strand
GGCTATACCGCTGAGTCGCCTCAACTTGGAATGATCACGCAATCCTGTTACTATTTGAGTGTGGAACATTTGTTTGTGAATTTCACAGAAAACCTCCACACCTGATCCTCCATAAAAAGTCATAAAAGCCTTTTGGACTAGCTATAACCGTCTGAAAAAATGCATTTTATTGAAAACTAACTGATAACTCTGCCGCTCTACTTGTGCAACACACTTGTGCTGGGAACTTGAAAGTTGAAACTTTGTACCACGTGCCGCGAAATCCATTGGTTCCGATTCCAGTCTTCTCGTATTTGACCAATTTGAAAGTTGAACGTTGAAAATCACTGACAAAGAGATAGATCAGGAAGGAAACCCACTGAACTTCGCTGAAATGTTCCCGACTCGTTAATACTTGATGGAGAGTGTTTTCCCTGACCGTTCTCAGTGATCCGCCATTTTGGATGGGCGTTAGCCTCAGGCACATCAGGCTGTACTCTTGACCTAACAATATTTCACCTTTTTATTACGTTACTTGCTGTTTCTGCCTGGCAGAACTAAATTATATGAGATTGTATCAACATTTTGTCTGGTTTTTTTCATCTTTTTTTGGAAATTCTAAAATCTGAACGAGTTTAACGGAAGGTTAATCAAGCCGGTCCTTTCGATGAAATTCGTCCAATGACTTTATGTAATAAACTGAGTACTCACGGTTTGAGCCGTCAGGTGTTCTTTTTTTTGTCGTCTTTATCTCTCTGTCTTTAAACTCTCTACCTCTAAGCCTCTACCATGTCATTTCATGTCGTTTTAATTCGGCCTCTTATTTCCGATGCACTACACATCGAAGTAACTGATGTTGGTTTGCGTAACATTATAAAAGGAAACATGCGCCAGCTCAAATACGGTGAACTTGTAAATTGATAATTAATTGGTTATGATATCCCGTAACGAAACTACGCGACTAAGATCGACGGGGAGCATGTCTTATCATTCACCTCAGACAACTTCATTTTTTCAACCTCAACACTCTTATTTCTGATAAACTGACAACCAAAATAAGGCGAAAAGTGCGAAATATGCTTCACCTTGAGGTAAGCTCTTACATACGCTTTCGTTATAATCATTCTCTTTTATTGGAATTATTGATTACTTTGTTTATATCTGTGGATTTAAAAATGCATCTATAATGTTGTGACGTGTCACAGGTTGTGATTGTTACGCAAAGCTAGTTTGTTTCGCCGGGCATTGGAGGGGCCTCTCTCGACCCAGTCTTCTAAATGAACCCCTTTGTTTGATTTGCAGTCAGTTTTAGCTTCACGTTGATTAATTTCCATTAAGGGCTGGTTTTACAAGCAGACATTTCAACCTTATAAAGCAAACTTTGCGTTCGTAATTGGCCCAGCTTGGGTCATGATTTATACATGTAAACAGTTTTTGTGTGTCAGTCAATAAACTACCATAACTGACAAATACATTACATGAAGATACGACTCATGTCGTAACGGTAATGTGTTAAAAACTTTTAAAATTCCATTTCCTTCCGTTTCCTTCCGTTTCAGTTGTAGTGGTTTTATGGAAATTACTCACCCTCTGTTAACAAAACAACAACTTTTGAACCGTAAAATCATGTAATAATCTTTTATGTTAATGAGTGTTGATTTATCGAGTGTTTCCCCTTTAGATCATTCTTAATTGCAACTGGTCCAAATACAGGTAAAGTCCATTGCGTCTTTAAAATGATAATGCATAAAAAACATTACTTTCAATAAACGGACGCAACTTGAACAACGTCGAATTAAATTTCTAACTAAGTTCGAAGTTCAGTCGATTCGATGCCCTGTCACCTTGTTACTGTTGTCCGATCCGACGAATGATCGTCAATTAATTTTGTCCAAACCTAGCTTAGTGGAATCATATACCAGCCTGTCTTGAAATAAAACTGTGGAAATATTAGTTTGTAGAATGATTTCCCTTGAATCGCTACTTTTTGCGCTTCCATCATAAATTATATCCCGCGTAAAAAAGTTGCATAATTATGTTGTTTCCATAATTAACAAACTTCTGAACAATAGGCCAATAATAGGCCTATAAGAGCAATGAATCTCGTTTTGAATTTTTGCGCATCGCTGAGTCTTGCTCCACGTAGTTTTCAACAAATTTACAACCAACAGTTTTGTCAACATTAAAGATTCCTATACAAGTTAACGATGAAGTCTTGAATACTTTCCATTTAAATACTATGGAATACCATATTTTCGGTTAATACGCGTTTTATAGACCGATGAACATCTAATTTCTCCTAAAAATATCAATAATTTGTCAAGCATGCAGGTGATGAGAACTGAAGTAATTCGTCAACCAAGAACAGAAAACTAACATAAAAAGATGTCTGTGTGGCAATTAGACAACGGAGTTAATATTTGAGTTGGAGTGAAAGAAGGGTGGCGGAGTCATTTTCCAGAGAGACTAAATTTAGCAAACGTCCCATAAAAAGGTATCAAAATTAACATAAGGGTTTCATATGTTTGTAATGCGACAACAGGAAAATCAAAACAAGCCCCTGTTAGTTCAGCTCAGAATTGTTTTCAGTGAAGGTTTTTATAGTTTTAAACAATACTAACCGAACCTATTATAAACAAAAATAAAATCTTGGACGTGAGTAACAACACAATGTATATCAAACAACGGGAAAAGGTAATTCATGCAGTCTTTGCTTGGCCGCCAAAATTAGCGGGAAACAAGAACGGTTTAAAAATTTTTGAAAAAATCGTCGGCATCTATCTAAACAGAACAAAATATCTCGTACTTTTACCCAGGAGAATTTTCTTCGAATCAACATCAGCGGGAGCAAAGATAAAGAAAAGTGGGACTCTTTTAAGTGGAAAAGAAAATACTAAGTAACGGCTCAGAATTACGAGAAAATAATTATTTAGGGACTAAACTTAACCCTTGCGACGAAGGTCAACAATAATACTGAATAAAATCTAGCTATCTAGCAAAAATTCAAGTTGCGTCTTTGCCTCTTTGAAGTAGCTTTTATAAATTAGCGAATTATAGGATGAGAAGACAAACTGAGTGAAGATTAATGCAGAGCACACTGATTTGATGATTTGACATTTTTGCACTTAACAAACAGTGGGCTTACCTCAGAGTAAAATAAGTTGAGATGTTAGTTTCTTCCTTGTTTCCAAAATACAAAGCAGCAAAACTAACGTACCCAACGGAAAGAAAAAAAAATTCCGCACCACTCTAAGAACAAGTGTTTTCTCTACTGAGCTTCGCGCCTTCTGACTCCAACGAATTGTGATCAGGTTGGTATCAATGAAAGGGCTTTATGTAAGCTGTGTTTATTGATCCAAAGAATTAAAGTCAGTCATGCGAACGGAAACATACATACATATATACAAAAGTGCTTCGAACGTTCTCGAGCTCCTTTCGGACTATGATTTTCTGATGTAAGTTTAGTTGAGATAACAAGTCGGGTTTAGCATCCCCAAAGTGATTATAACTGAGAAAAGCATAAGGATTCAAGTGGCAGCATTTGTTTAGTGTATATTCCGAACTCTCTTTTTGGCGGACTCAGCTGGTGTGAAACATGTCTATTGTCTGAAATTCAATTGTCTCAAACAAAGAGCCTGGTTTATTATAGGTTGTAGATCATAATAAGTTGAAAAGTCCATCCGAGTACAAGAAACTTGTTAACAGAAATTCTAGAAATACAGCCGAAAACTCTTGCGGTTATTTTGATAGGAGAGTCATCGATATTGGAAATTGTCTGAATTCGAAATAGCTGAGACAGGAAAACAAGAATGAATTCAATTTATTCGCCCCTGTTTGCACGCATGACTAGACATGCAACTGTTTTTTTTTTTTTTTAAAGAAAAGGAAGGGAGTGCAACAGCACAATGCAAATAATGCCTTATTGTTTTGAAAACAGAACATTCAAATTTGAAGTTCAATGGTGTGCCTGTAAACTGCGAACATGGCGCGCGCGCCAAATTCTCCATGTGCATATAATTTTCCGTCAATTTTTTTCTTCTGATATACTGAAAACATTTAAAGTCTCGGTTAACTTAAATGTTCTACGACACTGGTGATACCTAAGCAGAACTGAGATTTAACCGATAACAAATGTTAGAGACGGAGCCTCGCTGAAAGAGGGCCGCGAATTACGTTATGTAGATGCGCGCGCGCTGCATACCGTAAAATTCAGATAATACCACTTGGGCTCATTTCTCGAACGCCCTAGATACTTTTCGGGCCCGCAAAGCCATTTTTAGTTAAACGGTATTTAAAGACAGAGAGGTGTATACGCCTGAAACTTCTTGTTTGAAGGGAACCTTTGTTCATATTAAGAATATGTGCATAAAACAGCTATGTAGTCATAAGGTTTGAGATTTTGCTACGGCTTTTCAGATGCGAAAACTTTTTGGGACTTTCGAGAAACGGGCCCCTGGGCCGTTAAAGGTTTTTGAAGGCTTTAAAATACCTGTTTGGAGGAGCGAGCGTAATGGACCTACTGTCTCGATATTGTGGTGAGGTTAACAAAAATATTGCCTTAAAAAAAAAAAAATACTTGGTTTAATATCTGGGAAAGACTGGAAAGGATGTTGTACCTGAAATCTTCGACGTGCGCGCTAAAATAAGCAAAATAAAACGCTCTAAATATACAATATGAAACACAAGTCATACATGTAGTGTTACTGACCAAGCGTGATGTCAAGATGGCTACATATTGGCCAAGTTCTTGCTGTTTTTTGAACAAGGCCAGTATCCAGCCATCTTGACCGAACAAGCTTGGTCAATAAAGGATTTATTATATGGAAAAACAACACTATTTTCTTGCGGGACACAGCGGGTAATCCCGAGCGCGCAGATCAACACTATTTTCATTTTCTATTGTCTTTACCCTTATTAAACGGTCACCCAATATTTAAAAACTTTGTTATGGAAAGGGCGATGGAGTTAAAAGTCTAAAATTGAAGGTGAGGAGTGATAATTCAAACACACGTCTATCATGATTGTCTTGAATTGACCATTCTTCTACAATTCAACCACCGAAGCTTAATCCATTTGAAGGTTTCGCACATGGTGAAAATCAATTATATTCGCGAAGTACTTTTAACTGAATGAATACATGTCTTCGAAATTTAATTATTTTTCACCCAAAAAGCAACGCAACATTTCCCAAAATCAACCCAGTACACATGTAAACACACAAAAATATTTGAGTGTTTAAAGACGAAAGAACAATGTGGTTTTGTATGCGAGGCTCTCAAACTTGTTTCATAAAATGGTGCATCAAATGACGATTTTAACGGAATTTGGTAATTTGCATTTTTCTTTAAAATAAAAGGATATTTTGCCAAAAAAAAAACTATCCAGTAGTTTTTGTCATGCCCTAGCCTATCTACCATAGAGCGAAATCAAATTTTCGACCCTTGCCGAGTTATTTTTCATATTTATGGACAGGGACTAAAATTAACTACAAAAGGAATCCGAATGTTTTATTGGATGAGATCGGGCACGCGTGCGTATTTGTAATGAAGACTAGATCTTCGCTTCCCGACGCCCATGCATAATAAAACAGCTTCACTGTTAAACTATTCCCTCTTGGCAATAAACCCGAATAAAATTCTTTTCAGGTGCGAGCTTCTGACAAGTTTCTCTTTTCTCACAGTATATACTGTATATTCAAAGCACACAATCGCAACATGTAATGCATTCCTTTGTGCAAAACACATTCTCATAGCTGGAATGAATTTTAATGTCGGTATATAAAGAGGTGTAAAATGACACACTCAGTTTAGCGTCGGTCGCTGTTGCATTGCAAGAGCGAGGACATCTTCATCGATATGCTTTCTTCAGGCACGTTTATGTTTCCTCTTTCTCTCTTGAGTGAATTCCTTTTGAACTACAATTAGTTGTTAACTTTTCCTTGAGTTCCCCTAGCTTTTCAACTTTAGCCTTTTAGTGGTTCGATATTGCCTTCACGCTGTCAAAGTTTTGAGGTCACAATGAACATTTATTGTTAGGTGACACCGAAGACTGAATCATGATAAGTAAAGTTGATCATAAAATACCGAGTTACTAAAGTTTTATCCGCTTTATCGCCGTTCCTTCTCAAGCACGACCATTTACATTTTCTCCCAAACGATGAAAGGGGAAAACTCTCTCCTCGCTTGCAATTACTTTGACAGAAAGAGAGCATTAATTCATATTTGAAGAAAATTCCAGTCAGTTCTCTCAACCTTGCTAGTAGTCGTTTACAAGTTTCATTCCACATAGTTCAGCAACACTGCTGATCATACTTTACAACTATGCTAAGTTAGTTACAGTCTAATCGCTTTTATTTGTTGCTTGAACCATGGTATTGTTGTTGTTTTTCCACAAACCGCGAACAGAGGCAGCAAAGGTGAATCCAAAGGAACTGTACTGGAGAGTTATGTTCAACCTTGACCATGCGTTCAAGACTAACGCTTTCATCACCAATTCAAATAATGAAGTGTGGTACGACAAGTAATGAAGTCTTGTGAGGACGCTGTTTGTTGTGTATCCTGGATGGCTTCTCGTGCTGGAAACAATTCAATTGAATTTACATCGACAAGAACAAAGAAGTTGAAGCCTACGACTCCGGGAACGAAGACGAGCAGCGACAACTGTCTAACATCATTGATGGCAAAGAAATCCACTTTAACCGGACAACCAGTCGAGTTCCCTTTCAGCCGCTGATCCAGTCCACTGCAGCGGTGAGCAGTGGCTACGTCTACAATTTCCACAACTGTAATGTGGTGGTAAACCAAGGACATGCCGGGCAGGCTAACGCTTCGTGCACAACAAGGCCGTAATGTATAATTTTTCCACAACCATACTCCTTGCCAGCTCTGAAGGTTTTTAACTTTGTGTATTTTCTCTTGACTTCCATTTAGGCAAGATTTCTTAGACCATAAAGTAAATTTTTAGTGATAATTTCATTTCAAAACAAATTGTCAAAACTTTATATGGCCTCGTGCAAAATTTTAGTTTCAGCTCATTTCAACGGGCGCCGTTGTCATTTCATTCATCAGTTCATGACGAATTAGAGCCAATCATTGAAGAAAGATTTGACAGTTGCCTTAATTTTGAAACATTATGAACAAGCACGAAGGATTCGAAAGGTATTTTTTGAGAAGAAACTCGGAAAATTACGAACTTAGGCAATAATGTATGCTTGAAACTAAAACTATATTCTGCTATATTCTTCTTAATGTTCTCGGTTTTCGAAAGAATAAACCAGTAAAAAAGGTTACGGCTGTGAGCGTAATTTGTCACCCACGATATTAAAAGGTAATCAAACGGTTTTCTCGTGAAATTAGAAATAATTTCCTAATTTCACTCGTCACCATTTGATTACACATACATACATCTCAATAACATCATTTATATTTATAAGTACCTGGAATAAATCTTCTCTTGTATTATGTGTTTCAGAGGAACTTTGAAAGGAAAACCGATTGCTAAGTAGTAGCGTTCTACTTTTTTTTTGAGATAAATTGTTCATTTGTTGCTAAGTATGTCAGACTGAATTGATTATTTGTCTCGTTACGTTTGTATTAGAAGTCGAAGTAACTGATTGCGTCAGTCATGTTGGGTTTAATATTTAGTTCATCAATTTCATTTTTACGGGTGCTCTATTGGCGTACTTTCTCGAGTTTTGCAAGTATCATCCATATACACAAGGCATCATCCGCGAGAGAGGTTTTGACTAAGAAAACTTACCGACTGGTGAACAAGTCTTTAATTCAACAAACGGCTGTTATTTCAATTCGGTTAAAGTCAACCATTTTGACAAAAAAATAAGTACATTATCATTAGTTGCGCTTTTTCTTCCTTTTCATTGGCCGAAAGCCCACCACATGACCTGCAAATAACTACCCACAAATAATGGTCTGCTCACGCATAGTATTGTCTAAATGAGTTTTGCGGTAAATAATGTTCTGCTCATGCGTAATTGTAACCACGTTCCTGAGCTGGTCAAGAGTTTTTTAAATATGAAAATAAACTTGGTGATCGAACGATAAAACAATTATTGAAATCGCTTATCGCAAACTCAAATTTGTCAGTGTCTTGCAGATTAATTATTTGCCACTGTTAAATCACGACATTATGCTCAAGCTCGTCCGATAATTGTTTTAAAATTATTTTCTTTTTCCACGGACGTTTTGCGTCATCTGTTGGTGTCTTAACTTTCAAAGTAACGGAGTCAAAAGAGAAGGTGTTGCTATAACATAGCGTTGTTGGTCCTCAGGAAAATTGAAAAGCAAGATCAGAGTAGGGAAACGATAGATACAACCGTTTTAATACAAACTATCTTACAACCTTTTTTTTCTATTTTCAGTGACAGCACGCAGCTCCACACAATGAAGTAGAAAATACCATTATGGGAAAGAAATTTTAAAGATGAGAGCTGTCGTAGTTAATAGTGGGCACAGCGTGGAAAAGCAATTTATTGCACAAAAAAAAATGTAGCTTTGCAGTCACTTAAATAAAGTGTGGGGAAATATTGGTTTGTCGTTCTTGTTCTGTTTATTCTCTTCAGTCCTCTCAAGAAAAGTGCTGGTTTCATGAGATGGCAATAATCCCTGGGCTTACTTTTAGTTGAAACTGTTTTGGGGAGTCCTCTTGTCAGTAAAATTTATCTCAGCCATTTGTATGAAGAATGAAGATGTCCGAAGCTTGATTGGATATGTTTACAACTCAACGAGTCAGTACTGAGAAAAAAATCATTTGTAATTGCCTTGCGGAACGGTATTTTAGTGATTGCTTGTGTAACTAACTGCAGCGAACGGGCTTTCTCTTCTCCCTCTCCCGAGGGACGTCAATTTATAAAAAAGTGAAAGGGAATACAATGCGACAATACAATTCAACACCGGTTAATTGTGAAAGGTCGGCGGAAATTTTCGCATGGAAGCTAACGATGGAGCCATCTTTAGTACCCATAGCAGTGCCATGCCATGGCATTTTGGCATTTTGCAAAAATGATACATTACCAAGTGATAATGGTACATTTCAAAGCATATGACATGGTTTTCCTCCAGCACGATTTGTTAAGTTTCTTTCCAACGTCAGCAGCTTCTTGGAAGAGCACAATGTTATTCGTAATATTTTTCACCCACGCAATTACTAACGGTGTCAGAAGAACCCAGTTTTCTATTTTATTCGCGCGAAAATTGAACACCAGATTAGGCAGGAAGATCTTACCTCACCCACCTGTTTTCTTGCAGCCATGTTTTTCTGTTTTTTGGTTTTGTCTCATTTCGCTCGTCGATTCGGGGCACGTGCAATCCTCAGAAGTGTCCTTTGCACAATCGATATCCAAGATGATCAACAATACCTCATTGTAGGAATTCAATGCCTTATGAAGTGAATGCGAATTTTGGTTGACGAAAATGATCAAGAGAAGGGTGAATTTCCCCGAAAAAAAAAAGAAGAAATAGAAGAATTTTAATAGGGTGAACATAGGATACAGTGTTCCTTTCCCTCCAAAACGCAAGCAACCTTTAACGCCGCCATGCTCACGCTCGTTCCAGGCTTTTTTGCCCACCGTGCGGCCTCATAATGAAGTCGAGGATTTGATGCAGGAAAAATGAGTTTCCTGTGCTAATTGAACTGAAAAAGGCTACGTATGTACACTCTTTTGAATCTGAAGATAATGAGATGAATTTTCCTAGCACTAGGAAAAGATCAGCGAAACGAGTTCTAAGAACAAGCAGTCGAGTACAGTAGTTACAAAGTGCAATGATTTATTGTACTCATTTTCTCTCTCCGGACTAAACTGGTCACCATTCTTCATAGCTTACCTCGTTATAGTCTGATAATTATAATGATAGCTATTTGTAGAAATTTTATTAAAATATATTACCTGCTTTGGTGACGTATTTGGCTCCTTTGAAAGTTTTGTATTTATGAAATAGAAAGGAGGAGCGAAAATTGAGGCACCAAAGTTACTCAGTTTTTCTCACGGTATTTATTTGAATCATATCTTTTTTTTTTCGTGCGACCCCCCAAAAAAATAAAAAGCAAACAGGAACAGAATTTTGACGCAGAACCCGTATAAATGTAGCCTCTTCCAGGCGTTCAGTTAGTTGAGGCGCAGAGCGAAAGAAGGTGCGCTTTTTAATTTTTCGCACGCCGTTTTTCGCGCTGCGCCCCAACTAACTAAGATGAACGCCTAGAAGAGGCTAGTATAAATGATCAACTACACTGTTAAACTTATCCTCAAAAGGAGTAAGCCCTTCTCGCTTAGGGGCCTTGGTGATTGTGAAAAGCCAATCGATCAACTTTTTCCTTTTTCCTTTTTCCTGTGTACTTACGGTAACTACGTCATTCACGTTTGAAAACTTTAACAAATCACTGGTTGCCATGGTGATATTATATAGCGCGCCCGCGCGTGTATTCGCGAAGTTAGCGATATGTAGCGGATGGAACATGGGTTCAGCTGGTAGTTGCAGCAGAGGTGAGCTTCTTTCTTGGTCTCGTTTTGCTCAGTGAGGCAGTAACCTTATTGAATGTTATTATTTTATTACAGGGGAAGTCGTTCAACATGAAATACCAACGTTTAAGGTCGTTCTTGTTGGTAAGTTTCTCAAGTTCGATTCACCACCGGACATGGCCGCTGCGCGCTGTTCAATAAATTATGAGCCGGAGAAATTCTGTTACTAGAGTTTCATAATGTTATTTTTTTAAGTCAACAGCAAGTTTATTCTTTGACGTTGGTTTTTAAAGTTCGCTGCTTTCTTCTTAAGGAAAATACAAATTTAAGTCGGCAATTTTTCGAATGAGCGAACGACTATTTACCAACGATACAAAGCTATTTGTTCAAAGTTGCATTCAAGTTCGATTTAATTGTCTCTCTGAATACCGTAAAGAACCAAAGCCTTAGTTCGAAAAGCAGAGGTTAGGTACGCTAATGGAAAGCTGAAAGTCTCAGTTTTAATGGCTAACAATTTTACATATTTAGAAGTCTTAATAATACTTATTTGTTTTATGATATGAGATTGAGTAGTCAAACATTTTAAGCTTAACTGCGTTTTAATGATTTCCCAAACTTATACAGATCCTTTCCCGGAAAAAATTAAAATACGTTTTCTTAAAATTAAATTTAGCTGTACTGGTCGCGTCTTCTACCACCAGTTTAAACAGAACAAGCCCACGGGTGGGAAAACTGTTAACTTCCTTGGGATCACAACGAGAGAATTCGAACTCTCCATTGCTCACAATCCATACGTATCACACTGTGTGACAACTAGCATAGGCTTCTTCTTCTGTCCTTGTAGCATTCAGACAAGTGCCTGGTTTCATAGGATTTGTTTTTATTTTCTCGCGTCCATGGTTTTGGCAGTGAACTAAAGATTGGTCTTATATTTCATAATAATTAAGATTTCTAATCCTGGTTTCAGACTTGTCAATCATAATAGTCTTAGAGATAATATTGCAGAATGAGATGCAAAAACAGTAATTTGTGAATTATCTAAATGTAAATAAGCATAGACTGCAATATTGTTTCTTAACTGTGGCAATCTGTTTGGCTAGTTTGTAATTAGGTCTAGCAAATAGTAACTTTAAGACCTCGGGACAAAAATATTTTCAGCTAGTGTAGGACTTTCTTATTCTGGCAAATGAATAAGAAATCAAGGCTCTGAGGTAACATTGTTTAGTTCTAGAAAATATCCATACCTCCCCCACGGAAGGGATTTTTTGCAAGACCCCCTACCCCTCTGAAAATTCCAATTAAACTTGATACATTTCTTTAAATTTTTTGGTCGTAGAGAACCCCCCACCCCCCCAGGAAATTCTAATCACTTCTGTGGGCAGAGTATGGATAATTTCTGATACTGCACATTGGGAAATAAAAATTCCAAATGGCAAGGGCTAGCTGTGCAATTATCTGGCATTGGCTTTGTTCTGCCTGACAAATTGGGAGCAGCCAGAGGGATGGGGGAGGGAGGTAGTGTTCCAGTATATACCTGTAAACAAATTACCTGTCATACGCAGCATGCAGGACATGCAATGCAATGCAGGAGAGAGCATGCCCTAGACTGAGATGTGATCCATAATCCATATACTACAGTATTATTAATATAGCATACATGCAAACCCTGTGGTTAACCCTGATAAATTTGACAGTTTAGGATTGGTTTAACCCTTTACTCCCTAAGTGTGCCATTTGGCACACAATGTCATAACTTTGTGAATATTTGAGAGATTTCTATGCATTTTTGCCACAAAAATTGTCTTGTAAAGATCTGCTCATTGAAGGCATAAAATTGTGACCCCCTTTTATCTAACACATGGTAGACCACCCCCATAATTTTCCAATTTCTCTTTTGAGATGCACATAGAATGCAAGACTTGTTTCACATCAAGCTATATACTAAGACCTGCTAAGGAAGCTATAGTGTAGGGGCATACCTATTGTATTTGAGAATTGATACGTGTTGGAAGCTTTTCAGCTTCACATTTAAAACAATTTTTCTCAAAATGACTACCTCCTTCATAGCTGTTGATGTCAGTTCTTAAATAAGCTGATCAGTCAACAATTTTGCCTCTTCCATTCATTTTCCTCCCTGTCTGAAATAATTTTTAATTTTTGACTTACTTTAAGGTGACCCTGAAGTGGGAAAATCCAGCATATTTTTACGCTACACCAAGAATCAGTTTGACTACAGTTATCAGCCCAGTGCTTCTGTGAGTATTGGGAATGTTGTGAAGCATGTCAACATCCCTTACGAGACTATTGTGTCTGTGGCATTATGGGATCTTCCAGGTCGAGAGGAAATGGACTTGAGAAGAAGTTATTACAAAGATGTGGATGCTGCTATTGGTAAGAATTAACTTTCAAATTGGTAGTAGTGTATGTTGATGTCAAGGCCCTGGGAGTGGACAGGGGCGGTTACTCCCTATAATGGCCTATACAAGGAGGCTCTGCCCAATAGAGGAACCTTTTTTGAGTTTCAGGTATATAAAAGGGTACTGAGATTTCACAAGTTGAGAGAGATAAAAGGGTAGGGGAAAATGTCTTTTAATAATATTAATAATATTATTTAAAAGGGCTTTCAGTTAAAATGTTTCAAGAGGACACACGTTATCACTATATGATTTAATATATTAAGCCCAATATGAAAATGACAAGAAGACTTCCTTTTTTTGGTAATTTATTAGTAATAATATGGGCCAGGTATTCCTATTCAAATTAGCAAATTAGTAATAATATGGGCCCTTCCTATTCAAATTAACAAGACACTTCACCCACAATTATCCCTGTTCCTCCTCCCTCTCCCTTGAGTCTAATTTGCCGAGATATAAACCCAGTCAATACAATTGAATCCCACTCAAGGGACACCCATTAAATATGGACACCTGCTTATTATGGACAGTTTTGTTTGTCCTGACATACAGTTCAGACATATTTTTCCCCTTATTTTTGTTAGTTAAAGTTAAGGCATTAAACATAATCCAATTGCTTTTAAACTGTGTTAAATAGTCCTTAATCTGTTTTAGTCTTACTATTGTGGTCATTTAATAGCAACATCCCAATAATACCAAGTTCAACACTTTTGAGGTTCCCTTAAGTTGATGTCTGTATTTACTGGGTTCCTCTGCACACATATTTATATGTATTTGGTGTACATCTCTTGCAGTTGTTGTTGATGTGGATGATATTGACTCTGTAACTATGGCGGGAACTTGGAAGCAAGACATTGTCAACAATGCGGTGTTCACTGCTAATTCTGGAAATTTACAGGAGGATACTAAAGATTCTAAACAGATACCCATTTTGCTTTTGGGTAACAAATTGGATAAGGTATATAAAGAAACTGGTTTATATTTTGGTTAAAAACAATGCTCATGACTGTAATCTTTTAGCATTTCTTATGCATGTTTTTGTGTTACCTAGTTTTTTTCCAACTGGCTGCAGGCACATATATGCACCTGTAACATTTTGCTACCACTGTTAGGTCAAAATTGAACCAATCAATTACATGACCAAATGTTTTTATAGTTATGCAATGTTCACTAAAGTAGATTTCCATGCTGTCAAGTCCCATACGCTACTTTTGACCTGACATCCCTAGAAAAATAACAGATCTCCACCCCTCATGGGTTGTGTGACTGAGAATCGGGTACTTACATTTGTTTTGGGAATTCCTTTGAAAATTCTAGGCAAGTTATTATTCCATTACATTAAAGAATGATTCTGGGCCACTCCTCAACACTCAGAGAAGGTTTGGCTATGTTATAAATTTCCTCAATTTTGCAGCTTAAATATCAAAATAGTGGAGAGGAGAACAATGAGGACGAAGAACTGATCAATTTAGAGTCAGTGCGAGCACTGGAGGGCGTGGCTTTGCAACATGGCTTTGTTGGAAGGTTGGTAATCAGTCCAACTACTATCCCAAGGGTTTCATTAAGGGCCAGGCACTGGGCGAATTAACCAGCTACATAGCTATGTAGCCCATATAAGGGAGTACCCCCAAGGAGAGGAACATGGAACACCATATTCTATTAATTTTAATTAGTAATAAATACTAAAGATGTCGATTATTGCATAGATTTACTCTCCCTCCTGTTATTATGGAAAACTAAGTGTAAAATTATAGCTTTTTATTATTATTATTATTATTATTATTATTATTATTATTATTATTATAGCTCTTGTTTTATTTGCTTGTTTTGCATAATTTTGTTTGAAAATGTCAAAGACAAGTACTGTGGTCAAGACTAGTGACTCGTATTTAAACTGGTGTGTGTTTTGTTTCAGTGTTACAGTGTCAGCCAAAGAGAGTGATAACAGTGTACATGCTGCAATTCAATCTCTGGTACGACACCTATTACAACAGAAGATGAAGAAAAAGAGGTTTGCTGCAAAAGGAGGGAGGTTTACTAAGAATGAGGAAGAGATGGAGGAGAAAAACTATGTCACCATAAGTCCTTTGGAAATTACAGAAAAAAAGGAGTTCATACCACTTATTGTTACTAAAGTCCCTGAGGTAATTAAATTTACTACTTGTAATAAGTTGTGACATCATAATGGATGATTTAGAAGTTAGTGGCAACATTGTGAAAGACAGAGATGTATGAAAATTTGCAGGATAGACATTGATTGTACTTTGTACAGTTATGTACTGTATGTACTCAAGTTTGGATTTGAGCCATCTGAGATTTTTTTCCCCTTCTCTTCCTTTTTCAACAGAGTTGAAACCTCACCCTCAGCTCCCTACCCTTCTCCAAAGTAGAAATTTCTTCCCTATCCACAGGAAGAGATTTTGAACAGAGGAGGGTTTTGTAGTGAGAAACATATTAGAGGATGAACAAATTAAGTTAGCCATATGGCTAATAAATTGTGGATGCAATAGAGTTACATTTAAGCTTTGGGCAGTTTTGATGTAAGTCTCTTGCACTGGAAATAATTACATGTTACATTTCCAAAGTGAGAGGCTGTCTACTTATTAAAGCCACACACCCATTATGGAAGTCAGCTTTCTTTTTATTGCATACCGTAACCTGCTGTTTGATAAATGCCCCCCGCCTGCTTATAAGCCCCTCTTGTTATAGGCCCATCAACCTGGAAATCAAAAAATACATCTGGTTGTAAGCGCCCCACCCACCCACCCCCTCCCCAATATAAGCTCCCCTCTAGCTTCCCTTGTTTTTAATTCATTTTATTGTGATGTTTTAAAGCATAATTACAAGTAAGTGATAAACTATTTTGATCGACATATGCAGCTATGGCTTGTTTCAAAACGTTTTTTATTTATTTCAGTTATAATCCCCCTCGGATACGAGCCCCTCTCTTTACAAGCCCATGTAAAAACCCTTATGAAGTTGTTTAAGTCCAGGGCTTAAAGCGGCAGTTTACAGTAGTTGATGGGGAAACATGTTTAAATATGGTTTACTTACCTTCTTATCATTTGCTGATATGTAAATTCAAGTTGATTACCAAGGTGAAGTGGAGCTTTGTTGACTGTGAAACTATTTGATTTCTTCCTTGCAGTTTGATGTGTTCTTTGCTGAATGCAATACACCCATCGAAACAGTGCAGAACACAAGTACAGAGCTTAAGGATGCCATGAGCAATTTCAAGAGATCTTGCAGTGTAGCAGGTGTGACGAGCAGTGCTAAGGCCAGTCTTGAAGAATGTATTGATGGCCTAAAGCAGCTTATAAGGACAGATGACGATGAAGATGCATTAGAGGTTATCATTGACTGCATTGTTTCAGAATGATTAAATGCTCCTGCAGCAAAAATAATACTAATAAATGTGCACAGAACTGGCTTACTAAGAGTGTGGCAAACTCTTTCTATCTGGGAAACTTGTTAATCAGTATTTCATTGCATACTTCAGTAGTTGAGGGGTAGAAGAATTTTAATACCAGTCAGTATCCAGCCTTATCTATTTTATATTAGATACCAGAGAATTATTTAGTGGATGTAATAGTGATTTTACAGGTGTTACTGCACAGTATAACCAGGCTCATTTGGAATTAACAGCAACCACATGTACAGGGTACCCATTTTTTTGAAGGAGAGGGTTATTTCCGTCAGTAATAATTCCCTCCAAGAAAAAAAGAATGATGTGCTTTTCTACCACCAGCCTGATCAGCTCTAACAGCTGGCGCATGCCACTCTTAAATCTGCTTTTCCTCCTTTCAGGCGCATGAGGATGGTGGGTACATAAAGCTGATTGTCAAGGAGGAGTGTAAAGATCGTGTGCCTGGCCCTGTGCAGAGAGTACTGAAGTCATTCCACACAGAGGTAAGAGAGGTCATTTAAGTTTTCATTTTGGACCCAATACTTCTAGTGGAGGAAGCAGGGGGAAAAACCTGGGATAAAAGGGTTGAGAAGTCTCTGAAAAGAAGAGATATTCCTAAAGAGGTGGAGAACTGGGAAAAGAGAAAAATTACGATGTCTCGTGATATTTTGGAAGCGGAAAACCATCAAGAGGTGGGAAATAGTAAGGAAGGTACAGCAACAGGAAGAAAAAGGTACGGGAACAGGAGGTTCTGATTTTCCAACACACGTTCTACTTTTGTCACTTTTATATGAAAACCCCTCTTAACCCCTCCCACTCCCCTTTCACTTTCATTTACAAACTTCCTTTTCCCATGTTAGGTTGGTGCTGCATCCAAGAAGGTTCTTATCCAGTCTCCCGGTGCTCTAAACAAACTTCGAGAAAATGAAGACAAAATAAACGAACTTAAACCGACAGCATTTGAACGTGCGGTTTCCCGTGGAATGACTCAAAGAAGAGCCAGAGCTGCGGTGATTAACATCGATTCGAACTGTACCAGGATAGGAGAAGCTTTGGCTGCAGCAATGGAAACCATGACGGCTGTGGATAACGATTATAAAAGAATTAAGGCAGCTATGCTGTGGTAGCTTCTCAGTTGCAACGTTATTTAAAATTGGAGACTTTCTGATAACAGGTTCAGAGGTATAGCCAGGCTTTGGTACACTCGCAAAAGGCCTGACAATCAGTTCTGGAGGAAGGCTAACCTGCTGAGATCTGTAGGCCTGTTTCCCTCTGAAATTGTAAGATTTAGATTCTTGTAAATGCCATTAGGTCATGGCTGGGGTAGTGCAGCAGTTCCTTACGTCCAAAAATAGTTTGGATTCTTTTAAATGCAATTTACATGTAACTTTAACTATCTAGACTTTAGATTGGTATGGAGTAAAATTTGTTCACCCGGTTTTACAGTGTTGCAGGCTCTCTACGTCTTTTCAGCGAGGTGAAAGGCATTCACATAAGGGTATGCTCTTTGGCAAATTACACAGGAAGAGAGTGCATTATTTTGTAACCTAGCTGAAAATGGGTTGTTCTGAAGTGGATCATAACTTTTATTCCACCTCTACTCAACCAAGAATCAAACACGCTGAGATATTACGTACAGAGCCCCAAAAAGATCACGTTGTCTCTAAATCTCTCTACGTTACAGGAAAATATGCTCAGTTGTTGTTCTACACACTGTTTTAGAGACGGAAATTACAGGACAGACCAGTGGTAAATGTTTTAATGATGAAGCTCTAAAGGCATTATTTTTCAATGAGACGCAAGTTGATAATGCAATGCAGTAACTTTGACTGATGTGCAGTCTTTAAACTCTAACATTCCATCATCATTCGAGGACATTTTATATTTCATATATGTAAATAGGTGAAGCTGTAAACATCGTCTCTTTCAGGACGTTCTTTGCGGAGACCATTGTCTACATCATGGACTTAGAAATTCGTCTGAACAAAATTGATATCGTTATTTGAAAAAACATTCAAAAATTAGTTTTGTTGCCACAATTGAAAGGGAATGGGCGAAAGCTAACCAAAGCAATTTTAGGCGATGTATTGAAAAGTGCTAACATTTACAGACGTTTGTATCACTGTAGGAGTTCTTTCCTCGCATTCCCGCACGGCAATACAAAGAATAGTGTTTTCAGAAGGAACTATCTCCCTGAATAGTTAACTCATTAATCCACTCACTCATCTGAGAATGAAGCCAGGATTTCATTCATTTTTCTCCACAGATTGATTTTATTTCTGTTATGCTACACAATTAATATAAAACGTCTTCAGTGACGGTCAAATAACGTTATAAAAACAATGAAGTACCATATCGCAGCTTCGTTCTCTCTAGATAAGTTTTGCTTCCAAATAGTTTTAATGGTGTAGTTTTCGTGTAGTGTAAATGACTAAAATTTTATGTTAGGTAACTTATGTATGTAGCTGACTTTCTGTACACGTTGGACATATTTTACGTCTTAAAATTTTATTTAAATTATTAACGATTTTTATTTTTCTACGCCAATAGCGCTATGCACCGCTGTAAATAAAAACTACTTTTTTAACGAACATCGTCTTACCGTTTACTATACGACCCGGCACATGTATGAATCCAGTGAAAAATAAGCTAGTTAAGAACTCATAGAAATTATATTTGAATAAGAGGGATTTGAGAAGGAAACTACTGGTAAATCAAAGGGAAAAAATAATGCCGAGGGACAAAACGTTGATCATTAGTGCATTAGTGAATACATCGTCATCCGTCAAGTTACCTTCGAACCTCCACTAACGGCCACCTCTATACTGCCCAACTCTACTATGTCCACTTTCTTTGTCTTATTTAGGTCCCGGCGCACGGGCCAGTCATCATTATTATCATCATCAGTTCATGCAAATCTCCACAACGGCAACGGACACTTAAGCGGGTCCCATCTGCCAAAATAACCTCTCTTTAACATATGTCCTTATACATGTAATTTGAATCTGGTAACTACACGCCCTGGGCTACATGTCGACTTTTCCTAACTGTGTACATCCGCACCCTCCCCGCGAAAAAATCGGGGAGGGGATCGAGGTGTTCCTCCTGATTTTTTTTTGACCTGACAGTAGCCGGAATATTGGCTGGAGGTCGTAGCAATACGGACCGAGCTTGGCGAGGTCTGTACAAAAACGACTGAGGGTCAACATTCCTGAGTACGGCTATAGCAATTTTACCCCCTGTCTGCAGTCTGCAGTCCACAGTCTGCGGTTTCCTGTTTTGGCGGCGGCTTTTGAAGCCTCCAAATATATGAGAATACTCGAACACTGCATGTCTTTCTCTTCAGCTGAAATTCAAAACTACCAATTGTAGATGCCCCCTTTCTATAGAATGGAAAATTATCGGTTATCTTTTACATGTGATCCTGATATATGATCAACCCATTCCGTTCGTAGTATTGCAGATATAATTCAGGAAGTTTACATGACATGTTTGATGCTGTACTTACACGCGTGGGAACTGGAGCTGAGGTTATGAGCGCGGTTTTCAAAGTGAAACGTTCTTTGTTGTTGTGTAAAGCAGTTTTGTCGGTCATAGTTTTGTTATCGAAGTTGTTATATTTCCTCGCCAAAATGAGGCGAACAACTCTCGGAACCTTGAACATAGGAAATCATAGTAGACAAGTTACTCGGGAGAAGAAAACTTCTCTTGGACCAAGGCCTTCGATTGGAAACAGGACATCCATTGGTAGACCTTCGACATCAGGAAGACCGTCGCTTGCAAATGCAAGATCTGCAACAGGGAGGTAAGCAAAATTCATGTCATGTTAATCCTTTCCGCAATGTTAACAATTGGTTTTGCGATATTAAGCAAATTAAAAGCGATGCTTTGAGTTTTTCAGCTGAAAAACTGTATACTAGAATATAGCGTTGCTTTGAAAATTAAGCTCAATAGATTTGAATCTTAGTTGAACGCACAATTTCCTGTACACACCGTAGTTGTTCTAGTATAAACTACAACCTCGTAGCGCTCTGATTATAAGCATGGTTAACCAAAACCGACGCCTAAATGTTTTCAAATATCTACGTCTCGATCGGTGAGGAAAATCAGGGTACAAATTCAAGCAGGTTTAGCTTGTAAAACTATTGTAACTGGTTCTTAAATCTATTAGGAGGCCATCTAGTCAGTATGGAAGGGAAAACTGTGTGCAAATGAAAGATCCACGACCACTGTCTGACAGAGGTATGTTCCACTACATGTATAAAGAAGACATTAACCCCTGCAGATCGCAAAAGGGTTCCACACAATTCTCATTGTTTCTGAAGTCTTTCTGGTTAGCTACACATTAATTTTTAGCCTTACAGTAAGCAAAGGTACATTTTAGGCATTGAAATTTTCACACTTTGATATCTACTTAGAGGACTGCAGACTGAAAACTACCGTGCTTAAGATTGGCATGTCTAAAATCAAATCAAATACTTTGCATTTATACCACAGGATACCAACAGAAGATGATCAGATATCTCATGGAGGTATGCATGCAATAATATTTTAAATTTGAAAATAATTGACCAAGCATTTGCATTATTGGCTTGGTTACAAGGCGGCATTGCACTGTTTTAAAAAAAGATTCAATGTTGCGGTGTGTCTGTTCACAGATGATGTCAAAATGTTGTAAGAACAAAAAAGTGGCAGTGATGTTTTTACCACATTGTGAAATCTGTGATCTAGTACTGAACAGTGGCCACATGTATAGAATCTGCTTGATTTATATAATAGAGAAGCGAAAAAGAATGTTAGCAATGTCATCTATCTGTCTATCCTCCAATAGATCATGAGTAAGAACCAATCAAAATGCAAGGATAATTTGACTTATTATATAAATTGCATTTGATAACAACAAGCATTGTATTGTGTAATGATATGGAAACAGTTGAGTACATTCAGTCTCTTGGGTTCATAGGTATACTTTTATTTTGCTTATTTAACTGTTACAGTCAGTGCTCAAAAACTGGGTAATCATTTACATTACCAGTCATTTCAAGTACACAGTTTATAAATTCATCAATACAGTCATGCATTTAATGAAACACATTTCCTTCTCTTAGTTTCTAACAGAGTTCAATTATCCACATCAAATCTCCATGAGAATTCTGAGTGCTCCGTCAATGAAAGAGTTCTGCAACATTTTCCAGGTATAATTATGTGTCAAGTTAGTTTGATGTAATGTTTGAACTCCACAACAAAGGAAGTGTGCAAAAGCCCTTGATGTGAAACAATCTGAAATTCAATGAGATGATCCCCGAGGATGTTTTCTTTAATATACATCATGGCTGATGGGTACCGTACATTGACTTGATATGTATGTATCATCATCATCTTTTCTTAGTGTGCCATGGGACATGTAAGGCCTTAATATATAATCTCAGCATTAATATTCTTACTTTCACAGATACTTTGAGAATCCATTTGAACTCCAGGAGTGTGCTCTAGAAGTGCCTGAGTGCCACAGGCAACTAACTTTTGACTTTGGGCGACTTGAAAAACTTACTTTTTTCATATAAGCTTAAGTGAGCACTGAGAACGCAGGATTTCATGGTTAGGGTTAGGGTTAGCAAAATATTTCTTCGAACTTGTTAGGCCTAAGCTTATCACACTCCACTGACATGTACATGTTCTGTTTTTCTTTCTGTTCATTAGTTTCTGTACAAGTATATAAAGGCAGACACCCAGAAAACAACAGCACTGGAATCAAAACCAACAGAGGAAATCCCAAGGATCTTCAAGATGTTGGGGTTTGTAGGCAACAAATTAGATGAATTACACAGATTCTCTAGTAACTCCCCATCCCCAGTGAGGGTATTATAAGATGAACTGATATTTCATTATAAATGCTATTAAGCAAATTTGGTTCCAGATTTGAACAAAGAACTGGTGGGATATATTAGTTTCTAAATAAATAAGATTTTGCAGTATCACCCTATCACTTGATAGTGATTTTTCTTCATTGCACTCTGTTATAACCAGATAATTCATTTTTTTAGTTATTTATCTACCTCTTTGCATGTCCACAGCTACCCATTTACTATTTCAAAGAGTAATTTGTACTCTGTTGGTAGTCCTCATGCCTGGCCTATGGTACTGGGAGCACTTTGCTGGCTTATTGAGCTTATTAGGGTATGTACGTATATCCTGCCCTGGCAGAACTACAGACCTAAGTAAATGAAGTGCCATGCTATAGTATTGTAAATGGTTTGAACCCAGAAGTAGTTCATATAGTGTGATCGTCTGGGTGAGGGCGGCGTCGACAAAACCGGATCGGACCGGACCGGATCACGGATTGGATCACGGACCGGATCATGGACCGGATCACGGATCACATCACAGATCGCATCATGGATTGGATCACGGATGGATCACAGATCAGATCACGGATCGGATCACGGATCGGATCACGGATCGGATCAAGGAAAAAAATTCAAAATTTTGTTGAGCAAATTACACTAGAGTAACTACTGTGAGCAGAACGTTTTATTTAATTCAGGTGTGATATTCCTTTATTCTTTTATAATATCAAGCCAACTGGGAGCTGGTCACATGAATTCTTTTCAGGCTGTTGAGTTTTGACTGCGATGATCAATCATGTCTTCATATCTTTCTCCGCAGTTCAGATAAATGATATTTCGTATATTCGCTTGCATCAAAGGTAAACTGTCATAAAACGAGTAAGCGTGGTAATAATAGGACGAACGTATGAATCGAAACACAAAAACTAAAAACACCAAAAAAATTAAACACCTGATGATTTCAACCCATTTCCGTTTCTGAGACAAGTCTATACTTTTACAAGACCATTTGTATTTCAAGGAATTCTAAAGGTCTCTGAAGAGTCTCTTGGCCGAAATGAAACGCCGCGTCAGACTAGCCACGAATATAGCTGTTTTACAAAAAATTATAGGAATAACATCGATAGTGTGAACGATAACGCAACCCGAGAATAAACAACATTTTAGGAGTTACGTCACGACTTTTAGAGTCATTTTTAGGGTCGTAAAGAGTTGCCTTTATATGGAATAAAACCTTAAAATGATCGTGTTCTAGGATAGAAAGCACTTAAGAGGCAAGAACAAATCAAAACGGAAAGAGGATCGTTAAGGAGGGCAAAGATTAACGAGGACTGCAAATGACGAACTTGAAAAACTAGGCTAGTTTTTTCAAGATGCGCAAATCGTGACGTAGCTCCTTTAAAGCAAGTCATGTCCTTGAGCTTTCGTACGTAAGCTTTCTCATTAACTGTAACGCTAACTTAACGTTCACATCTGACACGAAAAAGTAGCCGAGAATTAGCTACTGATACTAACAACAATTTCAAAAGAAAGATTCAAGCAAGCTTCGAGCCAACTATCGTTCAAATATAACTACATCTGCCTGTTCATTACAGTTTAAACTCGTTGTAAATTAGGCGCTTATGTGGCTTTTTAAATGACCTGTTGTCATTCTCTGTAATTAACAGGTCATTGCGTCAAATTCGGGATTCTTATTTTCATTTAACATATTTTAGTTTTCCACTTTTATTTTTTATTGATTATCATCTTATAGACGATTTGATTTTTTTGTTTTCTTTTTTTTTTTGTGTGATCCGATCCATGATCCGATCTGTGATCCGATCCAGGTTTTGTCGACGCCGGGGTGAGGGTAGTTCTGAAAAGAGCTGTTGTTGGTGACTGACGTTTTGACAACCTGAGCAGTCAATGGACTCTGAGGATGACATTAAGTTGTCAAAATGTCAGTCACCAACAATAGTAACTTCAGATAGATCTACCCTGGACTATCACTGACAGTATACAAACTTGTGCCACATGTGGATTTTGTTTTTTTCTTAAACCTCAACTTGTGCGCTAAATTTAATCTGGATTGAAGTTGCTGAGCATCTAGTTGCAAAACCTCAATTTAGCAACCTTTTTTTTTCTCTTGGTATAACTGAGTCAAGTAGGCATTTTGTGGCTTAAATTGTTTAGTGTTGTTGTTGAGGCCTGTCAATGAAATCATACAAGTTTGTAGGATTCTAATATTGTGTTCTCTTGACTGATACTAACAGCATGCTATAAGTGTTGGTCAAGATATTGAAGGCCATGTTCTGTTCCCTGAGGACAACTATGAAGCTAGTGATTACCAAGAAGAAGGCCCACAACCTGAAGACAAGGTAATTATTAGTAATTATATTGTGATAACTTAAAGGCCATCAACATCTTATATACTGGTATCTGGTTTATGAAATACAATCATATATCAAATGAACTCATATCTTCTTGTATGATTTCAGTACTTTTTTAGGTATCTAGAGAAAAGCTATGCAGCATTCATGATGGGCACAGAACTTGATGAACTGGGAGAATTTGATGCTGAGTTCATTGACAATATCCGTAAGTTTGTTGACACTAAATACACAAACATAAAGTATGTAAAATGTAAAGTACACTTATTTAATACTCAAGTATTAACTAATTAAGACTGTTCAAAGTTGATTTCAACCCTACACCTCCGAGTTGTACTTTATTTATTTAGTATCATAGTTTGAGCATAAGGAGGTCTGTAGAAGAGACCTCTGTCCAGATCCAGGTGAAAGCCTTGAGGATGATTTTGCCTACCTGGTTTAACCATCTATATGTAAAGGAAAAATGTACTTCCTATAATTTAAAAGAAGTTCAGTTCAAACAGTTTTTCCTCCTGCTGAAAATGTTACTGAAACCCCTGCTGTTACAAAAGTCTCATACCTAGATATTCCCTTTGGTTGGCAGCATTCTCCAATCTGATTGGTTAATGAATATCTTCATTTGTGTATAGCACTTTTGATTCAATACATGACTAAAGTAAAACAAGAATCATGTTTAGTAGGGCTACACAGGTAGTTCTCACACTGCAATATCTCTTCTCAGGATCAAGAAATGCTGCTCTGCTTGAAGGTAACCTTTTCTACCTCATAATGCAACTGACTTCAATTCGTTAATATCATTACACATTTGACACTTTTCAGTTACAAAGTCTTATGATAACAAATCTCACAGAAATATTGAACATGTATAGGAATGGAAGAACTGATGAAGGAAAGTGTCTCTCTTGAAGAAGAATTAAACACGTTGAAAAATGACTCTGTAAGTAAAAAGAAGTCAGAGAATATTGCTTATCAGATTATGTGACTAATAATCTATTTTTAGTGTTGTCATTCATGTGGCTGATAACAATCATACAGACAACAAATTATATTGTTGTAACAAGCACAGGACTGTAACATGCCACTGAATAGTACTCATTACAGCTCTTTCAGACTCAAGACAACTTTGTTCAGCAATTCACTTTCATTTATACATAACATGTTTTGCAACATTATCTACATGTATGTATAGCAACTGATACAAATATAGTAAAAACTTTATGCAACATGGCTATGTACACGTATTTCGCAGTCACAGCTAAAGGATCACGTGTACTAAAGGCTTGAACCACAGTTGAGTGTTGATTGATACCCTCAATTGACATCTTGATCGGTACTCCATACACAGTCAACACTCAATCGACACTTGATCAGTTACAGTCAGTCGATAGTCGGCCGAGTGTTGACCTACTCATATACATCAATTGATCAAAAATTAGTTGACTGTCCACCAAGATGTCGATGGAGTACCAATCATATGTCAACCGAACTGTCCATGGAGTGCCAATCAAGGGTATCGATGGAGGGTATTGATTGACACTCGACCACAGATGCCTTTAGTACACATGACCCCATTTCTGACAAAAAATGTGGCATATGTTTTACACATAGCTCATAAAATTTCTGATCAGTTCTTTGATCAGTACTTTTATTTGTTTATTGTTCCTTTCAAATTGGTAGTCACGTCTCCAGACATTGGCAGAAAGAAAGACAACATTAGCTTCTGACAGGTCAGTTTAGAAAATTAACGTGACATGTACTTTAACCAGCAATTTATTATCCTCTTCGAGGCATTTGGTCGGAAGGGGATAGTCTTTTTCCACCCAGTGCTACTCAATTGTTACTCTCCAGCTAAGTGAACGCCTGAAATACTAAGTACTGTACAGTGCAACTCAAGCTGAGTAATGAGCTTACATTGTAAATCAAAGTGACACACATTCCCGAAATATTGAAAATGGGCTTTTTAATATTCACTGCTTTAGACCAACAAAAGACATCAAATTAGGGTTGAAATCGATAAACTGTAAAAGTACCATTCAAAGATCACCTTTCAAAGTTGGAATTTTTTCGAGCAGTCAGTACTCAGGGTCTGGATGGGAAAATCAGGACCGCTGGAGCATGCACAATTGATGATTAGCCAATCAAATTCAAGGACTTTAAGGATACCGAACCACTGAGAAGCTGGAGAAAAAAAATAGTGTCCTTTCAGTACTGGAAAATTGAACAGTCTACTGTTAAAGCAATTTAATTATAGTAAGACTAGCAAGTCTGGCTCACTCCTGTTCCTAGCTTGAACCAATTAAAGTTATAGGGATGAACTGGCTATGATTGCAGGCTACAAAAAAGGAAGAAACCTGAACAGTACCTGAGTTACTGTCACAGTGATAGCTTTTGTTATGCTGTTCCAATCTTGCTGTTGTGGTGATTAACAAAAACTATAAATACTTGTTATAACTCCCAACTCAAATACCTTTTCCAACTGGAGGAGAATGTGCCACTTGTCAAGGGTCAAAACTCGCTGACTCCCTAGGGGTGAACAAAACTCACGAACTCCCTAGGGAAACAACAGTTCGTGAACTTTCGACTCGCACTTTATTGCGTCGTGCACCTTGAAACCACAGGACATTTGTGTGCTAGTCAACGTCAAGTAAATAATTTTCTTCTCTTTTTTTTGAGTTGAGAGATATAATAAAGCACTTAATGATTGGCCTCACAGTGAGTTTTGTATCCCCTCAGCTTTGCCTTGGGGAACACTGAGGGCCTTGGGAAACAAAACTCACTGTTTCCCTTGGGGCCTGAGCCATTAAGTGTTTAATGTACAGTGTAAATCAACATTATTGCTTTGCAGAGAAAAGTTTCAAAATTACTTAGGAGACTTGGGCAAACATGGAAAGCAATTACAAGAAAAAAATGATCAGCTCCTGGAGGAATTGCAAGGACTGAGTAAGAGATATTTAGTTTTACCTAAAAATAAGAGTACAGTCAGTTTCTCTAATGTTTATTGCAGTTGTAATCAAATACCAGTTTATGGCAAATACCACTTGAACTGAGACTGGAATGAGCCCTCAGTCTTTGTCTCTAACTTGCTGAGTAGCTGAATGTGCCATGATGGCGTGCATGCTGGCAGTACAGTGCAATTGTTTTGGGTTGAGTAAAAAGATTTGGCTAAAAATGGTCTGGTTCCACTAACTGTTTATTACATTATTTTACTCTTTTCTCAAGGACCTACATGTTAAAAGTACTTTGATATGTACAAAACTGTGATATTCAATCAAGAAATTCTTCAGTAAAATAAGGTTAATGTGAGTCTTCTCTTTCTTTTGACCTTTTACTGATATTATCCTTTTATTGACATATTTTACAGAAGTGGAACAGGAAGCCGTCACACAAGAAAATGCTATGCTTCAGGTGAATAATGTTAGACTATCAATTGAAAACATTTGAGGTAGTTGCAGTGGCTCAGTGGTTGGTGTGGTAAATGTGAGCAGTCTAAGTTCCAACCCTGGCTGTGGTCAATGTATTGTATTTCTAGGCAGGACACATTACTCCCACAGTGCCTCTCTCTATCAGTCCAGCCATCTCTCTGTCAGAGCATACATGTAGCATTGCATGACAGTGACAGCACCAGATCTCTAGGTTATGGACTTGGTACAGAGTTCCCGTTAACGCACAGGTGTGCGTCTCATACATGTATGCACAAAAAATGAAAAGGATGCACAGTTTTTTGGGAAAGTACGTCCTTGGGACGCAGGAATAAAGTTCCAAAAATTTCAGTAATAGGCAAAGGACCCCTGAAAAGAAAAAGAATCCCCATCTCTGTGGAACTGGGGGCCCCAAGGACCCTTTACTATGAAGACTAGTGGGAACTCTGATTGGTACTGACAATTAACCCTGCAAGGGATAAGTTAACATCCCATCCAGATAGTGCAGGGGGAGTAGGTTGAAATACTTCTAGTCATTTTTAATTACCCTGTGGAAACTGGGGATTAGCCCAAAAGTTGGAGTCAAAGATTCCTTTTTGGCGAAAACTCTGCTGGTAGAAGCAATAGGCACTTACACTTACAGTTAAAGCTTATTGATTTGGTCGATTGTTTGTTTACAGCAAACTTTAAACAACCAAGAACTCAGTGCTGCAGATGTTGAAAGAATGAAGCATGAGAAAAGAGAACTACAGAAGGCCATAGAACAACTGGAAAAGGGAAGAGATTATTTTGATCAACAGATCTGGGAAAAAGAGATGCAGTATGCCAAAAAACACGAAGAGGTTAGTTTAGAGAAGCAAAAGTATTCTGACTAAGTGATTCATAAAATAAAATTGGCATTTGTTCATTTCAATAAATTCCATTCTGAAAACAATTTCTTTTATTTAATATTGAAATCACAACTCAGTTCAAAACTTGAATGAGATTTGACTACATAGTTGTCTGACTTTGTGTAACAGGGATGTAAAAGTTCGTGTCAACTTTACATCATTTAAAATGCGCTACAAATAGCCACCCTAAAAAACACACTTTATTTCTCATTCTGCTCACTACTACTATCATTCTACCCTTTCACAGTGCTGTTCCTGAGGATAGAAAGTTTGGTGTACAACTGGTAAAAAAGTGCTCAAAAAGACCAGTGGTGAATGTAAACTCAAAAACAAATATTAAATATTGACCAAGTTTCAACGTTACCTGGTCATGGATACCTGAAATTTTCACCCATCATTATTAAATAGCCACCCTGCCTCAGGCAATGGGAAGTTGAAAACAAACGTGTTTACCAGACTGTGCTTCCCTCTCCAGACTGAGAAGCAGATCCGCGAGTATAATGAGATGGCAAGGAAGTTGAAGCTCATTCCACCATCGGCAGAAAATGCAAATGGAATTGACTTTGAAATGCACTTCAATCCACACTCTCAGAGACCTGACCAGAGAGCTCACATGGACTTCAAGGGAACCATCAAGGTACTTTTCCAGAGGGAAGCCAAGGGGTCTGTTATAAAAAAAGACCTACAAAACTGATTTTAAGTGCTTTTCCCAACAGCCTGCTTTGCTCCGTCTTAAACAACACATTAGTGAGAAAAGTCGCACCACTCAGTCTCAAGTCATCACTGAAGAAGAAGCATTTGATCAGGTAAATTAAGATACATACATGATGGTGTAATACCAATAATCATTGCCAGAAGCATAGTTTTTCAATTTGGACTACTTAAAATCACTTTCAGGGGAAAACTAGCAATTACTGACATCAAAATGCTCAAAAGAAATTTTGAAAGGCAATCAGAAGTCACTTGCCTATTTTTTAAAGTTCAGAGGCAAAATGATTCTCACCAGCTGCCAATCAAAAGGTATACATGAGAGTTTGCAAAGTAATCAGAGTATATTTTGCAGATAAGTGAGATGGTGTCAGACAAACAAGAAGAAGCAACTGCCTTGGAAATGAAACTACAAGTGTTGGACAAGGATTTGAACTGGAAAAAAGAGGTATCTAACTGTTACATTTTAGTTAATTAATGAGTCAAACCAATTTTTGCAATCAGGAATGTTCATGACAACTGAAACATTTCTCAGTCTCAGATTAACAGCTCACAGGATGAGCGTAACTCCACTTGGGGAACATCAGAAGATTGTTTTGCAAGTATCTGGTTTGTGTTACTTATTAGGGAACCTGAGTAACAATGACACCGAGGACAATGCCTATCAAAAAATCAATTTATATTGTACAGGTCCTCAATTTTTGCAATTATGATGATTTGGTTTGTAAGTCTTAACTGTCTCAAAACTTGCCCAGGCTAAAAAAACTAATGACAGTATTAATTTTCAAAAGGAACTACAAAAATTTAGCCATCTTGGTTCATGGTCTTCAAAATGCAGAGATGTCAGTCATTTCATTTGTTGGTTGCGGAGGATGGCTAAGAAATGTAAAAAGATTATTTTATAATGCACATGCACAGCCATTGCACTGCTGTTATCAAACCTTTTGTTCGGTGACTTTCTTGTCGTTCCGCTGCTGGTTTGCTCCTTGATAAATATCTTTGTTTCATTTTATCGGGAGAAATAAATGTGTTGAAATACTCTTTGGCTTATTATTTAGATTATGTCAAAAGAGTATCAGAAAACTACAGGCACAGCACAGAGTTTGGATGAAGGTGTCCAGCAGATGAGAGCAAAAGTACTTGAATATGAAGTAGCAGTAGAAGAAAAGGAAAGAAAACTCAAGGAAGTTAAACTGAGGTACCTATAGACTTCATTGACAAAATTTAATGTTTTCTGGCAGGTGAAATACTGTGGCAAATGTGGCATATTAGACTCAAAATCTAGCGGTCTGAGTTTGAGTGCTAGCCTGGATCCTTTAGTTGTGTTGTTGAGATGGACCAGTATCTCATCCGGGGGGGGGGGGGGGGGGGGCATGGAATAGAAATACTCCTAAACTGGGATAAGCTCCAGCTGTATGGGCCCCTTGGCCTGCAGATTTTACCTTCATCTGTATCACAATGGCAACACTTGCTACATATATGTTAGGGATTAGCAATACAATGGTTGCTTATCATAAAACTACATTGTACCTGAGTGGCAAAACACCAGCAGCACTGTAGGCCACTTCTGACTTGGTCTAAATTAAAAAATGCAAATGTTCAAAAAGGACTCCATACTAACTGTCAGTTGATTATCTGTACATCAGGGTGGAACAAAGTGTAGATGAACGAGAGGAAGAGAAAGAGGAATATTCCCAATTCATATTGAAGGCATGTCACATGATCATGGAACACAAAACCCTCATTCAGGTGAGAGAAATGTACTGTTATCAGAGCTCTACTAGTGCTGATGCAGCAATTGGATTATCAAATCTCTGTGATGTTTTTTCATCAATTCAACTTTCTTTAACTTCAGAATCGAACCCATGAACTTCTTGAACAAGCAGAGGAAATCTTAGAGCAAACCAAACAGGCTGAGGTACCAAAATCATCCACGTCGATTCCAGAACAAGCAGTAGAAGAACAGAGTTAATTTTGAGTATTGTTCAAGAGTGTACATGTATTTATGTGGCAATCATTAGAACTTAAAGTAGGCATAACTGTCCCTTAAGATGTCAGCATTTTAACTGAATTCAGTATGGTTATCAACTTATGTAATGATTTGGTTTGCTATTATAATTATTTGGGCAAGGACCAGTTCCTCCTGTAGATTATCACCCCAGTAGCCAGAAGCCAGAAGTAGTAAGAGGTAGCTGTGTTCACTGACCACAGCAGAGTACCCCCTTGAATTAAATGTTGTCTTTAACTAAAAATATTCATTGCTTGTCATGCCAAAACTTTGCAATAATTACAAAGTTGTTTTCTCCTTGTGTTCACCTAATGTGAGGCAGAGGGATCACTCCAAATGCTCATAGCATCTATGGATATCACAGAACTACAACCTTGCTCTCAAATGTTGGAAAAAATTCCCCCTTCACCCCAGTTCAAAGTTGAGGTAGAAATTTGTGTCCATCGATTGTATTGGTATTTCCAACATTGAACGGGAACGCAGGGGAAATTTTCAAGACAATATGTCCACGGTTGTAGACCCTGGGGAGGGGGGTACTCCCAGAAAAATTTGATGGGGGTGTGCAGCCTGCTTCCCAAAATGCTCACTCTATTTATGACCAAAATGGCTGAAAACTCATACCCTTTGGGGCTGCACATACCTTTATAGCCTTCATAAGGGTGTACCCCCCCCCCCCCCACCCAGGAACTAGGCATTTTTGAATGACACAATCTGACAGCATTTTTTATGATGACAGATATAAAGCTTAGCATTGTTACATGTTCTTTATGAAGTGAAAAGTTTTGTGAATATGTTTAGTCATTTCTTATCAAAGATTAAGTCTTGCGTTCATTTGGTATTATTGTACCTACTTGTTATGACATGTTGAACAAAATAAACAGCTGACCAGCAAGTTTGATAAAACAAGCTTTTAAGTATTAATTATTGGAAGGATTTTGTTTCCTTTTTACACAAATGATGTTACATGTGTGTGGTTGAATCACTGATAAAAATTTGTAATGTTACAGTTGTTCTTTGGCACCTTCTCAAAAACTAAATTATGACAGTCATCTTTGGTATAAGAATTTACTTTGATAAGAAATGTGTGCTTTGCATTCCTTATGCATTTCAAAATCTGCTGCATAATCAAGGCTGTGGTCTAAAAAATGTAAGTTTTTTTCAGCTGCCCAAAGGCAAAAGCTAGTTGCCTGTGGCTCCTGCATGCTTCTAAAGCACAGCCCTGATATAAAATAAATATGTTTTTCTGTTTATCATTGGTCAGTGATGATGTGTCAACTCCACCAGACAACAACCATGCAATGATTCCAATTCTGTCCCCTCATAAAGACATAGGTATGCATGGTATTTGAGCACTGTTCACTAGTTAAATGCTAAAGAAAAGTACAGATTGAAATTTTTCTTTACCCAGCCAGTCAATTAATCAAATTCAATCTTAACACGTCTTTGGTTCAGTTTTGAAGCTGCTTTCTGGCCAACCTTTCTAAACGGAAAGACTTTGTAGGAAAATTGCAGAAGAATCTGACCCCACTAATGTACTACTGGATAGGGGAGGGGGTATCCTAATTACTGAATAACATACAATGCTCACCTGGTAATTTTTCAACATGTATGCCCATTAAACATGATTATCTTGATGTGTGTGCATAATTTTCTACAAAGTCTTACCTGTAATGTTGAGATCCTCAAACATACTTGTTAATGCCCACCATGCATTTAAAATTCAGTTGTAAATAAAGTAAGACAAAATCCGACAGGAAATCAAGCAATTTCAGTTTTTAGTGGGCAAAAATCCTGCACCAGAATGCTGTTGAGTACATGTATATTAAAACTGTTTCTGCATTTTCTAAAAGCTAAAGATATAAATAATTGCCTGAAATAACACCAAAAACAATTTCCCATGGGAACTCGAGAAAATAAATTTAAGTTCAGAGAAATTGTGCAATCACAGGCAAAATTTCATCATCAGTTTCATTTCACCAGTACTTTCAAGTGTTTCATATGAACTTCAAAATTTGTTTTTGGCATTTGGTGCTGTTAGAATAGGCTTCTTTTGAGAAGATGTTCAAAACATTCCCACAGAAGTTTGTAATATGGTGCAAATAATTTTGGTACAAAGTTTTTGTCCACTTGTTACTCAAATGTCTGGTGTATTCCTTCTTAATGTACATTTAATATATCTATAGAGGAATAAAACACATTCCTTGTGGGTTCAACTCTTTTACTTGTGCAAATTACTGTTCTTCTGTTCCAAAAACGCAACCTATACGTACACTACAGACAGTAGTGATATGCCCAAATTCCTCAGATCTTGTTGTTTCATTTTATGACTCCTCTTGAGGCTTGCATACTTGTTTTCATGATCAATAATGGTAGGAATGTCTGCAGAACCATGCTCTTGCTCGCATATTTTGCTTACTTCACAAGCAAGACAAGAGATTGTTCCCCTGATAATCACAATTCCATGTTTCAAGCTTAATGTCTATGACTTGAATGATGTTTATGCTCATGTGAAGAGTGCTTGCTTTTGTGTCCTTCAGAATGTCTTTGTTTGTCTTGATCATGTTTTGAATATTTTTCTTTCTTTCTTGGAGAATGGTCCCTAATGTGGAATTAAGTATTAATTAATGAAAAAAGAAATGACTTGAACTGGTAGTTTGCTATCCAAAATTACTACCTTGGTTTATTCCATTTATAACAAAATTACTACTAGAAAACACCCTGAAAGAAAGTGCGTGCAAAAAAACAGTTCTTCTGTGACTCAATAGAAACAGAATCAGCAAAAAGATCAGGCAAATGATGGACCAACCTCATTTGCAGGGTTTCTCATCTTCCCTCCCAGAGCGAGAGAGCTCTGGGAGACCAGGGGAACAAGGTTGAAGATGGATGTAATGATAATTGAATAAACATGCAAATGATTTGTCTTTTGTTTTCTTGGGGAGTTTTCAAAAAGAAACAGACAACATTTTACCTGATGTTTCTATTGATTTACAGTAACACTTGTGAAAGTTTGGGAGAACCAAGCTCTTGAATCACTTGTTATGGCTTGTGTTCACAGCATTTCTCATCTCCCAAACTTCCACTCATGTTTCTAAAACTCAGAAGAAAAACTGAAATATTACAAGTTAACTTATTACTAACATCTATTTCAATACTTAAGCACCCCAAAAAATTATCAAAGAAAGAAAAGGGTACTGTAGATGTCACTCTTGACATTTACTAGTGACACATCACTACAGAGAACTTGTCCATGTGTGATTCTTGGATATGTAGGTTCACCAACAATACTAACATAGATTGTCTAGAATCATATTACACACTCCTGTTTATACACAGGTTGTTGAATACCTGTCTCTTCTGTGCTTGTGATCCCTTGCCTTTGCCAGTGTTTCTGTTTGATGTTTTTCGTCACTGTACTGATCAATTACAAAAAGCACAGTGTTACTTAATTTATCTTGACTTAGCATTTAAAAGTAACCCATTCACTCTCAGGAATTTCCCCCAAAGCAGCAATTTCTTGCACAATATTAAGCCTTTTTCTGACAACAGACATTGGCTTACTTTATGACTTCTTGTGTGATCATCTGCTTTACTTTTCTTCTTTCTTTTTATTCTCTCATCATCCTCGCTACTACTAGGGCTTCTTCGTCTCTCCCTTTTGTCTCTCGTTCCTCTATCCTTCGGTTCATCTTCACTACTGCTGTAATATGCCTTTCTTTCATGCCTCCTGTCTTTCTCTTTCTCGTCTGGTTTTCTGTTCCTTTTGTGATCATCATTGTGACTGTGCTTTATCTTCCTTTCTTCATCACTGTGGCTTCCACGTTTTTGCCTCTTTTGTTTGTTTTCAGAATTACTGTTGACATTATGTCCATCATCATCAAACACCAAATCGTATCTTCATTTACTGAGTCAAGAGAAATGCTCGCATGAGGATTGTAGTCATAGGAGAAATCAAGCCATCAGCTTTCAGTGCCTTTTTGACCAATTTAGCTATTTCATTTATTTTATGTTTTCTTGACTTTCGCTGAATGATCAGGGCTCGAAAAAAAACTTGAATTCCAACTTGCTCTTGGGACAAGTAGCTCTCAAATTTTGCTTGCCCTGGGCAAGTCATAGTTTGCAACAGTGGAAATGGAGACCATTACAACATTATAAAATGTATGTTTGTTAAAAGGATACCCTGTCATTTCTTTGTGTCCCTTGACAGTGAATTTAGGTTTGTCCTTGTCACTTTTGCTTGGGAAGACTGGTTTGGCTCCTGTTTTATAAATTAAAGCAAATATAAACTTATGGGAAGAAATCAAAGAAAATACAAAGATAGAAATGAAACTGACTTTGCTTGTGATTTGTTCCAATAGCCATCTTTGTAATAAAAACTAAACCTAAATAAATCTCATTGGAACAACATAATTTATTCAAAAATAATGTAGCATGATTGTGTTCTTGATAAATGAAATGTGACGAGTGAACTGATCAACATGACACAAGTGTGTGACAAAAAAAAATTTTTGGTCCTTGACAAGACTCGAACCCATGACCTCCCAAACACCAGACGGGTGCTCTATCCACTGAGCTACGAGAACTCATGGAGAGCAAGGTCATTTAGGTGAATTCATATGTGACAGGCATCCTGCATACTGCTAGAATTGTTAATACTGCTCTGTCAAAGTCATCTTGAGAAGTGAGAAGTGAGTAAAGATGGTGAATTTTAAGAAGAATATGCGTTGTTTTCAACTTAAAAAGTATTCTGTTAATAAATGATGATTGAATTACCCTGCTTTTGAAGCTGGACTTTTGCAACTGACTGTGAAAAATCAACATGAATTCGTCGGTCATCAATGAGTACATTGTCCATTTTAAAGTACGCACGCTCACAGTCTTCAACCTGAAAAGAAAATGAGAAATTAAATGAATAAAAAAAAAACCTTAAATTTTTATTTGAGTCACTAGAGGTCCTGTAAGTACACCATTATGTTTCTTGCAGTGTATAAAATGTCTCAGCTCTATTCAAGTATGCACCTCTCTAATTCCTGTAATGCCCTTATGAGAATTAATGTTTTGATACCTAAACCACACCACCTTAAAGTACATGTAAATTAATTCTGCAACTCATAGCTAATAGGATTTGATTTCAAAATGTATCTTAAGACAAGTAACCTTATCAATTTTATTCGGGCATGTTCACTTGAGGTTTACAAGTACCTTTAGTTATACCTTGTAACTACCCTTCCTTCAGTTTCGTGAACTGTTTACAAAATGATTCACTTACATTCTCAAACTCAATGAAAGCATACTGAAGTGACTCCCCGCTCTTCTGGTCCCGTATGACTTCACAGCTGTAACCAAATAAATAACATCATGATTTTTATGTAAATGAATTGTGTTGCCAAAAGTTATCGATACGTTAAGGTATGACTGAGCAGCCTTTTCTTCATTGTCAAGTTTTGCAAGTTTGAATACCTGCAATGGGCTAATAATGGATGCAGCTTTCTTGAAACAGAGCTAAACATCACAACTGCACCAAATGTTTGTACCCTCAACTCACTGAAGAGTATACCCAAGAGAAAATCTGGTGGACAACATTTTGATAACATGTGCAAAATTGTTTTAATTTAATATGTACAATTAGAACACACCTTTTAATGGGTCCAAATCTTGAAAATATTATCTCCAGGTCTTGATCTTGAGTGACAGGATTCAATTTACAGACAAAAAGAACATTGTCAGGGGGTTTAATGTCGGCATCGGGAATATCACCAACCTGAAAAAACAAGTTGTAATAAATTTTGTTATAGTAATGTAATGTTGAAGTACAATAATGGATGGAGAGTTTGAAGATGGCTTATTTGAAAAACAGTCATTACCTGACCAGTGGATTAAAAGTTTCAATTTTAACAGGCAAACAACCAATAATTAATTGGTAACCGGAAGACTTGTTAAGCCTAAAGGTTTCCGCATTGGTTTGTTGTAGCATTAATACATGATCACACTTATTTTACCTGTGAACACACCTGATAGCTACTGACATTAATCTTGGTTGTCATTTCACCAAAACAGTGACAAGTTACACTGCTGGTTTAATGCATCATGTACAACCACATTCAAGGACTGATGTCATGTGCACACGCTGGCCAACTCTCCTGGATTATCTGGTGATCTCTTTGTTACCTGGACAGAACTTCTCAGTCTCCCGTACGTGTCACCAGATCTCCCAGATATGATGGAAAGCACCTATTTTGGCTGATTTTGGGCATTTTGGGGGAAAAAAGTTTGGATATATCAGGAGTTTCAATACTGTTCTTAGCAGGAGGGTAACTGGTTTTCACAGCCAGGCAAAACGTTTTGAATTGAACTTCTTTATAAGAGAAACTTTCCCCTGGACGGTCAAACCAGACGGGCAAAATCATCCTTATGGTCGATCAATTTGCCCGGTGCTTGGCTCTCAATGAAACCACTGATACATGACACATTTTTGTGGTTGAATCGATGGAATTCTACTTTTAACAACATTTTAAGGACAAGAAGGTTTTTGAGAAAGTCTGATGTCAATATTTTTTGGTTGGCATCTCTGCACTGTGTTGAAAAAAAAAGTATCAATTGAACAATGCAAGTCTTCAAACCACCAGAGTTTGATCTTTTTAAACCTACATTTAACTGCCTTACAAAATATTAATCATATCAGAGTAAAGCAATATCAGCTTTGTTGTTGCATTCTTTCATACGGACCCACTACACAATGTATCTGACTAAATTTGGAACATACCATTTCAAGGATCTGTGTGCCAGCCTTGAGCTCTCTTTCTTCAATCATCTCATCAATCTCCTCCATAGTTTTACCCTTAGTGTCATCTATCTCCTCGTCAGCTCCGATGCGACCACTCTGAAAATAATGATAATTCTGTCATGGTACTTCTCAGTATAGAAAGCAGCATGCTGTTTCCAAGGTTCTGTCATACTGTTCTGTGATATTTGTTAGTTAGCTTGATCAAGCTACTTTTAGTATTCAATACTAATCATCACATCCGGAGGTCCAGACTAAATCATCAGAACTCAGCAAACCCAGCCTGTTTATTTGCACTTGAAAAACAAAAGTTTACAATCTGGAATTAAAAGGACCACAAACTTACATCAAGCTGTTCTTTAGTCGGTTCTGGAGACCGATCAGGTATTTTTAGGCCACTCGGATCATCAAAAGGATCGTCAAGTATTACAGTGTGGTTTATTCTGTGTCAATCAAGAGAAGAGGTACACTATTCAATTGACCTGTGCTGAACACATTCAACAATACATACCACTTAGTATTTTTATCAGAATTTCAGGTGTTTTCTGACTTACAGTACTGTTACTTCATATTCAATACATGCAATCACAACTGTTAACCTGATGTCCTGGTAAGGCCTGTTGTCATCATCACAAATGGCATCATTCAGTTTGTCCAGGATATCAAATCCCTCAACAACTTCGGCAAACACGGTGTGAACACCATCCAGGTAATCAAGATCTTCTCCCAGGGTGATGAAAAACTGAAAGTAGTTTAGGTTCTTGTTAGCAGAAAGTTATCATCTCAACAAGGTCAAAAGTGTCTGTTGTTATTAATACAAAAGAGACGGAAGAAGTCATACATGATACAAGGACAAATGGCTCTAATTTCACTAGCACAATGTATGAGAACAACCAAGCAGAGAAGACAAACATGCAAGAATCTCAAAATGATCACTACATGACTGTATTATAAAAAGAATTCAATTACAAGAAATAATTAAAGCTTCTCATGATTAACTAAAATGTTCAGATTATGCCAGGTCAATAATAAATAATTATTTAACAAGTATCTTCCCAGGGAATGTTAAAAGAAATTAATTTGGAGCCTAGCAACTTACTTGAGAACCATGCAAGTTATCTCCATTGTTTGCCATGGACACGGTTCCTCTCTTTTTATGTTTTATACGTGGTTTCATTTCTGCTTCAAAGAACTTTGCTTGGTCTCCATAGAGAAACCTTGAGAACATTGACAGAAGCAGTGGTATAAGTATTGCACATCATTTGGTTTTAGTTACCTCCACATTCTAACACCACTGAGAGTAAATATTTTCTCTTTACAAGCTCCAAATTTACTACTGCAGCAATAGCATTGATACCCTTCCAAAGAACCACCTTGTAAATTTGAAAAAGTGGCTATAACTAAAGCTGATCACTGCCAAGAATGGGTTTTCTTGAGCAACTACCAGGACTCGAAAAAAAGTGCTGTCAGGTTGTCTAGGACATGTAGATTCTCCTCCTGGGCAAATAACTTTTCATTCTCACTTGCCCGATAGGTAAGGGACTAGTCAAGCTGTCTGCCAACTAAATCATTAAAAGAGCAAACGAAGACTCGTCCAGGGAAAGCAAAATGTGAGAGCTACTTGTCCCAAGGGCAAGCTGGAATTCACGCTATTTTTTTTTGAGTCCTGACTTCCTACTGAAACAGTAGAGACTGGTTTCTTACAAGAGCTATTAGCATAAAGCTTTGGACATGTAAGAGTATTAATAGCTAATTGTGAGTTTAAGACTTTTGAGTGAAGATGATCTTGGCAGATGATTATTTTAAAAAGGGGAGTTGGTAATTTCCTCAAGTGGTTGTAGCCATTTACGAGAGTGTTTGCCTCCGAGAGATTGAGTTACAAAGCTTGAGTGACAATTTACAGAGAGTTTCATCATGGTGGTTGTAACCAGGGCTGGTTGCTTACTAATGTGGTCACAAGAGGAGCTTTGACCATATTCACTTGAGATGTTGTGGGAAGGAATTAGCAACTAGTTAGTACCTGAAAACAGATTCCCCTCCAGTGCCACGCCCAGTTGGGTCCCCCGTCTGAGCCAGAAAGTTTGGCTACAAGCAAAGAAAACATGAAGGTTTGAAAAATTTGTTTTGAACTGTTTTTCATTGGTTCTCAGCTCACTATGCACTACTGCATCAGCTCAATAACAAGACCATTGTTGGTTGGATCTAAGCCTGAGCACATCATGAAAAAAACACACAATGAGAACCCTTTAAAATAAGAACAAACCTTCCAAAGGGAACATTCAAACAAAGAGTTTGTATGTCAAGGGAACAATTTGATAAAATGATACTTAATGTACCATACTTTGAGCTAAAAGTCTGTGTTACAGTCTGTCAAACTTCAAATTGCATTTAAATATCAGAGTTTCAATAAATTTAAAAAAAAAAAAAGAGGCCAGTTATGGTTGCAATAGCTCACATTTTTCAGCAAGGCATGAGAAATTAGTCGTAACGTTGAGATCAAAGTTTTCAACCCAAAGGCACAAGACCAAGACAGGAAGGCAGGAATATTGGATCATGTGTACTGAAGGCATTTGCAGTCAAGTGTCATTCGATACCCTTAATCAATACTCTCGATTGACACTCAATCAAAACTCGATCAATATTCGATCAACACTTCATTGACACCTCGGTTGACACTCCATCGACACTCCATCTACCTCTCAGTTGACAGTCGGTCGAGAATCAACTGATTTTCGATCGGTGCATATGAGTCGGTTGACACTAGGCCGACTATCTACTGACTGTTGATCAAGTGTCGATCAAGTGTTGACCAAAGATCCATAGGGATGTCGATTGAGTATCGATTGAGATGTTGATTGAAGGTATCAATTGAGAGTATTGATCGAGAGCATCAATCGACACTTGACTGCAGCCTTTAGTACACATGATCCGGAATATTAGATGTCTCTCATGTTCATTGATGTCTCTCCTGTTCATTGAATTGAGCAAGGCTGCCATTTGAAAAATTCTAGACAAGTGACAAAATGTTTCGCATTAGCTTCATTAGTTCCATACTGTATGTGACAACTATGTCTTGGACATAAACATCAGGTTAAATTATACTACAGATAATAAAAAAAAACTGGGGAAAAGGGAAAGAACCTACCTGCACAGAATGAAACAAGCAATAGTTATAATACTTTATCTTGCACAATTTTAAAAAGTTGAGACATGCTGAAAATGATAAAAGACAGGTGTTAACCAAGAGGGGTCTTCAAAGAACTACACTAGTCAATACACTGTTGAGTAGGTTCAATTGTTTCTTGTTTGTCCGTTGCTTTGTTTGCTTGCTTGTTCATTTGCTTGTTAGCAGCAGGGAGGTTGTGCTGGATGGGAGAGCTACCGAGGAAATCTGAATTTCAATCAATCTCAGGTTGTCGAAACGTCAGTCACCAACAACAGTTCTTTTCAGAACTACACTCACCCGGACGATCACACTATACGAACTTCATGTGTTTATTAGGAACATCAGTTTGGCTCAAGCTGAAGACGTGCTGTAACTGGTCTCCGTTGGAACACTGACATGCAGTTTCTAAACGGTTTATTTCCAGTATAACACCAAAACTTAACAAGTCGTCACATTCACACAGGACGAATTTCTACCAACCTCGCGGTCTTTCATCTGTGAACAAATCAATCACGATATCTCCCAGAGTCGTTTCAAGAAGAACAGACATCTTTCCTTCACAAAAACCTCCCACAGTAAGAAGCAAAACCAAGTCCAGGTCTTTTTGCTGATGTTTCAACTTTCCAGAGATGGATTCATGGTAAAAATTCTGTTTAGTTAAAAAGATAACTGCATAAAAAGCTGGGTTGAAAAGTTGTCAATAACGCCGTCATGTTGGGTTGCCACGCATGGAAAGTCCTGGGTCCTATGCTATATTTCATGCTGCTTACATGACACCCAGCACTAAAGAGCGGGAGTTTCGATCCTGAAGTAAACAAAATGGCTTCGAGTGAAGAATTTTTTAGTCGTCTCCGTAAGCTAGCTTCCACCGTCGACAAGGAAACCAATGAATTGAAAGAGAATCTGGAAAATTCTGAAAATTCTGCTTACAATGAAAATCGTGCCTGCCTACTGCTACGAGAAACTCTTGCAGAAATTAAAGATTTGAAGGTGAGGTACAACTTTAGTTAGGCTTAAAAATTGTTATTAGTTTTGGAAGTTCCTTAAAAAGGGACTTCCAAATGAAAAACCCGGAAGAAAATCTAATATGACAAAATTCGACGAGGGGTTTTCGTACAAGAATTTTTAAAAAAGATTCGCGATCGTTGTAGAACTGCAACATCCTTTATAGCTTTCAGGAACCTAAACAATATTTTCATGAACCGGTCCTGCAAATCCGTGTAGATCTTCACTTATCGACCTAAGGATTCTCAAGAAGATAGATATATTAAAAAGATCTTCGAGCAACTTTCAAGAATTTTCGCTAGTCCAGGAAATGCTGAATTTGGTTTGTGTCGCTGGTGAGAGTGCACAAAATATTATCAAGTGAAAATTCTGTTATAAACTTTTGTAATTAAGCTGTTTATTTACTCCAATTTTTTGTTACAATTATCAAAGATACTTACCAACTTTGTTAATGTATATCAGCTTGTCTTTTAATTTCGTGTGTCTTCCTCGCCCTCCAGAGAGAAATCAACACCAAAGTTGAAGAAGTACAGCAAAGATGTACATTTGGAAACTTTGTCTCCACTTGTGAGAGACTCATGACTCAAACAAAGGACCAAACAAATGAATTAGAGGCTCACCTTGAAAAGTATGGATACATCAGGCCTAAAGGTATAAAACTATAAATACATTGTGGTAAATGAATGGGGTTGTGTGACTGGCTAAATAATCCAATCATGGAAGAAGAGCAACCTTCTCTGCGTGTAGCTGTTCTAAGAGAGGACTCTATCCACTAAAACAAAAGTGGGGGTGGGGGGGGGGGGGGAGGGTGTCCAGTGTATAGCATTTTTCCATTCTCAAACAATGGGGGTGTGAACTTCAACAGGAGATCGGCCACCCAGTTTACAAAATTTTGTTATTATAATTTTTATTTTCTCATCTGAGATTTAGCCATGACTTGTGTTTAGTGACTGGTTTTTGGAGGTGTTGAATATGAATGAATTCCCTGTAATCCCCTCCCAGTTAGCAGTAGCTCTAGCATCAGCTCTGGTAAGTTAACCCACCGTTGGCAGCTCAAGCTGAATGCATGAGAGCCAATTTCAATGTCCCTGATTTATAGTGAGTAATATCAGGAATATTAAATGTAGAAATAGCATCAACTCAGGAAAAAATCCAAGTTCCAGATGGGATTTGAACCCACAACCCTCCATGATCTAGCATCCGGCTAGACCAGAGAGGGTCATGTGTTCAAATCCCATTCGGAACTTGGATTCTTTTTTTCAGAGTTGATGCTATTTCTACATTTAAAATTAACTTTTGTCAAGAGAACAATTGTACCATATTTCTTTTTCTTTGAGACAATTTACCTGATCTGATCCAAGTTGGCTCAAACCTCCATGAAGACAGTACAAGGTGGGTGGCTGGTTAAACAAATCTAATGAACTCATCTTGATAATTATTTTGAAATTTTGCTCTCAGCTTTTGTGAGTTGTTATTCTTTTCAAGTGAACTTTAAACTTATTATTACATGCAGACCTGATATGTTAACTAATACAATGTTCACTGGTTTGATTTTACTCAGTGTTACTATGACAACAAACCACACCCTTTCAAGCTCTGAACAGTCTGACAACACTGAGGGTGTCCCATTTGAGAATGCATCAGATAATGAGCAGGGCACCCCCATGGAAACAAACCAATCTGATCAGATCGAAAACACAGGTGACTGCTGATAATTAATCATGGAGTTAGAGGGATCTATAGAAATTCAGTTAAAGATTATTCCATACAATCAGACCAAAGTTCTCAGGTTTTAGTGTGTAGGCTTCAATTGTTTTGTCGTGCAACCCATTGTTTTTAATAACTTAGTAATTAGATGAACATTTTCAGAAAACCGAAAAAATGTCAAGTATCTTGACTAATAATTATTCCACATGCCAAATGATTTATTTTTTAGTAATAGAAAATACTGAAGACCTTCTCAAGACTCCGGAGCCACCAGTGACATTCACCAAAATGATTGAAGTTACTCCACAAAGACCATTAATTGGTGCCAAGGAGGAAACTGCACAGGGTGACATTCAACTTACACCTTGCACAACTCCAGAACCTCCGCAAACAACCACACCCATGATAAATTTACGACTGGCCATGGAAAGCACAGGCACCCCAAGTAGTGACACTTCAACACCACAGGGTCTGCCACCACAGCCAGTGACTGTTACACCAATGATTAAACATTCAAATGAAAGAGCCAAGACTCTAACAAGCTCGTCACAAGAAATGGGATCCCCTGATCTACCAGTACCACCCACCATGGGTACCCCAGGGCTCAAGACAATTGTTACTGCTGGAAAAGAATCTCCCATTGCTGTGGCTGAGTTGTCTTTTAATTTGGACAGCCTGCCACCTCCCCCTGACATCAAGTCTGTTCAGATTCTAAAACCAGGTGTGTAAAATCAGAGCTGGGCTTACTGTTGAAAAAATAGAGCCTAACAAACATTTTAGTGGTTTGGTTGGGGCCATTTTGCGAATTGAAAGTCAAGTTTTGTAATTAATAAGTTTTGTTACCTTTGAAGAATTGCTTTTTCTGGAGGGAGGAGTGATTACTTACGGAGTTCTCCAGTAGCTATTAACAATGGTGCCCAGAGATCACTGTAAATGCAAAATTTCTAGAGGTATATACATGGTTTCCTCAAAGGACATGTTGTGGTGTTAAAAAAAAAAAAACTATTGTGATGTCACAAAACTTGGTGTGGATCATGTTGCAAACTTTTGAACAGCAAAACCCTGAGACATTGTTACCTGAATTAATGGGCGACAAATAGTCCTGTGTAACAATTACCATTGTCAGAATGTTTCATTATTTAAAATCCTTTTTTACATCATCATTACAGCAGTGAATAATTTTCAATTTGCATCTGTGCTATGAAAGAACATGCCCACATATTTAATCTCCCTTCTCATTTAACAGATGACATTGTGGTACCTCAAGCTGCCTGTATGGCAGATTACAGTCAACATACCCAGCATGTGTTTGTACAACCTCTCAATGAACAAGAGTATAACATTATACCAGTTTATGTGGCCAACCAATTTAGCCTGGAATGCATTAATCAACATCTCCAGACAATTAATGCATTCTTAGCAAGCAATAGTCTAGGTAAGTGCTTGAAGAGGTCATCACTGAAAAAATAATCAACTGTTCCTCTCAGTTTTTCCACAAGACCATAGATGAACATTTACTTATTTACTGCATGTGTTACTTACATCCATGGCATTGCACAAACACCACTACTAAGTGACACCAACCTTTGAAGTAAGGTGGTGAAAAAGATACCTTTGTCGCACCCACCGCAAACCTTTGCTGTCTTTTGATTAACTATTATGGGCTGCCAAAACAGTCGTACATCAATGGTGTCAGGATTTCAACTTTGACGACGTAACAATTTATAAATGTAAATAAAAGCAAGAGCAACAGCTTCTTGCACAAGTTACCTTATTTCAGCATTATGGTCATTTACAAGAATTAACTGTGACATACAACCCATTAACTCTGACTCCATTTTCCTTTTCCCTGCAACATCTTGGGACTATCTTTGTTCCTTCTCTGAAAGAGATTTCACGGGAAAGGATGCTTGACAAAACTGCACTGATCATGCTTGTATTTCACAAAACATTTTTTGCACTTTAATTTTAGATCAGTCTGAAGCGAGTTCTATTCTTGAGCAGGATCTTAGAGACCTTCTGAGCTTGGGAGCAGCTACAAAAGCATTCATGTTGGCCTTGGTAAAGACAGGGAGGTTAAAAGTAGCTGGAAAGAGCATAATGTTCTTGAACTCTGCATAAAGAACTCAAAATAACAGATGCATTGTCTTACTAAAATAGCAACAATGGACTAGCATTTCATATGTTGTTCTTAGCTTACCTTCTTTCTTCCATGCAATAAGGAAGGAAAATGAAGAAAGAAAGAAGGGTCAGCACTAAGCCTTCATTGGCCTGGTCTTTAAACATAAAATAATGGTGTTGCAAGTTCAAGTACAGGTTTGTTTTCAATTTTTTAAGGGAGCCAGGGCTTGAGATTAACATTTATGTAGAGTACCATAGGCAATTACTTTCAGGTTAGTGAAATTCAGATTTGCCTAGCAGGTTTAATATTTCTACTAGCCTCAGCTATTCTTGTAACATTTTTAAATGAAAATCAAACTTGGCATTCTTGTCATTTGTAATAATCTGCACATAGGAAAGCATGAACAGAGAGCTGAACAGAATGGTATGGAGAAAGCGTATTAATAGTTATTTATTACTTTACTTTAACTCTCCAATTACAACAGTTTTTATTAAGAGTTTCAATTCCAGACGTGTTGAGCTGTAGTGAAGCATGCAAAAAAATTAATAATTATGTCCTGAAAACTGAGTAGAGAAAAATTTGGCAAGTTAATTTAACCACACTTTTAGCAGTGACACTAGCCAGCAGGACAGGTGCATTTAGTTTTGAGCCCTGTTAAGGGTCAACCATTGAACTCTGGGTCAAGCAGTCTTGATCTGAGTGCTGACTAATGTCTGTGTCGTGTTCTTGGGGAAGAGTTATTAGACACTTAACATTCACAGTGCTTCTCTCTCATCACTCTTTGGCCAAGAGTGCTTATATGTATAATCAAATACTGGCAAAGCATTAGAGCAACCTGATGAAATATGGCTCTGTGCAGACTTTGCCTCTTCGTAGCTTGGATTTCTAGAAACCCCTTATTTCTACAGGGTAGGTCGGAAGATTGGAGATAGTTTTAAAATTTAATTGTGTAAGTTGGTTCTGAGAATATGGTAGTATACTTCACAACATTATTTTGTTGACTTGTTTAATCACTGTGACATTTAGACTTTGTGTTGTTAATGCAAGAGGAAGGAGCCCAAAGTAAAGTAAATGTGAAAGGACTTCAGAGAAGCACCGTTTAATACACTAAAGAATGTTCCTACAAACTGTTGCAAATGTTAATTTCTGCATGGACAGTGCTCATTGTGTTATTTCTGTTATCAAAACATTCTACAACCAGGTGTTATTTCTTCTTTTTAACTTTGTTTTTCTGTGGTGATGTTTCTGTAGTGTCCAGTTGTCTTTTGAGTCCTTTCATTTTCCTGGTTTGTAGCTTGCCATAGTCTTGTCGTTGCATGTGCACTTGCCCTTCTTTGGTGCCAAATGCATCATATGACATATTCTTCACTTTCTTGGGCTAGAAAAAAAAAACACAAATCCTGACACAATTGCACTGCACATAACAATAAAATCATAGGATCTTTATGATGAAAAGAGACTTTGTCATACAGAAACAGCAAAATAAACTGTTTTCTTCACGAGTTGTTTATGATCCCGAAAATTAATCCTCCAAGCATTTTGACCCATTGAACAGTTGTATGGAGCACTGAGCACAACAAAACATTATCACAACAGTGAACTCTCTAAGGCAGATATCATTGGGAGCAGAGCTCTCTATCTGTCTGCTTTAGACAAATCTCCAGTATAGAAGACCTCAGCTGCAGAGAAACAAGTGAAATTCAAATGGAACAAGCGAGACAACTATGTCTGCCTAAGGGAGGAGTGTGCCTTATGATGGTGTCCATTTGTGAAACTTGTTTAATGCTTACCTTCACTACCCTTGGTACTTTTGTAGCAGCTTTCATTAAATCATCTGATGCCAAATGCGTTCTTCTTAGTACCAAGTCTAGTGATGGGCCCATTTCTTCAACCTCAACTCGTGGAGTACGGCTTCCTGATTTCTTCAACAACACTCTGAAATAAATTTAAACATTTTTCTTGTTTGGAAACAGTGGTACCGCCACAGGCTATCAAAACTATAGTCATGGTACCACCTAGTAAATTGATAATGGATCTTATGTGCTTTGGAAACTAATATCGCTGACAACAGCTCTCCTTGAAAATCAAGGCTTCTATAAACTTGGAAAGCATTCATGACCATTCACAAAGTTACAAATTGAAAGGTCAATCCCATATTTGCTGCAAATGCTTTTGGTAAACCATGAGAAGCAAAGTTTAATAGTCTAAGAGCTTTTGTTAATATTCATACCTGTAGCTTCTCAGATAGATTTTATCATCAACAGCTGTAAATTGAAGCACATGTTCTAGTCCCTGTAACCTAACTTTCTCTATTACTGGTCCTCTGTAAAAATCTGCAAGGGACAGCAACAATATTACAAGACCATTATAATGTTTGTTGGTATTGTAAGATCTCTTTACCGTAATATGTTTGGGTCTATTCTTGATGCTGACTTCATTTCTCAAACATTAGTGATGCTCTAGTAATCATTATTTAACCAGCATACTCCTTCAGTTTTACAATTTAACACTCTATCAGTAAAGGTCACGCTAAAGAGATAAAATTTGACCATATTTTTTTTAAATTATGCAGGTACTCCCTCATAATCTATGACCATTCAGCACCATGACATGACATGACATGACATTACTGTGACAATGCAAATGTTTTAACCCACCTATGAGAATACTCTTCAATCGTTTGTAGGTTGCATCATTTTCAAAAACTTGCCCAGAAAATAGCAAACAGGGTTTTGTACCAGCTGAACACTTGCGAGTCTGCAAAAAAATATAAACGCAATTCTATCTCCTTTAATCTCCTAGCTAACTCCCTAGGGCGAACAAAATTCACCACTCCCTAGGGAAACAACAACTTGAACTTTCAACTCGCACACGATCAGGTTGTGCAACTTGAAATGTTGGCAGATTTTTTTTTCACAGTTTTAACTCTTTTGAGCTGGGAGGTATAACAAACACTAAATGACTGGGCCCATATACCACAGGAAAGATTGAGTTTTGTTTCCTCTCGAGCTGACATTGAGGGTCTTGGGGAAACAAAATTCACTGTTTCTCTTGGGGCTAGTCATTAGGTGTTTAAATGACTTCTCAGTCAATGTTATAGTCAAATTTTGGTGTCTTGTTAGTGGTCAAACTAACAGGGATACATTGGTCCTCTACTATGCGTTACCAAAAATGTAATGCAAAAATGTCTTGCAAATCTAATTTATAGTGGTCATGCACTTAGCTTTACAAGCACTGAGCTTAGCCTGTTTACAGGCATGCCACTGAAACAAAGGAAACAAATATTTCAAATAAACATAACACAGTTAAAAATCCCAACTGGCAGGAGGCAGTGCTCTGTTTTAAGTGGCTGTGCTCTTTTTTTCATTGTTATTTTTTCACATTGCATGTATTTATTTTTATTGTAAAATTTTTCTGGGCACGAAATAAAGATTGTTGTTGTTGTTGTTGCAAACCAGATTTATATTAACCATGTAACCATTAACCATGGAAGTCTCCAATACTTATTCATACAAGTAGATAATGGTGTATAGGCAAAAGAATTTGCTTGGTATTTGAAAAAAAAAAAAAAAAATATATATATATATATATATATATATATATATATATATATATATATATATATATATATATATATATAAATAAATAATATAATATGCCATCACTATTATAATATGCCGTTATTATTATTATATCATAATAGTATTATTATATGCATCTTTTAAAATAAGGAAGCTATACACTACCCTATTTCTGGTAAATATTTGCATGAGGTGGTTTTGCTCTGTGAAAAACACACTTGGCTTATCAGGGCTTGAAAAAAAATAATTGAATTCCAGCTTGCCCTTGAGACAAGTGGCCCTAAGATGGCTTGCCTGATCCCCTGCCCATTGGGCAAGTGAGAATGAAAAGCTGCCTGCCCAGCAGGAAAATCTACTTGTCCCAGACGACTGGATGGCACTTTTTTCGAGCCCTGCTTATAGGTACACATGTAGATTTAATAGACATTTTATGATGGAATCTTGAGGACCAAATGCATTCTTGTCTCACCTTTATCTCATTTAGAGATATAAATTTGTCAATTCCTAATTCAATCATGTCCAAGATATGACCATCAAAACAACGTCCTAGGAAGTAAACAATTGCTTTATGAACTGTAATCAAACGCTAGAGGTACAAGCATGTGTTGACTTATATGAACAAAAATAATACAGTGGTCGTTACTGAGTGCTTAAAAAACAGACATTTTATGGATGGCTTTCACACCACCTGTTACAGCCAGCACAAGCACCAATGAGTTGATACGTTTCTCATAAATAAAGAAGGACTAGTCCACACATGTTTGGACATATAACAAGCACCTTTCTTATCCTACATAAGAACCTAAATAGCCTATTGTAAATTCTCAGTAAACACCACATGTATAAGAATTTTTTGGAGGTAACCTCGAGAAGTCTAGCGTCATATAGATGGATGTTTACTGTAGCGCAAAGAGATCAACATACCAATGACAAGATTGTGAGGTCTTTTCTTGGAATGTGAACCAAAAAGGAATAAAGATGCATCATTTCTAACACTGAAGAATTCCTGAAATAAATCAGAAGTTGCAGTCAATTAAATTCTGTGAGTTGACCTTGTAAATCTCAAGAAAGACCGTCACCTTGGGTATTGTTTTCAACATTTACCTGTCTGTGAAAATGTCATAAACATTGGGATGACTGTTCAATAATAATACTGTTATTTTTTTTTTCCAAAATGAGCAAAACTAAGCAAGACGGCTATAACATTTTATAATTCAGTTTCTAATTTGCAACATTCACCACAGTTAATGATAGTGCACATTGTACCAATCACTTATTGACTGAGTGTGAGGGCCAGATAGGAAAATATCTGGCTCAAAGTCAGGATCAGGGTTATCAAAAGTAGCTCACTAAAAATGGAAATCACCATCTACCCCATGATCTCGGGTGGCATTTCTACTGAAGTATTTGTCTGGTTTTTTAGCAAAAAATGGCAAAATTGGTCATTTACACAAACAATTAAAGTCTGTGTATGAGACCTGGCCGGTGACATTTTGTTGGCTACTTAGACAAGACGCTTTACTCTCACAGTGCCTCTCTCTACCCAGGTGCATAACTGGGTACCAGGGAATTTAATGCTGGGTGGGCAACCCTGTGATGGACTAGCATCTCATCCAGGGGGGAGAAGAAATACTCCTAGTTGCTTCATCCTGCAGAAACCATAGATAAGCGCTGGCCTGATGGGCCACTTGGCTCGTATGCAGACTTTACCTTTTACATATTTGTACTTACTAGAGAGGTGTGATCTTCAAATGGTCTCATGATATTTTTCCTACAATCATAACACAATTTCAGTGCATTTGAAAAATATCATAACCACCTAATAAGAGGCCTTTGACGGAAAACCATCACCTAGCTAGATGATAAATTTGTAATAAATGTATTTTTTTGTCTTGATGTACCACTATCAGTGAAAGAAATGTCTAACAAAAATTCTATCAGAATTAAAAATCTTTGGAGGTTTAGAAGTTATAAGTACATTTATAGCACTTACCTTTGAAACATGACTGAATTGGGCTTTTTAAGTAAACACTGCAAGATAAAGAAACAAAGATTGCCCACAGGATACTGATTATATCACTATTTAATGGGTATCTAGTTCACAGAAATTAAATCCTGAACTATTTAAAGTGTTGCAGGTAACTGACTGCTTCAGTTAATCACTCTGCGCCATTTCTTTTTTCTTTAACGGTCTCCACGAGCAAAACAAGTTCCTGCTTTTCGCAGGGGCTCTTCCCAGCAAACCCTTTCCTGACTTTATTACTCCATATTATAAGTAGGCTAAAAGAAATTAAAACTTCAAATGGTGGCTGAACGACCTTGTTTATTTACATTTGGCCGGTCCACAGATTAATTTACACCGCCTTTCCTGTAACTTACAAGGTCTTTCATGGCTTGAGTCACTGTTTCGCTGGTCCTACCACCTCGCATGAACAACGCAGTTTTTGTGTTTTCCAAATCTTTGGGAGCACGTTGTTCGATTGCACGCTTTCCACGATGTGTTTTAGGACGTCTGATAAGAAAGAAAGCACAGAAAAACCCAACAGAAGGTAAAAAAGGATACGTAAGTATCTGACATTAAAGAGAACGAGGGACAGATCCAACGTGAAAAAGTATAAAAAGATAAAGTATCTTACACGACTCCAGTAGCCGCCATCTTGATTCCAGTACCTCGTGGAGAGCTGGTGACTGGAGTCAAAGGAGAGAGGGCCTAGGTTCGAGGTCCTCGCGTCCCAATCTTTGTAAATACTTTGCTCATTGGAAACAGCCGCAGATCGCTTTCGTTTTCTCCAAAAAAACAAAACCGCCCTACTGGAAAGACGATTATAAACATTTATTGGATGAGGTTTTTGTGATATCCAGAATAAACATGGTCGAGGCAGGAGGTAGGGGTTATCAGCCGAAGCCGAGGCTGATAACCCTCACCGAGACCTTGATTATTCTGGATACCACAAAAACCAAATCTAATAACTGCTTTATTATACACTAAACGAAAAAAAAAAAATGGAAGTCATGTTTTTTGCTTCTTCACTGACGGCAAGCAACACAAAGCCCACGAACTTGACGTACCGCGGTCATACATAACATGATTACCCTTGACCTTGAGTGTCCTTGACATGATTATTGTATAATCCGCAGCTAGATGACGTCACAGGTGCTGATTTCGAAAATTCACTGTACGCTTTCGGCCAATCAGAAAAGAGATAATGAGTTCAATGTATAATCAGCATAACCGATCTTTTAACAATACGTAAAAATTCTTTACAATATGTCCATGATATTCGCCTTGATTTTCAAGTAATTTATGTTTGCAAGGCTAAAAAAGTTAAAAAGTAAACACACCGAACGTTTCCGACACTCGGTCATCTTCGGGGTAAGTAAACAGTCCGCTAATTGCGTATTTAATATATCAGTTACGTAATTCCCGATGGGAACAGTTTCGCAAAGTAGCGATGACCCTGTCTGTTTAAAGATGGCTTCCCGGGGTATCCAATCGATGGAAACCGATGATCGGAAATTCAATTGATCAATCGATATCAATCGATAAAATTAGTTAATTGGTATCGATTGGTATCGGCCAATCGATGACCAATCGATAACCACAAAAAAACTGTTCACCGATTGCTATCGATTGGCTTCGTCCTGTTCAGATGAGCCGCTCGCACAAAGTCCGCGTCATGTTCAATTTGAAAATGGAACCCAGATGGAATTCCGAGATAGGACAAGTGATGCAGAGCAACGCGAAGGAACAGAGGAAACTCAAACAACAAATAAGCCACATAAATAACGCAAAAAGAGAACAGCTCGGAAAAATTGATCAGGAAATGATGTCTTTGAGGAAGCAGCTTCTCGAAGACCGCAAAATTCTCGGTACTCGCAGTGACATCAAGAGACGAGAATACCAAAATGCGAACATCCTCGAAACAGGTTGTGGATCGCAATTGTTTTAAACCTTTTCAAGAACGTTCGCGCCACAGAACTTCTGAAAAGCAAGAAAGTAAATTTAGTCCGTCCAGGTTTGTTCCTACCGTAGAGGAAGGAATCGGCAGTTTCAAGAAAAAAATTCCCGATGCGGGAATGTTACCACCATCTTGTTCGACTCCTTCATTTCGCTCTGGCCGTCATTCCATAGCGGGAATTAATCTAAATGACACACTTCTCAGTAAACTTTATCCACAAACAAAACCAGGGAACGTGCCGCCGAAAAACACCAGCTCATCAAGCAGTATGATGGGGCTCGCCGGGTCGAAACTGGACCATCCACGTTTGCGACAGAGAAGGGCTAGCCTCCCTCAAGGGCTGGCGCTAGACAGAGACCAATCATTCGATTTATCCAAACTAAAAGCGATTAAACTACAACCCGAGAGAGGTCACAGTAAACTAGCCATCGACAAAGAGAGCAAGGCGAATCAGAATGTTAAGCTCGGTAACTTCAGCAGGCACGTTGATGGCGCCTGAGTTGAGGTGGAAAAGAAGGAATTCGCTCCCAAATTTCGACAATATTCCTACAAGTCAAGATGCAATGGCTTGTAAAGAACGTCTGACAGCTAGACTGACGCGATCCAGACCAAAGCCGGAAAGCGCTACAAACAAAAATGTTGCGTCCCCAGTTAGGCCATCCATTTTCGGAAGACAGTTTAAGAAGAACCCTACACCAGTAACAGAGGGATCAGAACCAAACTGTCATGATGAAAACAGCGAGTCACTAGGCCGTGTATCCTCCGTTGAACCAAATGAACCCAGCGAAAACGAACTGCTCTCGAGTGAACAAGAACTTGGCTTCATTCCAAACGCTACACTGCAAGAGAAGATGAACAAGTTTTTCCTGGAGTGGGTGGAAGGGTCGGACGAGGAGCCAAGAACTGATATCGAGAAACTTTTACAAGAGTTTCGAAAAGAGAAAGTAGAAAAACATTGTATTTAATCCCAAGAAGCCGACAACGACATGGAAATTGAACACCCGATACAAGACATGTCTCGATGTACAATAGACGCATTACCCGAGGAAGCCACTGCACGAATGGAAGACTATTTTAATTTGCTGTACTGTGAAGAACACGTTTAGCTAAATTAGAACGAAAGTGATAGTATTCCCTAGCTCAACCTGACATTAAGACAAAAGTTGTCAGGATAGCTAATCAGAAAAGTCGGAAGTTCCGAAAATAACGATTTAAATGTTTGTTTTGCTATTGCTAGTGGCGACGAAAACTATGCCGAAAAGGGCGTATACGTCCTTTGAAAGTGAAAAATGTTTTCGCATTTAGCCTTCTTGCGTTGCTGTAGAGACTAATTATTGCAAAAATCTTCGCTGCTGATACGCAATAAATAACATTCAAACGCCGTTATGTCGACGAATAGCAGAGTAAAAAATAAACCCATTTATTTTTTTGCTAGCAAGCTCAAGTTTTGCTGGCATATTTATTGGTATATTTGTAGCATAGTTTGACAAGATCCTTATTCTAGGTGCTACGGTAGAAATAAAAGATTTTCGCCTAACAGTGTTCGATACTTTTTTAACAACGCTCGAAAAAAACGGGTTGAGCACGCGAAAGTCTGCTTCCAAATTAAGCTCAACTGGTTTTCGCGCTTGTTATCACTTTGTACAAAAGACAGTTTTGTCAACAAATGTACAGTACATTTCTTTACAATTTTAGGTGCAAATAAACATGGCACCATGATGCAAAGAATATGTCGCCCCCAGCCGAGATACAGAATATTAAAACATACGGATAATTAATAGATTCAAAGGACTAAAAGATGAAGGATTAAGCAGAACTTTGCGAGCTATTACTGTTTTGCACGGGTTGGATAATAAACCGCCAAACAGTAGCTAGCTTAGCTTATTCAGATCACTGACCTGATTGACAAGAACTGACTTCCCTACGAGAGGAATCTCAAAAGTTCACTTTGGCCAAAACCACCAAGCTGGTTTCAGCAGTGTAAAAGATGAAAATAACTGCTAATAATCCTTTTTTAGACTAATTGTAATAAAAAAGGAATTAGTTTCAGGGGCTTTGGTCGATATTGGTTTTTGAAATGGTTTTAATTATCAAGAAATGACGGCACTTTGGCAACACGGAAAATCCAAGGAGTACGAATGTCTACATAACACACCTTTTGCTGTTCATTTACAGAAATTATCCATTCATTTGTGTTCAAATTTGTTTCATTGTGGTCAATACACTCTCATTAACAACAATATAACCTTCATTTGCGCGTAAGGAACGTTCAAGAATAACACTTGCATATGTATTAACATTCAAAATCATCAAAAGATAAACAATACCTTCCTTTGACATTCATTGGCTGTAAATGTATTTTCATTTTTGTCGAAATAAAATTCGTTGTCAGCAAATTTGATATTCTCTCTTCCTTAAATAAATGTTATATGGCTGTAATGTTTGTCTCACCGCACTTAAGGTTCTCACCTTCATGGATATGGTTGTATAATAATGCAATTGATTGTGAGTGCTCATGCAAATCGTGTTATTGAAAGTCTTCTGTTGAAAAAGGATTGAATGGATATTTTCTGTAATTGACCAGCAAAAGGTGTAAACGGAGTTCTTTCAATTTTTCTAATCATTTCGTTAAGTTCCTTTACTTTTCAGATATTCCGAACGCAGGGCAAGACGCGGGGGGAGGGAGGGGGGAGAGGACGAGTGCGCTCTGGATGAAGTTCGTGTAAGGGAGTGTTGAGCACGGAAAACGTAACAATTTTTGGTGTGCTTCAAGTGGGCACGTCGTATACTTCTTCACTACATTTTTTAAACGTTCCTTTTTGTTTAACTATCCTAGTACCGTTGTCGAAAACAATAAAACAGCCATCTCCAAACTAATGGTGTGAAAAAAAGATCCCCGCCTCCCCCTGATTAGCTCATCTTTGCTCTGCGTGCCCAGCTGGAAATGTTGTGTAACGGAGTTAATTATAGCTCAAATAAATAGACTATCTTTATCTTTTTAAGCCAGGAATATTTGCTAAGCCCTCCCAAGAGAACCGAGTCTATATTAAGCCTTAGAGAAGCAACATCAATAGCAGTCGCCGATGGGCTTGTGCAGGGCACCCGCAGTCTGGCTAACTTGACAAACCTGGAGCAACGCGTTCATTTTAATATAGTCACGTTTTCAGCCAAGCTTGAAGGCGTTCCAAGTTAACAAGGAACGGCTTTGAAAAAGCTGGATCAATCCTTCACTTATTAATAAGATCGACTGGATTTAGCTCTTTTTAACCGAGCAGGAGGTCTGTATGGCAGAATCTTGACCGAGGTCTGTACACATGACCGAGGTCAAGATTCTTCCATACTGACCGACTAAGCTTTGTTAATAAGATGTTTATTATATGGCAAACAAGAACAATTTAATTCGCTTACTGTAACTGGTTTGTACTAACTGACATTTTGCTCGCGAACGGCGATGAGGCGAACTTAATTCTTCCAAAGTTTGCTCTTCACTTTTTTTTCATCAGGCTTTTTGGCACTTCCATAAATAAACATTGTTAGAAGAAAATAGTCAATACTTCTGCATTTTAGTTTGCAACTTTTTCACCGCAAAATGTAACCGCTCTCAAAAATTTTAGTTACGAGCCTGACAAAAATTAGGCGAAATCATTTGAAGGCTTACTGGCCATATCGTAACTTTGTAAAGTTTGCGGAAGAACTGTGCAACGCGAAGGGAAAAAAGACGAGTTTAAGACTCGCCTTCAAGTCGGTCTGTGAAAGCAGAGTTCGGCGCGGCAAGAATGTTCGCAAGGGTCAAAAGTCGAGTGTGAAGAGCGCGAGAAAAAGAAGTTCCGGGAGTATCTACAAACAGAGAAGGACTTTGAGAAAGTCTAGACGACTATGAGCATAACAAAATAAGCAAAACAACTATGAAGCAGTCTGTTTATTGAAATCTGACCGAATGTCTCGAAGTCATTTCCTGTATCTCTAAAAAAGGCGTACAATTTGGCCCACATCAGTGTTGCTACAACAAACACGACAAGAATTACAATTTCGGACACAACTTCACGAACAAACGAAGAGTCCTCTTTAAATAACGTCTATTTCTTTGCAACCCTTCAATTGGGCAACGAAACCTAAACCTGAAGACAAGAATGAAATCATATTGATAAAACTCTCTTTGCTAAATTAGCTGGATCAGTGTAAAGTCCATATTATCCATATTCTTAAATCTTTTTGCTTTCTTCACTATGTTTTTTTTTTCACTATACAGAAGACTCTATGGAATTCTGATTCCTTACTTCAGCCGGACCTGATGACGTCAGTTCGGTCACGTGATCAGACGTTACTGGTTGGGGTGGAGTTTTTTCTTGGTCACGTGAGTTGCTGACTTCTGTCGAGGAGCTGGCATCTTCGGTGTTCACAGATGCACCACCGAGTTCTTCGCGTTTTTCTACCCTGTCACAGTTCTTAGGACTTTGATCTGAGTTCTTCGTTGTCAACTCCGTAGGCTTGAGGAGTTGCTGTTTAGCGGGAGTAAAGCTCACTTTAGGAGCGAGAATTTTCTCCAGCAAATCAACAGATGAAGAGTTCTTAGACTCTGCGTTAGTGTCCGAGTCTTCCGATGTAAACGGAAGCTCTGATTCCTGGAATTCCAGAGTTTTGTCCTCCGATTCACCGCTCTCAGACTCCTCGTATATGGCTTTTTCGTAATCCGTACAATTCGCGAGGCCCTTCTGAGCCAGCAGAAGCCCAATTGATACTTCTTCGACGCAGCCATCGCTTCTCGTTTTATGTTCGTACAACAGCACGCTGGCGGGCGGACCACTGAACTAGAAATCGACGTTCGGAAATTTGTCAATGATTGAGCAAACATGCTTTGGTTAAAGAAATTCTAAAATTTTTCAAGATTATCCACCATCACTTACCAGCATTTTTGCCACGAGTTTCTTGCCTGCCACCAGTTGTATAAGAGCCTCCATGGTACTCACAGGCCAACACTCATCATCCATCATTGGCTCATCTGCGGCATCTGGGGGCCTGACGTCAGCAAGGAAACAGCGCGTGGACTGGACCGGCAAATCCAACAACTCCGATGGAAAGCCTCGCAGTCTGGAAACATTGCAAAAGTAGTTGACTTGGTAAAATATTGCATGAGCAACAGATGCGTGTCTACCAAGATCAGCTATGAAAACCATATGTCGTTTGCATGTTTGTACATGTTCCGCGTATTTTCAGAGCTTTACAAGCAAACAAGTGCATACATGGTCATGCTATCCGGTCGCTCCAGAAATTTGAGCAACGAAATCAAAGATTTGACTTACACACTAGACACTTCAGTAACCAGTTTAGGGAAATAATGCCACAAACTTCAGGTATTTTCCATTGCAAACATAATATACCATGCGACGCTCACTCCAATTTCAAAATGACAGACTTAACTGTGTTTTCCTCTTTCGAGTCACGCTTTAGGGCTGACGAGAAAAGAGACAATTTCTTTCTCGCAGTCGTAGCTAAAAAGCTCAAAGAAATTAACTTTCGCTGGCTTTGCCTCTACTTCAGTCGGGAGAACGTCTCTTTGCTAGCACATCCTTGTAAAACGACTCGAAAAGCTTCCGAGCCTCACCGACCAATCACAAACAGCACGAGCATTACGAAAATTGTCACGTGGGCCGTTACTGAGCAACAACCCTACACAAAACCGCTGACTTAGTGAATTCACGGACATGGGCCCGTTTCTCGAAGGTCCCGAAAAGTTTCCGCATCCGGAAAGCCGTAACAAAATTTCAAACCTTATGATCACAAAGTCGTTTTATTCACACATTCTTAATATGAACAGAGGTTCCCTTCATACAAAGAGATTCCGGCGTATACACCTCTATGTTTTTTGATATAGATTAGCTAAAAATGGTTTTCGGGGCTTTGGAGAAACGGGCACATGGTGATGTAAAGTACTTGTGATGCAATTCTCTAGCGCTTACCTGTCGGCCTTGACCACCTCAGTCGTGCCATAATCAACATACACCACTCGTACTTCCAGTGGCCTATGACGTTCAACGGTCTTCACTTGCGCCCTGTACCACATATCATCTTCAGTATAACGAGCACAGCATAACATTCCTGCAAAGTAACATCACATGGTTACCTTGGAACGCACGCGCTTTCGCACCAAACGCCCTTTTGTCAATTTTTGCACTGAGCACACGATACTGAAATAAGCTTGCGTTGTAATTACTTCGAAACTAGTCTGACCTTATTTGCTCTTTTTCTAGGACTGGAGATAACTGAAGCACTACGCGCAAAACAGTATTACCAAGATGAGGTGTTTCCTCGCTTTTCTAGATGCTCTCAGCCGTTGCAAACAGCGTCTTAATGGCGTTGACCAGAGCGGTTTTCCCTTTGAGTCTTTGCACTGCCACCCTGGCTTAAAAAACTCGCGCCATTTCGACATCTTATCAGAAGTAAAACCAAAATCAATTTTGCCTCGTTCGTGCGCATCTTCCCGCGCTTTGTACTCTCTATATGTATTTTCTTCGAGTTACGATTGGTTCACTGAATTGGCTACGTCCTTTGCGATTGACCAGAGTGATTACTTCAGTTTTGGTTTTACGACCCTCAGAAAACAGAGAAGTCAATACTGTTTTTAGCAAGTCTTTCTACAAGTACTTAATAATCAGCTTTTAATTTTTCTCATCCAAAAAAACACTAGCGCTACCGCCCCAAGACTTGTCACGTGGATGTGTCCTTATTAGGATACAGCATACGTCATGCGGCTTAGCAACGTTTCTTTCGAAAACCGCGGGCTCGGTCACTCGGAGGCTATGGGTGCTTACCATTTAGCCACAAAATCCGGACATTTCGGTTGAAAGTCAATTGAACAGTAATTTTCCGGAAAATCCGTTCGGAAATTGTAGACTACCTCCAGAGGTAGTCTTCCTTTTCCATTCGGAACGGAACGGCGGAAATTTTCTTACCATTTGTTTAATTTTCAAGTTCCAGTCTCTCATCAGCCTAAAACAATTACGGAAAATCGAATTGTAAATGGTAAGCGCCATCTCGTTCGCTTGGTTTGCTGATTTTGGAAAAACCCTTACCATTATTCAACAGTCATCCCAACCGGTTTATTCTGACAAATGGTAAGCACCCTAAAATAAAAACCATAAACGGCAAACTTAACTCACCCTCGCTCGCAGTCGTCAATGGAGTGTATTTCTTAAAGTAATCCGCGCTATTAATCTTCGCCATTATCTCCTCTAGCGTTCGGAGCTCTTCCGTCGCACTCTCCAGGGTAGGGTCGGGATCGTCAGAGAATCCTTTATCCACCTCCGTGGGTGGCACCCGCTGGATGAAAATACAGTCTGGTCGCTCTATGTGCGTGATGGTGACGTCAAAGCGAATGCCATCCCCAGGAAGTTCGGTGCGAGCGAGCACGCATTCAGCTTCTCGTGAACTGATCATTTGAGCATGCGCCCTGTCATGAAGGTAGTGTTAAGTAAAGAAAGATTAAAAGTAAGGTCAGTCGACGTTTCGATGCATTAGTACATTTAGATACTTCAAGCATACTGGGATGCAATCCATTTCAAACTCAACTCTTAAATAACAACTTTGACATTGATTTTAGCGACCTCAATCTTGAGAAAGATGCTTGATGCATCGAAACGTCGAATAAGATCTTTCTCTCTACTAGCAATTACGCACCTGGTTTCAGTAATTGATCTCTTGGACTTGATTGGTTTGGGTTTACCAGGCCCTCTCTTGCTCGGGTAGAACTGGGGCGAGTCTTGTTCTCCTTCAAGCTGCGTGGAAGATTTCTGCACCAGGCCTCTGGTCAACAAAGTCTGTGCTACATCAGAGCCGTCGGGAAGAAACAATTTCACCACCAGAGGGTAGCCAGGCAGTCTATCACCCTAGAAACAGTAGAGAACTGGCGCGTATTGATTGCCGATTTTCAAAGACGCCTCTTGCATGAACAGCCTCAGTTCTTTGCGCTTGTTCAGAAATATCAAGTAAAAAACTGATGAATTATGCTGCGCTTAGCGTAAAGATTTACACCAGAATCCTTCCTTACCTTGATACTTGCAACACAATCCTGCCCAACCACGGCCTGAGACAAAGCACGGATGACCTCTGGAGGCCAGTGACCATCACTAGTTTTCTACCAAAAAGAATGAGAGTGGACTTACATTGACTGTTGTTACATCAAAACTAAATAAATGGCATCAAATTCAACATCAAATTCAAACAGCGTAATGAGCCAATAAGAAGTTAAGACGAATAGATGCATCCGTGCCAAGCACGGGAAAACGTGAGACGAATGTAAAGCCCGGAAAACATATTTATTTAATTCCAGATGATATGGGTTTGCAAGGCACATTTCTAATGACTTTCGTTAACCCAAATTAAACCAAACAATGACCGAGCTAACCACAACCGTAAAAAACTTATCAGGCTCCAGATACAAACGGCTGTCGCAAAGCGCGGGAAAATTGGCGGGTGCCAAATTCCCTTCTGCTTCTGATTGGTAAGGCGAGAAATTCTATTGCCCTGATAGGCCAAAGCGTGATACATGGCTTCCAAATAAGAAACCATAGCTACTTACTGGTTCTATGCCTCTTAACACCAACTGAAGACACTGCTGTGGCACTTCCATAAAAGGCATCTCTTGTCTTAATGCACACAGGGATACCACCTCAGAGTTGCCAAAGTCAACGTAGTTTACCTGTGAAAACAAAACTTAAGTCTGTTGTTTCTGTTGGTAAATATTCGATAGACAAACATTGCGACGACAGTTATAATAGGGAGTTTAAGAAAACCACAACGACAAAGGCAACGTCGCTAAACAAAGGGTTTCATGAGCGGAGTCAATGACGCTGTACGTGCGTTATAATTCTTGGTACATTTCTTTGCCGTCCTCTGTAAAACAACAACGTGAAATGCCCAAAGTCTGCGTTCTCTGGAGAACGTTAACCATAAAGGTTAATTTTTTAAAATTTCTATTTCGAATTTAACGCTGTGTTCCATATTTAGTTTCCAGTTTTGACAGTGAGAAACAAACTAAATGGCTACAGAGTACCGCGAGATTCGTAGGTAAAATATAAACTCATTTTTTAATCGACGTTGTCCTCGGTGTCGCCGTCGTGGTTACTTGGAGGTGAACACCGTTGAGTACTCCTTAATCTAAAGAAAGAAACCACTTGTCTATATTGAGCGCCGGCCGCAAAAATTTCTCTCTCTGAATCCTGAAGTGATAATGTTTGATTCACAGCAGGTTCTTTAAGAAACTTTTGAATCCTCCAGATTTTCAACACAACAAAGAAGAAAAATAATTGTGAAATGGCTATGAAGACAGTAAAACAATACCGTTTTTGGGAGGAATGTCGCATGTAAGAAATATCGAGCTTGTGGTGTTGGGGCATGTTACTTAGTAACAATAAGCACTTATGACGGCAAGTAGATGTGAGTACTTTCCATGTCCTGGAGCTACTGGTCGAGAAAACAAAAGATCGTTTTTGCTTTGATCCATCATGGCTCTTTGCTCCTGAAAGTTAGAGACGGACCTTTATTGACTTTTTTGAGGGGGGAGGGCAGGGGGTTGGGCAATTTCCCAAATCAACTTCCTACACAGCAAAAACTGAAAAAAATCGTGCAAGGGGAGCCATGGGGAAAATTAATCGAACAAGTACTTTCTACTACCATCATTTTGATTTTTTATGTTTTTTAAAAAAATTCTTTCACCAGCTATTGCCCACAAAAAAGTCATCCAACACCTAAAGGTCAGGAAAACACTAACTTGCCCCCCCCCCCCCAAAAAAAAAAATTGCCCAACCCCACCGCGCCTCAAAAAAATAATGGTCCGTCCCTTAGAGGAAACAGGGCTAACAATGCTATGAGTTGTGAGACGGGTGTTACAATGACAGAAAGTTTACCTCCACTTTGTCCTCCTCTACAAACTTCACCACCCTTGCGCGGTACCACATACCATCCTCTGTGAATTGAGCAACACAAGGGAGGCTTGGAGATACTGATGTTGCATCAACCGGTGCAGCTGACAAGTCTTCGCCTTTACCGTACTTCTCCAAAAGACTTCCCATGATATTTATCAATGTACGGTCCCCTAGCACGACAGAAGATCGAGAAATACGCTGCAGTAGTTTACCAAGCGAACCCAAAACGTAGAGGCCATCAAACACAAGGTGAGATTTGAGGAGAAACGTAGGGGGACTGTGGTATGCTCCTTTTTGGTCAGATACAGTTTAGCTTGATTAATAATATCCCATTGGGATTGACTACATTTCTTTCATTTCCACTGACTATGAAAGAAATTCTCTTCTCTATAATTTGTTTAAAAACCAGGGCAACGAGCTCAACCGATCAGAGCAAACAAGCTGTTTTGTCAACCAATCAGGAGCAAACACATAACCAATCGTGACTAAGCGCTTGGCACAGATTGCATGCTTCGAGCTCTGATTGGTTCGTTGCGTCCTTTATGTTTGCTGTGATTGGCCAGACGCAATTTCTTTGGTTTTGGCTTAACAATAGCCATTGGAAACCGTTCCATTTATGAACACAATGACTGCTCTTATATCAGTTTTCGACCAGGACAGAGCCGCCGCATAAAAACCAGCTAAGGCTGATGTGGCTTCCTCTCTAAATATTGTAATTTATTTATTTCGACGTTTTCTTCTGGACAGTTCCTAGAGACGTTCTTACCTTCCTTCACTTCTTGAGCATAAACATAACCTTGGGAATCCACGAACGTGACACCAGCTTGGAATCTGTTCCTCTCGGGCAAGGCAGCTGGCTTGTACTCGAACTCTTTACAATCGCCAGCCGAGACCGGCATCTCGTTAGCTTTTGACTGGATTTTCTCCTCAGATAAAGCTTTCTCCTCTGTGAAAGAACTGGTTTCACTTGACTGTTCGCCTTGAATGTCAGCCTCGCTCGCGGTTTCCTGCAGACTGTCCGTTTCTTCCACTGTCTGCTCTGGTTCTCTTTGTTCGTCGGTGTTATCTCCTGCGTTTTCGCTTTCAGCTGTTAATTCATGTCGGCTCTTTACAATACTGAAAGAACGCTTGAATGAGCATGCGAGAATCCGAGACATGCCACGTTTCGCGTGCACTTTTCCTGTTTCTATCACTTTTGCCTTTTCTGTCTCTTCCTCTTCCTTTACATAACTGAAACGCAAATATTAACTCTCCACGAAATCAGATGCCAATCACCACACAAAACGACGACTGTACTAGAATATCTTGGAAAAATTATACTCAGGACATGAAAAAAAAATTTTCCTACTAAGCAAACAATCACACCTCTAAGTTTATGAAATACTGTTTAAAAAATGCATAAATCATGATCTCAGCAAAGCTAAATAAAGACCAATGAAGGCTCTTTTCAAGAGGCTGCTACCTTGGAAACTACATATTTGTCACAAAGCTAAACAATTTGTTGTTCGCCATGCAATACGTTAATATAAAACAAAAATATCGCCGCAGCTGTTGTACCAAAGTTTTAGAGATCACAAAAAGTTCAACTGTGTCTTGCGTTTATTAATTTGAAATTGCTTCGCAGTAGATGTTTGTCTGTAATTTTCTACCTTACACCACTAACTCTCTGGTTAAATTTCGTTTAAGTCACGGTTTGTGCAACGCGTCTTAAAAAGTTTACACTAAATTATTTAAGTTCGTCGTTTGCAATCCGCGTCAATCGTCTCCACCATTAACCATCCTTGTTCCCTTATGATTTATTATTATCTCTTTGGTATTTTTCCATCTTAGTAAACTGCTACTTTCAGGTTTCCTTCAATTTAAAGGTAATTTTGTACGTGGCCAAAATAACTCAAAATTCCGTAACAATTCGAAGCAAGGCATCTGTATTGGAAATGTTCACAATAAGCAATATCGATCAAACTACCGGGGTTCCAGATACGTTTTTAAGGCCGGGTGTCAATAAGGAATTCCATCGGGTCAATTCTCACTGCTCCCACCAAACCATTATCAATTTTCTATTACTTTATCAGATCATGTACCTGAACTTGTCAGGTTTTTGACCCGAGACCCCTCACTTATCTGGAACACTGAACTACACTTCAGTGATTGTCGTAATTGGCTCAAAATGGAAAGCATACCCCAATCCAGCTGGCTGACAGTAGCCATTCTGCACAAGAAACTCGTTGATACAAACGTCCTGTGCGCCTGAGGTGTCATATAACAGCACAGCCATCTTGCCATCTTCCACACCTGAAAAAAGCCAAGAACACACAAATAAACGCCACTACACTGCAGCCATCTTAGCAACTTCCACACCTGAAACAAGCCAACAACACACAAATAAACGCCACTACACTACAGCCATCTTGTCATCTTCCACACCTGGAACAAGCCAAGAACACACAAATAAACGCCACTACACTACAGCCATCTTGCCATCTTCCACACCTGGAACAAGCCAACAACACACAAATAAACGCCACTACACTGCAGCCATCTTAGCAACTTCCACACCTGAAAAAAGCCAAGAACACACAAATAAACGCCACTACACTACAGCCATCTTGTCATCTTCTACACCTGAAATAAGGCAAGAACACACAAATAAACGCCACTACACTACAGCCATCTTGCCATCTTTCACACCTGAAACAACCCAAGAACACACAAATAAACGCCACTACACTACAGCCACCTTGCCATCCTCCCACCTGAAATAACGCAAGAACACACAAATAAACGCCACTGCACTACAGCCATCTTGTCATCCTCCACACCTGAAATAACGCAAGAACACACAAATAAACGCCACTACACTACAGCCATCTTGCCATCCTCCACACCTGAAATAACGCAAGAACACACAAATAAACGCCACTGCACTACAGCCATCTTGTCATCCTCCACACCTGAAATAAGGCAAGAACACACAAATAAACGCCACTACACTACAGCCATCTTGCCATCTTTCACACCTGAAACAACCCAAGAACACTCAAATAAACGCCACTACACTACAGCCACCTTGCCATCCTCCCACCTGAAATAACGCAAGAACACACAAATAAACGCCACTGCACTACAGCCATCTTGTCATCCTCCACACCTGAAATAACGCAAGAACACACAAATAAACGCCACTACACTACAGCCATCTTGCCATCCTCCACACCTGAAATAACGCAAGAACACACAAATAAACGCCACTACACTACAGCCATCTTGCCATCCTCCACACCTGAAACAAGCCAAGAACACAAAAATAAACGCCACTACACTCAGCCACCTTGCCATCCTCCACACCTGAAATAACGCAAGAACACACAAATAAACGCCACTGCACTACAGCCATCTTGTCATCCTCCACACCTGAAATAACGCAAGAACACACAAATAAACGCCACTACACTACAGCCATCTTGCCATCCTCCACACCTGAAATAACGCAAGAACACACAAATAAACGCCACTGCACTACAGCCATCTTGTCATCCTCTACACCTGAAATAACGCAAGAACACACAAATAAACGCCACTACACTACAGCCATCTTGTCATCCTCCACACCTGAAATAACGCAAGAACACACAAATAAACGCCACTACACTACAGCCACCTTGCCATCTTCCACACCTGAAGTAAGCCAAGAATACTCAAATAAACGCCACTACACCACTCCTTGTGACAATTATCGCAAGGGGACTTGAAAGTAAGCACGTAGTTTTGAATGATTTCAAGAATGCTTTTTACCAACAACAGTGTACCTTTAACATCGATGACTAACGATCTGTTCAGCAGCAGGCTGGATATATTCACTTGATCCTGGTTGGAGCGAAAACGAAATGTAAAAATAAACGTGGAAACAAATTACAGGTAAAATCAGCAGAACCCGGGAGGGTATTTGAAGCTACTTGTGCCAGAAAAAAAGTATAAACACAATAAAGAGGATAGATTAGAGACTATAAAAACACCGTGTGAACGTCATACTCAAGAAATCCTTCCTACATACTTGTTGCTGCCATTCTGTTTCTTCGCCAGTAGGCTTGATGTCCGCGAGACAAATAAGTAACGCCTGAGAGAAAAACACAGAACAACCATCCAATAATACCATCCCTAGCATTGTCATATTTCATAATCTCTTACTGTGCTTGCCATCGTTTTAGGGACACCGTAAAATTCTGATAATAAGCCTTGCTTTCATAACAGTAACAATAATACCAACCTTTATTTACCCTCGGCAGTGTTTATAATACAAAGGCTAGAAGAGCCGATCAAACAACTGAAACAAATTATTTCGCTATTGAAACAAGGCGTAAGGCGAGTCAATCTACAAGGCATGTCACCCTTAACCAGCCAACAAAATAATTCAAGAGCGGTTTTATATGTGCGTCCACTGTCGTAAAACCAAAATCAAACCAATTATTTACAACTCAGCCAATCTCAAACTGTATAATAAAACCAAAACCAAAGTGATTGTCAGTCCAATTACTTTTGACACTTAATTGCAAACCGCTCTAACTTTGCTATGAATCACAACTGACCAGAGGCAAACCAGTTGGCTATTTACAAGCGCGGCCAAGAATTTGAACCCGGGGCTACAATGACACATATCCAAGTAGTGGGCCGACATGCTAACCACTCGGCCACGCTTTTTTCAAAAGGGTTTTTTGGTGGGCTTTTTTGTCAGTAGGAATTCTGCGTTTCAAATGTGTTTGGATTTCTATTTGGGAACGATGTAGAGCATGAAAAAAAGAATTAGGTGAAAACAAGTATAGCGTGTGGTAAAATTATCGAGCATTCCAAGTTCAACAGTCGTTACAAGACAAAGTGATTGTCCATCATTTTTGTTAATGTATCATTTTTAAAAGTAACTGTACGTTCACAAAGGATCTCAGTTTTTATGAGTACTTAACAGCTTTTACTCAAACACTTTTCCCCTAAGAAACTTTGTTTACAATAAAGCAATGCATTGACCCCGGCCAGGGCTCCACCCAGGCCGCTTGATATGGAGTCCAACGCGCTAACGAGGTAAGAACACTTGCCCTCCCTACTATACTTTGGACAGACTAAGAACTCTCACACAGGACTACACGTCAGTCCGTATTGTCTTCAAGCTTGATGTTCGGCTACAATAAGAATTCTTACCTGCTTTGCCAGTCTAAGAAACATATCTGGCAGCTTTCTGATGTCGGCAAATGGAAGCCTTTCTGAGTTGCCAAAGTCTACGTAAGTTACATCCACTGTCTCGTCACTATTCACGGCTGTAAATACAAACAAAGCGAATAATATGACACAAGAACAACAGCATTGTTGACTCTATCTTTACTTAAAGGACCCCAGTCAGTCTCCGCCATTTTAGCCTGCGAAGGCAGACGTATTTCCGGCTGTCGCTTGTCGCCGCCGAAAAATAACGTCTGTGAACCCGGGCCAAGAAACGATTTCTGTGACGTAATGACTTTTGTTTCTCTTTGGCCAATCAGATTCCAGGATACAATGAAACTCGAGTGCTCCTCGTAGCGAATACCTCGCGCAGTAGTTCTGGGGTTACTTGAGCTAAACTGTGATTGGCTTAAAATTCCTACGTCACAGAAATCGTTTCCTGGCTCAGACAAGCGACAGCCGGAAATACGTCTGCGTTCGCAGGCTACCGCATGATATTGCATGGTGAAGCGAAATCTTATTGCTTTCAGTACTGTAAGCTGTGTTTCTGAAAGTATATTTTAAAATTATCTTAAGTACTGTTTGACAGTGATTTCCTTCGATTCGACATGCTCGAAATAAAATATAATAGCCAAACTCTCGCATGTAAACGAAGACTAAGATGTGGCTGACTAGGGCCTATTAGGCGGTGTTCGTGAGATTCGCATAGTGGAATGGTCTTCACTTTAAGATGATGCCTACGAGAACTTAATGGCAGATTCTGCTTATGTAACAAGGAAAATCAAATGATATTTTGAGCCAAAATACGAAACAAGAATAGACACTAACAGCCATACGTTCAGTCTGTTAGCCACCTTTGAAAGTGGTAGGAGCAGTGCCAGGCTGGTCTTTAGTTTGGGTGGTGTGCATAATGTGCTCTTGGGCGAGACAATTTCCAATTTATAGCTGTTTCTTACTTATTTATTTTTTTATGTGTGCGTCCTTTAGCACCTTACACAATATGCCATTTCGTTAGTACCATCATGGAGCTAACCAAATTAGCATTCCTTTGTTTTCCTACCTGTAACCAAAGCTCTGTACCAGACTTTGTCTACAGTAAATTTCGCAGCACACACCAGACCTGCAAAGAGAGGACCGTACGCATAATTTAAATAGTTTAAACCTTTGGTTGGAGTATAAACAGTCTGTCTGTATTTGACTGTCTGTCTTGTGGAGGTAGTCTGTCTTATTGATGCCCGTGAGTAAAATGTGTAATAATGAGCTGTCTGGGGAGCCCCACATAGACATCTTTAGAGTAATCTGGAATGGAGTACCACCCCATTCTGGGGGAATAGCATTTGCTGCATTTGACAGTCCTACCCTTGTAAGGCCATGGTACACTCCACTCGGTACCACGCCTCCGTCCACCAAACATCTTGCTCATTTCTTCCATAATGTGCTGCAGCTCCAATGACTCCTCACTCCGCAGCTGAAAAGTAGAGGCAAACGAAAATGGTTAACATTACAGAACAATCTGCATGGCCACGACCCAACACCTGACGAGAAAACGCCTGTGAGAAGGAACAACCTCTGCAGCTAAATGTTTCACTTCAACCATCAATCATGTCACCGATTGTGAAGGTGAATTAATCAACATGACATGAGCGTGGGACAAAGAAAAATTCTGAGTCCCCGACATGACGCTCGTGTCATGTTGATTAATTCACCTTCACATTTCATTACCGAGCTTAAAATTTACCATCTTTATTAACTTATCACTACTCACGATGAATTCGATAGCGTTGATCCTAGCAGTATGCAGGACACCTATCATATATGAACTCAGTTAAATGACCTTGCTCTCCATGAGTTCTCGTAGCTCAGTGGATAGAGCGCCTGCCCGGTGTTCGGGAGGTCATGGGTTTGATTCCTGTCGGGGACTCAGAATTTTTCTTTGTCCCACGGTCGTGTCATGTTGATTAATTCACCTTCACATTTCATTACCGAGCTTAAAATTTACCATCTTTATTAACTTATCATGTCACCGATTGTTACAGAAAATGAGCAAGAAACAGACGAGACATTAGACTTGAATACACTGCTAACAGTAAGGTGTGATAAAAGTTAGGTGACCAGGTTTTAACGTTCAACTTGTGTTGCTGTCATGGGCAACTGGCTCCCTTTCCAGTGGCAACTTGTCAGCCTTTGTCGTCATTGGCAGCAAAGCACGAAAAAATTGCTCCAAAACTCCATCACCAAAGCTCTGTCGCACCTTACTCAATCGATAATCGCAGTAACTACTTGTTGGAATAAATTACGCATGGAGGTAGCATACTGTATCAGCATATATATTGACACTTTGATTCCCTAGCTACAAATATCAATTCTCCTAAACTATTGTTGTAGATTTCTTTTAATGGCAGTTTTGAAAGTTTGACAGTACATCAATACAAGATGGCATCCTCAGTTGATAATTTCTTGTATTCTCATCTCTAATGCTCTTAACAATAGGTTAATATTCCAAGGGGGATTAGAGGATAATTACATTATTAAAACCGTGATATTTACAACCTTCTGTACATAGATTTCGTCAGGTGCAGCGACATGTGTAACTAGCGTATCAACAAACGCTCCTTCTCCAATAGGCATTGGTTCTTTGTAGGTCCTCTTGGGAAAGAAAAGGCCTGGGGTAAAACCAACAGTAAAATATATCAATCACAATGTCACTAGTACATGAATTCTTCTAAGAATTCTTCTTGGATTTTGAAAGGCAACTTGAATTGGAAAATAGAAGATTCGATTAACTGTTGACCACCAAGCAACATAGAATAGAATACGTGGATATTAATTTTGCTTGATGCCAGATTTCTAGGTAGCTCTGCAAAATACTCTTCCAATTTATCAAACCAATAAGAGGAGCAAGGTCACTTTTCATACCACCAAAAATTCCATTTGAATTTCAAATTCCCAATTGGTAAATGGAACATCATTCCAGAAAAGCGGGCAACATGGAATTTTCAGTTGAATGGTTTGAATTTTAACCAATTTTTGGAATTTACGGAAAGTTTCCAAAGAAAGTTGCGTGACATTTATTTACCTTCAGGTAAGCAAGGTATTTATAATGTTTAGGTATCTGAAAGCATGGTATTTGCTCACCTTCAGGCTTCGAAGCAGGGGAAGAGAAACGAGCAACTTCTAAGAAAACAAGAGCGTCCCGCACAGACACTGGTCTGTCATCATCTTGAGTCGGTTCATCATCTTCTGGACGACGCAAATCAACAATCAGCTTGCTACCTTTCTTTCCAATAACCTATCAAAACAGAATGATCACATGACATTTGGTCCATTGTAATAGACAGTTCAATGTGTGGATTTGTTTAAATCCCTGAAGTCTTGAAAAAATACCTGAAAGACACAGTGTAATTAAAGTACCACTTCCCATCTTTTTCATTCCAGGAAAAAGTTCGATTTGACTGTACTAGTTCAACTTGTTCCATCTGCAATTTATTGTCATAAACAATTAAACCCATCACAAATAGATGAGCTTGGGAACTAGTGCCTAAAAGGTCAGCAGGGTGCCAAATGCCATAATTATGCTGAAGGGAGGTATCCATGGCAACCTTGAAAGTGGGAACCAACCCAAGAAGTGGCCGCTAACTGGCACTGTCACACTGAAAGATATCACTGGAAATAACTTACCTGACCGAAAATGTACCATGAAACTAGCAACCAAGAGGGAGGGAGGAGAGGGAGCAAGAATGTGCAAAGATTCGCCAGCATGAGCTGTGCAAATGATTCACACAGATCAGCTAACTGAACTGCACACGTAGTGCAGTGAAACACAAGAGCCCTGCAAATCCGCTGAGGGCCAACCCACAGCTCACGTACCAGTGAGGGAAAAACTGCTGGCTGCATTGGTTTGAGTCTAACTTTGCCTAAATTCTATTTAGCCACATCTACTGAGGATGAAACCATCTGTTGTACAGTAACCACGTCCAGCGAAAAGTATACCCACCTTCTAGTTTACCACAATGATAAACAAGCAGAAATCAAACCAAACTTTTGATCAAAATAACATCCGCTTGAACTTACACTCATCAACAGAGGCTTGTCTCCAGTCAGACTTCCAAATGCCTTTGTGGCTTTTGGTGGCCATTTTTCCTCCTTCAGGAGAAAAAGAGATAAACATAGCATTAAAGCAGTATGGTAGGAAAGGATCCTGAAGAAAGTGAAATAGGAATACACAATGACACAAACCAAAAAGGTGGATTGAAATGAGAATAAAAACTTTCTACTCTCTATGTTAAAAGTTAATCAAACCTGGAATGGAGGTACAATGTCTGCCAAGGAACAACACTGTGCTAGTTCAGGCATATTTAGAAATTCAGCTTTCATCTTTCGCAGCCTGAAATTTACAAGCATTCTTTTACCTCCAAGAAATACAATCTTAGGTTTTTTAAAATTACTACATGCCATAAATACCAAAAAACTGCTGATAAGACAGAATATATACCAGGTTAACAAGTAACACGAACTTGAGGCTCTGAGTCAAACATTGTGACTTATAACACAGTAACCAAAATTAATGAACAGTTATAATTATAAAAATTTATATCTATAATGAGTCAAATTATTCTCGCATTTTGATTGCTTTTTACTTATGGGCTATTGGAGGACAAATGTATAGATGTCTTTGTTATCAATTTTTTGTTTCCATTACATCAACCAGATAGATTCCATGTTGCCATGCATCTGTTTAGTAATAGATCACAGAAGATGTCAAAATGCAGTAAGAACATCAGTGACACACTCATCTAATGGCTCTGTGCCACTTTCCACATTTTGATGTCATCTTTGATCCATTACTGAACAGACACAGAGAAATAGAGTATAGGGATACAATCAGAAATAATACTGTCCTTTTTTTAAAAAAAAAAAAGGCGCTGTAGGTGTTCTTGGATCTACGCCATAGATGGCTCACCATTAGGCAAAGAGTACACCTTTATGTGGGTTATTGCAGTGGACTAGAACTGCTGGGAATATTAATTAATGCAACACTTATAAGAAATGAATGATTATACTCCTGTTTACCTGCTGAGAGGCAGCCACTCACTGTTTCCATAATCAATGTATTGCACTTCAACACACAGATTGTTCTCCAGTGTCGGCACAACATTGGGCTGGGCTGGTGAATATGCAGTTTTGATACATGCTCTGTACCACTGATTATCAGTGGTGAACTGTGCACAACACATGTCACCTAAGGACAAAAAAAATATATCATGCTCACTCGATCCTCTTCATGCCAATAATAAGTAAACAACCTGTGTTTACAATATTGCATACAAATAACAACCAGACAAAATAATTTATGTGGCAGTGACCTGCAATGGACTAGCATCCCAGTCCATTCACGCTATGAAACCTGGAATAAAACACTAATACTGATGAGCTCTGTCTGATTGTTAGTGTTGGGGGGGGGGGGGGGAGGTGGGGTGGGGAGATCAGCACTAGCCACTTCCTAATCCATTCACTGGTACTCATGGTTCACATTCTTTCCCTAATGGTTCCCGCCTCTTGTTGCTTTCTCTATGTTACAAAGTTTTTTCCTATTAAATTTCCCCCATTTTGCAGCACCTTGGGAATCCCACCTCCTATCTTCCCATCTTCCCTTCCTCCACCTTCCATAAAATTTTGGCCGCCTTTAGCCCCAATGCTTAAAGATGAACTTGGGTGGAAAAAAGCACTGTGAGCACACAGCATCTTGCATAGGAACATAGCACAACAATCCCAGCCAGAACTTAAACCTGGACTACTCAATCAGAGTCACTGACCTTTAGGTCACACCACACCTCTTGCTCATCTCTTGTGAGCTTTAAATATTTTTCTGGTGATGTCTATCATTTCAAATGACTGCTATTATTATTATTGCTTCAAGAAATGAAGAAAACCAGCATACCGATTTTGACATCGTAAAGGAGATCATGGACATTCTCTGTGCTGTCACAGTAGATGTTGATGACATTCATCATGATCTGCAGTCGTTCCATATCGGCAACTCTTTGAATCATAAACTGACAGGGATCTCGGATGTGTGTCACCAAAACCATTTCATGACGATCTAAATAACATCATTCATAGATCAACACCTCTCACTGAACTAAGGAACCACACTGGGTATATTTATAGTCTGCAGGGTTCCAGATAAGTTTTCTGGCCAGGGGTTCAATATAGAATTCCAACGGGTTAATTCCAACTGCTCCCACCAAGTCATTATAAATTTTCTATCAATTTGGCAGATCATGTAGCTGACTTTGTTGGGTTTTTTTCCTGAGACCCCTCACTTATCTGGAACACTATACAGTAAAGTGAAAGTTAGTCTGTGTTTGATTTGAAGATGTAATTTGTAAGCTTTGAAATTAGTTCAGAACCTTGTTTAACATTAAAACAAATGGTAACTAATTAGACCAGCCACAATTTCTGTGTTTGGATGGTTTTGTCTTGTTGTTGCCATTGTTATCGTCATTATTTTATTTGATTAAATGGATGACACCCCCAGTTCCCACCCCCTCAAAAAAGAAAGAAAAACTGGTTCAAGAAAGTATGGCCTACCACAATCTGGATAATATCCTGCACTTAGCAAAGTTCTGTTTTGTGACCATGCGATTACAAAACTGCTCGTACTTGTATGGCTGACAAAAGGTAAAATCTGAGACTTGCCAAGTTCCCAAAAATCCAAGACTGACACTTAAACAGTTTTAGACTTTGACATAGAAAGAAACACAGGAAAATGAGACCTCGCCACTAATGATAAAACCCTCCGTGATTTCAAGATTGGATCAAATGTTTCCAAGACCAAAGATTTTCTAGGTACCAATTACGAAGCCTACCCATGAACAAATGCTGTGTTAAGTACTGTCTTATAAGTTTGAAACAAAGAAAGAGTAGACTGAAGAACATGCATGAGTTTGTGTTATTTTCTAGTACAAATGACATGCATTATAAGCTAAAACTAACATGCAAGATCTGCTTTGAGAATCTTTGCAGCTGTGATGGACCTTGCTGTTCCTTTGTGTTGTACTTTATCATCAGACTGATCTATGTTTTCATCTTCATTTTGATCCTCTGAAACCTCAAACAGCTCAGGCCCTGAATCATCATTGTTGTCTCTCAGATCTTCCTCAGTCACGTCACTTATTTTCTTCAGCTCAAATCTGATGTTAAAATACATCATTGACAGAGTTACATGAACATCAAAACTTCAATGTCATTCATATTCCTCAAGAAAATATAAATCAGCCCCTGGGAAACACATTTATCTTCTTGCTTTGTAATACATGTAGCTTCTTGACAGATGATTAAGTAAAAGGTAAAGTCTACCAAGTGGCCCATCAGGCTGAAGCTTATCTTAGTTTCAGTAGCATGAAGAGGCTAGGAGTATTTCTACTCCCCCCCCCCCCCCCCCCCCCCCGCCACTTTTCACTTTTCAACTCCTGGCTGAAAACCTCCCTGGCCTTTTTCAAAGCTAAAAAGACACCTAACTACATGCAAAATGTTCAAGGAGAAAACAGCAATCTATAATGCCAACTGAATGAAATAAGTATATCAACACTTGAATGATAAAATGTGATACATGTAGTTCAGCTGATATTGTCACCTTGCGCATCCATCTGATGAAACTGATCCATATTCTAAAATGCTGTTCTGCAACTCTTTACTAGCTTCAAACCTAAATACAAAGTGACAAGAATGTGGCTTGAGCCAGACCTCAGACAGAGCTCCCTTAAGCAACTGTTTAGTGAAGCCAAATACATGTATAATTTACAACTCTTAAAAATATAATAATCAGTTGTCACTGTTAACCATCTTCTCTGACAAACTTAAAACAGCTGTGCAAGCCTAATAAGCAACTAAGTCCACACAATTGTTTTTCTTTGCAGTTTAAAACAACCACTTACAATCAATTTTACTTTATGTCACTTACATGAAATGTCTCCAACAAACAGGATTCTACCCCTGGGCACGCACGTACGCATTCACGCACACACGCACACATGCACGCACTCACTCACTCACTCACTCACTCACAGGATTCTACACTTGGGCAAAGATCATAAGTAAAAATCTCTGAAAAAAACACCTTTCGGAAAACATCTTCAAGTTTATTGCACATATACACTGTAACTATAACTTCACAGTTTATTGTAGCTTACTTTATTTCATCTCCATTTGAAGGCACTTCTACAGCACAACATCGCATTTCTTGAACACTTTCCAACTCAGTCCTTAACTAAATTTAATACAAAACAACATTACTTTTATTTCTTATAGTAAGTACTAGCTTATAATAAGTGGTTCCGCCTAAATTTAACATGTTATTCGAATCAAAGGATACACACCACTTGAATCAATGTACATGTATAATACATCAAGATTTCTCCAAATATGCTACATCTGTCAAAACTTAGACCCTATTTACAGGAAAAATTTACAGTTTGGACTTCTGTTGGACTGGAGCTGTGATTGCAGCTGTGGCTACAGCTACAGCTGCAGCTATGGCTGCCCAAGTGGTTGTGGCTGCAGTTGTGGTTGCGAGTGTGGCTGCAGCTGCAGCTGCAGCTGCGGTTGTGGCTATGGCTGCAGCTATGGTTCTGCCTTCAGCAGCAGCTGCGGCTGCAAATGAATGGAGTGCAAGAAATATACTGTTTCAACACATCATAGTGACCCTAACCTTTTTGGCATTGTCAATCAACTTCTGTGGTTGTCCAATCATAGTTTCCAGATCTGCAAAAAAAAACAGCCAACTTCAAAAAGCAAAATAAAATTAATCTGCCAACTTCAAAGTCCTACTAAATTTGCTACAAGACTATTTAAGAATGTAAACAAGAGAGAAATAACATGCCTTTTGAATTCTCCCAAATGGTCAAAGTCTATGAGCAAACAATCTTTTTTTTTTCTATTTTAAAATAAAGCCAAAAAACACAGTTTATGATGTTGTAGGAACCAAGAGTGTTTTAAATTTATAGCCTGTACAAATTATGCAAGTGCGCAACTAATTAAATAGTAAAATAATTTAATGACATATTTGTTGGTGTCTCTGAACCATACTATCACAACTGTAAGGTAAAAGCAGTTTGCCTCTTACCTTGAACATAACTTTTCACCTTTCGCAAATTGTCTGTAACCTCTTCTCGCTGTTGGAATGAACCAAAAAAAGCACAGGTTTACAACAGAGTTTTGACATTGAGGGTAATAAGAATGCTCTTTGATGAATGGTCAGTACAATGTGTTATTTAATTTTTAATAGCCAAGCACAAGGTCCATATAGCGCAGTAGTCACTGTGACTGTTAGTAACTTGTTTATCACACAGCTCTTGCCTACATATCCATTGTGTCCATTTCTTCAGCTAGCAGTGCATTAACATCACTACATTAAAAAGCTGGCCCTGTCATAAACATCACACATTGTTTCTTAATAAGTTCTAGCTCATATAATAATGGTGGATAATCATTAAATGACAGAAGCTCACCGTTGGTTGAGAAAGCCCATCAACTAAACAGTGACACTACTAATAATGCCTTCTTACCAGTTTCTCCAGGATCTTTTCTCCATTATGATTTAATTCAACATCTTTGATCAGTGATTGTTCTCTGCAACAAAATACGTTTCTTAGTACAGTTGGCAGTCAGAGAATTCTCACGAAAGACAGTTGCTGAAGACTGATATCTAACAACAGATTGTGGCATACCCCATACCCCTCCCACCAAGGGATTTTTGATTTGAATCCCCACCCCCCCACTTAGAAATTCCAGGATTGGTTCATACTTTACATTACGTTCGCTTTAGAGACTCCCAGGCCCCTCCCTCATGGAATTTCTAAAAACCTTCCTTTTGAGGGGAATGGACATTTTCTAAAACCACATGATAAGAGTTTGTGCTCAAGAAGCAGAAAGAATGGAAATCGAAACTTGATCCCTAGACAAGCTAATGGCAAGATTCAGAACACCTGTTCCACCTCATGGGCTGGATAATAAAGGTCTAATCTTTTAATGAGGGTTTAATCTAGGACAATAAATAACTCAGACTTCTAGTCACAGACTATTGCACAGGACTGTTATCACACACAGACTGCCACAATATCAAATTCTACCTTATCTGCAATACTGCATATAACTTGTAAAAGTGTTCTCTTATGTCATTCGCAATGTGATTCTTCTCAGTCTTAACCTCAGGAAGTGCTCTACAAATTCTCTATAACACAAAAAAGCAGGTGGAGGTACTGTAGTAAGATCAATGGTTCAATAGTAATGGTTCAGCATGCTTGATTTCTGGAGAGTAAGAACGTACATTTTTGTCTTGATGGTGGTCAACAAATCCTACCTGCACTGACTTATCCAGATGTTTGATTATACGAGTGACTCCGTCAACTGAAGCTTTGAACTGAGCTTGAACATCTGCAGCCTAAATCAAAAGGAAAACATTTACAGCCAGTGTAGTATTTTCTAAAAGAAATGAAAATGTTTTCTCTGTGCTTCTATTGAGTCAAAGAAATACACCTGGAAGTTTGAGAGAACTCAAAAAGCTGTGGAAACATTTGCCTGTGGCTTGCACTCCACACAACATTTTTCTTTCTCCCAGACTTCTTCTCCCATTTCTATAACACATTGTTCTTTTTCTTAAATAAACAAATTTAGTATATAGTTCACAGTGTCAGTGGAAAGAACGGCTCCTTTATGGCACTTTCCAAACTTTGAGGATAAGCAACTCTATTAACAAACACTATTAGACTAATTTACTGCTTTTAAATACCCTTCAGGTGTTACAAGCCTTAAGATCTGGGGTGTCAATAAGGGCTGGGCACCGGGCAAATTGACTGGTTGTGAGGACATTTTGCCCGCCTGGTTTGACCATCTGGGGGAAAGATCTTCTTATAAAGAAATTCAGTTCAAAACATTTTGAAAATGTTAATGAAAACCCTGTTAACACACACACTGTCAAAGCAATAGAGCCTCTGGGTAGTTGAGGAGGTTACACTGCGGCTTGCAGGTGCTTGGGAGGCAGGAGGTGTGCTGGGAGTACTAAACAGATGCTGTTTAGGTTTCCGTTTGTGCAATGACATACTTACATGTAGCTAATAATTTCCCTACTGACAACAAAAAAAAAACACTAAATTCTTACACATTTATGACAAACATTTTTAATTGTGACTTACAACTTCATCAATGGGAACAATGGCATGTGTTTGTCTCTCTCCTACAACCACACAGTGTGAACACACAGCCTCACCAACATCCTTGTCATAAAACTCTAGAGGTCTGTTGTTATGAACTGGACAACCAACTGCTGTCTCACTGCTAAAAATAATAAACAAACAAACAACAAACAAATAATAAACAAACAACAAACAAAACTAGAACTAGTAGTAATCAAAGATAATGTCCATATTGTAAGTAATTTAAGTATATTCCAAAATAAAATAAACAAAAAAAAATATAAAAAAATTAGAGCAGTGTGTTCACGCACGTACTTTGCATGTTTGGTCTACTTCGGGGTCATTCAAATGGCTCGATAGAAAACTTAGTTTGATCGAATGACAGATAACAATCTCCACATGAAGTTGAAGCCTGCAGTAAAAGTGTTTTAAATTAATTAAGCATTAACTTGTACTGGACAAAATATTTTTCAGGAAAGACATTTGAACTGTTGGTGAAAAATTTGTGTTACAAACTGGATTAGGATTGCATTACACTACGTGAACACAATGAATGGCAAAAGGTTTCATTCCCTTCAAATAATAAGAACTAAAGACCCAGATGGAGCATCATCTCTCTGGATTTCAAAGTGTGAAACAACTTGAAGCATGTGATTGTCCTGAATTGGATGACAGGAAACTTTCCAGCATTCCCCAGCATTAAATTATGGATTCCAAAATAGATTGGATGATAATTTTAAGATTGTAACTCATTTCAACATGTTTGTGATAACTGGAGTTCAACACTGCCACAAAATATGTACTGAACTTCAGTGCGAGAAAAACACATGTTTGTGAATTACACTGTAACAAGAAATCTTCACCACAGGATATCCAGGCCACCATGATTTAAAACTACTAACAGCTCAACAAGAAAGTACATTTCCTCACTTTTTCTGCGTAACAGGCGTGGGGACGTGCTTCCGCAATGCATTTGAATATGAGTGTACCTGCAGAAGCATTTAAACAACGTTAAAATCTGGACCATTTTTTTTTAGATCTGAATCATTTTATTCTCCTGAGGGGGGGGGGGGGAGGGGAGGTCGTAATAATCATGACCTCCCCTCCACCTCCCTATTGTGATTGCCTAATCCTTTGGAAAATTTCAAAAGTGCAGTTCCAAAAAATATCCCTACCCACCCTAAGGTTAATGGAAATTCCAAGGGGAAGGGGTTTTCAAAAGCCAACAGTTTTGAAGGGAAGTAAGAATTAAGCTTAACCAGAATTCCCAGGTGGGTGGGGGGATTCAAACTAAAAAAAAACCTTCCATGGGAGGGGTATACATGTAGATATTTTCTGGAACAACACAATACAAATTACCTAGTACTTTTTTTTAAATCAGGGGATGATACCCTAGCATTTGACAACTGTTATGTCAAGCAGTAATTTATTTTAATCTTACACCATTTACTGTGTTGCAAAACATGAATCAGGCTTTTTAGTCTGTAGATGAAACTCTGTTGTGTGGCTACTACAATGAAGACTATTGTGCAGTACTGTAATGTTTAATAACAGTGCAGCTGTTCCAGGTGATTCTAACCTTTAGTCTGTGGATGAAACCCTTTAAGTTAGTGCCCAGTCAAATGTGGTACTATTCATTATGCGGTATAAGATGGTTGAACAAAGTGGAGAAACCCTAAAGCGGGACCATTCAGATGAAAGCTTCTGAGAAGTGCTTTCTTTATAGAGCACTGTTTACATTTGTCAACATTCTGAAAAATGAAATCAGGGCTCTTTCCTCCCTTCACTATTTTAGGATTAAAAGGGTTGCATAAACATCCATTACCCTCTCAAAGCAAGCACTACAGTAAACAGTTTCACATTTATTACAACTGCATGTTGCTGTTCCTCTGGAGCACTCTTCACATTTCACACCTGCCAGGGAAGAAAAGAACACATCCACTAAACATGCACTGGCAAAAAAAAACCATGGCTATACTTTAACCACTCTAAAATCTCCTGTTACCAGGCCAGTTAATTTAAGTTAATAAACCTGAGTTGTTAAAAAGCTTGTACATCAACACAGTAAAACAGCCACTTTAGAAACTAATAACTAAATACAGTGTCACCCATGACCACCTTGTTAATGACCTCCTTGTTATGGCCACTTTCTCTACGTCCAAAGTAAAGCCTAACCTCAATGACCTCCCCAGGAAAATGAGTAGAATTTGGTGGCTCACAGGTGGCCAGAGTTCACACTGTCATTAAGATTGTTGAACTCGTTTGAGAACGTACTTAACATGACTCACCAGTGTCAGTTTTCATTTGCTCAGTTTTCTTCTCCTGTGTAAATTGACTAATTGCTCTCTGCAGACCTGCTTTGGTCCCAAGTTTTGAACGGCCAGACTTTTGAACATCACTAAACCAAAGTTAACAGTAAAGACAAATACGGGGACAAACATGAGACATTTATAAAGCCGCAATAAAATGTTTCCACTGTAATTTTTCAGCTATTATCTCAATTCTACATGACATAATTTTACATGTTTTAGATTAATAAAACTTAGAAAAAAATTTTTTTACAGCTCAAAAGACATTCATCCAAACATCCAAAGTTGTCTGTGATAAACCAACAAACAGGTTGATCCAGCAATAACCCACATTTAGTTCTATTAAATGGACTACCAGTGCCAGAACAAACGATTTTGTCAAACAGTGTACAAATACTATTAATTTTATGCCAAACCCAACAATAACGTGCAGCAGCTAGCTCTTGGCACTATCTTGTTTTGTTACCTGCGATATGAAGCTCTCTTGGTATTAGTCACTACTCCTAACAAGTAAATATTGGGTGGGATATCCTTCACCCCCTTCTCTCCTTCAGTGGTCAGGGGGGTAGAGTTCTGACATTCTGGACACAAGACCTGTGTTTTCTGTAATCTGGCCCATTTGGTGATGCACCCCTCGCAGTATGTGTGGCCACATTCCAATAGAAGAGGGATGCGGTTACCAATAGGCTTGGAGACATCTGTGCAGAAAAGCACAATTTATAGTGAATTTTTATGTTCTGTGTAAATACAATTACTAGGAAAGGACACACAAAGTTCCACCAACAGGTACCAGTCTATGTGCACTTTTCAAGACCCTGAATCTACCTGTGTCAATGTTTCCGTTACACCAGCTTTCAGTGTTATATGCATTGGCAGCATCTTTCAACATCTTTCAACATCTAGCCTAAGTAAAAACTGTAACCACAATGGACTTCTTTATGGTCAAATTTGAATTTTAGTCATGAAAGATGGATTTGTTTGACATCAGACTAAGGTTAGGAGTATTAAGTTTGTCATCCCAGGAGAGTTAAATCGACTGGTTTGAATGTTTGCACCTTGCGAATATTAAAAGCGGTAGCAGTCCAATTCTACCATCACTGTACTATAGAGAGCTGATTGACTACACTAAAATTGTGTGAATCATCCAGTACAATTATCCACAATCTTCTTCTGCAATTTGAGGTCAGTAATTATCATTTATTTGTCATTTCGTCTGCTAATAACCAGAAAGTTAACCGGCCTTTCAGCTGTTTTTATAGCATGTCGAAAGGTGTCGTCTATACAGGTAACACTGAAAGCGGGCATAAGAACAATACTAGAACCAACATTTTCTCACAACTTGTCTTGCGACAGTGTTGAATTCCAAACTGAAAAGTGTCATTGCATGTATTACTGCCTCTGTTGCAATTTACAGTAACATTTTGCAAAAAGACAGGAGTCCTACTCTGTGTAACATGTTGCAACAAATTGCAACACAGTTGATTATACAAAACACTTTTCAAAACCCTTTTCAACTTGCAATGCAACATTGTTGCTTGGCGACATGCTTGATGTATTGGTTAGCCTTGGTTGGTCTTCAGCTTTGAGCCCCGCCCAAGGAAATTGTACTGTGTTCTTGGAAAAGACACTTCACTGTTACAGTGCTTCTCTCCACCCAGGTGTACCAGGTGTAAATGGGCACCGGCAGACTTAATGCTGGGGGCCGGCAACCCTGTGATGGACAAGCATCCCATCCAGGGGGGAGTAGAACTATTCCTAGTCGCTTCGTGCTACAGAAACCGGAATAAGCTCCCAGGGGGGGGGGGTACTTTGGGAATTTCTGGGTGGGGATGTGCCGCTGGGACCCTGGAACCCTTAGCCTATACCAGAGCTAGTTCAGCTGAATTTTGCTTGAAAACCATGCCCTTCACAGCGGCACATACCTATATAGCCCATATATGGCATTGCCCCCCTCCCCCCCCCCCCCCGGGAATAAGCTCCAGCCTGATGATGTGCTACTAGGCTTGTATGCAGATTTACTTTTTAATGACATGAACTTTGCATGAGAGTGGTCCAAGCTTAAGTTTATAGAGAGAGTCAGATCCTAGTGGAAAACGTTTGGTATGTGTATTAGGACTGTTTCATTAGTCACAAAGGAATGCAAGAAATTTGCAACTCTCTAAACAAAGATAAAATGGGAAATGGTGTCGAGGGGCAATGAAAAATTGTTGTATATGTAGGATGCTCTCTTTATTTAGACAACTATAACTATATACTGTTCCACGATCACTCATTACCAACCTTTCCCTACTATCTACAGGCACTTTAATACCTTAACACTCCTCACATTGACTATATATCTACAGATACATCATAAGCTTATATCCAAAGAGGACGATGTTGATCACAGCTGATCCATGCTGCATAACAAAAACTCATTGACATTTTGCAGCCGGCGTAGCTGCCTGTCGATCAGGCAGAACTGAAGATGAATGCAGTATGTTTGAAATCAGTCATTAGTTCTATTCATTACCTTTAAAGCCATAGCTCTTACAACAATTCCAGCAAGTTGGTGTTCGCTGCATGATCCGGAATGTGAAGAAAGAGCTTTCTCTACAGCTTAGCAAGAGCTCAAGCTAGCTACAAATGAAAACACATGTGTTTTTTCGTCGCATCCGAGAACTTCCAAATTTGGAGATACCGAAAACACGAGTATCGACGAGTCTGTCCAAATATGGTGCTACGATTTGTGGCGGGAAAGTAGAACTTGTTTTGCGGGACGAGCTGCGTGCAGGTTTTGATCGGTCGTTCTTTCTTGTTTTATTACTACAAAACTGACAGTTTATCAAAACGTAGGGTTAAATTGCCTTCTTTATAGCGTTCAAACATGAGGTTGGATACTCCAGAAATCGCTTGGCATGGAAAAGAGCCAATCTTGAGCGTTGATTTTAGCAAAGTAGGATCAACATGGCGACTTGCTTCCGCTGGAGCAGATAACGATGTCAAGGTAGGATCGATCGAAAAACGTCCAAAACTTGTTTCACAAAATTAATGGTGCATTTTCCTTTGTGTTTTGTCGTGACTGTTCTATACGAAGCGTTTTATTTTAGATCTTTTTCTTATTCCCACACAGATCTGGTCGATAATTTCCAGTGAAGATCAGCATACAAAAATCGAATTTTTAGCCAATTTGAGTCGCCATACAAAGGCTGTGAACGTGGTGAAATTTTCACCTAAAGGTAAGCTTACCCAAACCTTGATTTTTCTCTACTGGTTTTCTGGGAGAAAATGATGACCAGATTTTTTATTCTCGTATTAAAGCTGCTTCCATGAATTGGTTTTGATATTCGAGGAGAAATTAGCAAATGGATAATCATTCAGACGAAATTATGTTAGCCAAATAGCCAGAGGTCAGAACATCTAGCTGAAGTTGATTTTTTGAACGCACCGAATGCTCAGATTCTTCAGCCAATCAGATTTGATCAGCGAGCCATGAAATTTGGTGACTTTCAATTTAGAACCAGCTAGGGATCTTAGGGTGCAAAATGTACTGGGGTCCTGGCAAGGGAACAGGACAAAAATGAGATCCAAAGCTAATCAAGCGAATATACAAACATCATACATGCCAACTCTCCCGGATTATCCAGGAGTCTCCTGGATACGAAACGAATCTCCTGATCTCCCATACGGGTCACCAAATCTCCCGCATAAAAACTGACTTTGAACCTTTCAAAGACCTTGCTCCACTAAGGCTGAAATCGTATCCATAAATTGATACAATTTCGGGTTTTTCAACTTGTTTCACCGTTTCTTGATGCATGTTTTTGCATCGTTGACTTTCAACCACACGTCGACAGAAAATAAACAAAGGCTTTCTTCATTATATCAGCCATATAACCGAATGCCTGATTGGATCTCTGTTTAACCAATAACGAACCAGGACAAAAGTCTCCTGGTTTTCCCGCTAATTTCCCGCCCCTGCGTACCATTTCGTGAGTGATAGTAAGATTTACAATGGGGTAGGGGGGGAATGGGGTCATTTTAGGGGGGATTGGATTGATGGGGGAGGGGGGTTGATAGATTTTTTTTTGGAGGGGATAGGGGGGTGGGGGGTGGTGTCTGGCAAAAAAATCTTCAGATTTTAGATCTCCAGAGGTTGGCATCTCTGAAACATACAAAGTACTTCCTTTGGTCTGGCTTGAGACTTCCATGTCTGGCTACTGATGTCTCAAATGCCAGAGGGGAACATCACAAATGGGAGCCCAAGATTATTGAGGGTGCATTCTTTTGGGGTGATCTGGATCAGGATCAGTGATCCAAGATCACTCAGATCATGGTGCATCAAAGGAACCGATGAATCCACTCTGGTCACGGATTCATTGGTTCCTTTGATGTAGCATGATCTGAGTGATCTTGGATCACTGATCCTGATCCAGATCACCCCAAAGCAATGTACCCTGAGTTAAAAAGAGTGAGTCTTGCACCAAAAGCATGATGCTTGGTATGTATTCTATCTCTAGATTTCACACAACTGACATATATAACTGCATGTTTATTTGTCATTTCAACAGAAGAAATTCTAGCTTCCGGTGGAGATGGTAAGTCTGATTTAATTTGTATGGAATGAACAATACTCTACCCCTGCCCCTTGTTCTCCCCTCAGCCGTCAATAATTCTTGGTTAACATGTGCCCCTCCAACCAGGTGTATAAATATGTAGCAACAAATTTAATGTTGAGTCAAAACCTCACAATGGACCAACATTCAATCCAGGGGGGAGAACAAGTATAGTTTATGCTTCTGCTCACTTCGTGGTGTGAAAACTGGGATATGCTCTGGCCAGTGGTATCATCGTATGGGCCACTTTGGTTTTTTATAGACTTATTTTATCCTGACTGCTCCTCCCTTACCCACTGGGCTGAAAAAAAATTGATGAATTCCAGCTTGCTTGTCCTGGGCAAGTCTTAGTTAGTTGGTAGGTGACTTGCCTGATCCCTTGCCTGTGTGGCAAGTGAGAATGAAAAAGTTACTTGCCCAGAAAGAGAATCCACTTGTCCTGGATGACCGGATGGTACTTTTTGCTATCATTAAGTACATGTTCAATATGGAAAGGAGTTATCATCCAGCCTTCCTCTCGACTTCGGTGTTCCTCAGGGTTCCTTGTTGGGGCCTCTATTATTTGTGATACACATAAACGATTTGCCTCAATGTTTACTGCACTCGTCGATTAGCATGTATGCGGATGACACTGTTATCTATTATTCTGGATCTGAGGCTAGCAACGTCAGGGAAAATTTACAAGAAGACCTCAACCGTGTTGAGCAGTGGTTGGTGAACAGTAAGCTAATACTAAACCAGAGCAAAACCAAAGGGTTACTCTTTGGAACAAGACAACTGCTGCAAACCACCTCAGACTTTGTCCTGCAGATTCAAAGCAAGGACATAGAGAGAGTGACGAAGTTCTCTTACCTTGGGACTATGCTCGATGAACAGCTTCACTGGAAAGAGCATATAGACACTACTTGTAAAAAAGTTAATAAGCGTCTAGGACTTCTAGCACGCATACGATCTTGCCTCACTCTTAAAGCAGCGAAGTGTGTCTACAATACCCTCATTGAGCCAATCTTAAGTTATACTGACACTGCTTGGGGTGAACTGTCTGTTGGCTCCAGCAAAAGTCTGCAGCGGTTGCAAAACCGTGCTGCCCGTATCATTCTCAAGCGTGACTCTTCTAGAGATACTTTTAATGTTTTAGGGTGGACTGACTTAGAAACCAACCGTAAAATCCACAAATGTGTTTTAGTTTTTAAATGTTTGCATAACTTAGTTCCTCAGTATTTAAGTAACTATTTCATTAGGAACTACAATGTACATGGTTACAACACTCGAAGGAAGGCTGACCTCCATCTACCCAAACCCAAACTTAGCCTTGGCAAACGTACTTTTAGATTTTCTGGCACAGCCCTTTTTAATTCACTACCTTGTAAAATCCAACAAGCTGTATCACTCTCCTCTTTTAAAAATCTTGTTAAAGCCCATTTTATTTATAGCATCTAATTTATGATATCTATTTTTTTCCCTAACAGTTCATGCTTGTAACTCGTTTCAATTTTTTAAACTCTTTTTATATAACTATTTCAACTACTAGACATTAGTTTTTTTTAACTCTATTTTTATAACTATTTTAAACTATTAGACATTTTATATTTTTAGAAATTGTATTTAGCAGGGCCCCTCTGGATACCAGCCACTGTGCTGAATGGGCCACCCTGCGTAAATAAAGTTTTACCTACCTACCTACATGTAAGTCCTCACAGGTCATGCGTTGTAATACAGGTATTTGATAATTAGCAATATTTATTTTTGATTTCTCGTTATTTTTATGTCTCGTTTTACTATTAGACTCTATGATTATTCTATGGAAGCTCAATAATTCCCCTGATCAGAATACTAATGACATATTTATGGAAACGGACGACGTACAAAACAAGGAATCTTGGACCTTTCACAAAGCTCTGAGGTAAAATAAGTTTGTCTAGACTCTTGGTGTTTTCCTGATAATAGTTTACAAGTAATTATGGAAACACTTTTGCTTTCCGATAATAATGATCAAAACTCTTATAAACATTTTCCATTCTACTTGAGAATTGAGAATTTACTTGTGTATTTCCTGATGATAATTTGAGGACTTTGAGCTTTAAAAGTATAGCTTAATATCAGGTGTCATGTGACCTCTAAAATTCCCAAACAGGATTTTTACCATCAAACAAAACCACACAAATTTTAAATCAATTTGCACCCAGGGGTGTCAGCTGAATGTTGTCTTCCTTTCAAAATACAGACAATTTAATGCATGTTTGTCTCTTTTTTGTAGAGGCCACATAGAGGATGTTTATGATCTATGCTGGTCTCCAGATGGCAGCAACCTTATCTCAGGATCTGTCGACAACAGTGCCATTATTTGGGATATTTTGAAAGGTGTCTACATTTTCTACAGGATTCTCATTGCTAATCTACTAAAAGACGGCAGACTTACAGTCATCCTTAATTTCTGTTAGGTCAAAAGCTCATCATTCTAAAGGATCACAAACATTACGTCCAAGGTGTGTGCTGGGATCCACTCGGTCAATATGTGGTGACAAATTCCAGTGACAGGTAATTACATGTTGGAATTTTATTCCATACCCATAAAGGAAAAGCAAGGAGAATCATAATAAGCAAACTTATAGTTTTCAAAACGCTTTGTATATCAGTCAACTGAAGATGGTAGTAGGTTCTGTCGAAACATATCTTTCAAACTTAAAAGTTTTTTTTTTTCTTTAAATTCTTGCAAATAAGCAGGGGCTGTAGAAACTGTTGAAATGAAAAACTCTAATAAACCCTGCGATTATCAATAGCCCACCATTAAAAACCTTTTTAACAAATATAAGCCTTGTACTAATTATCAGAATTTAAAGGTATATAATTATGCTTTTTTATTATAATTTATTTCTTTTATATTGTTCTATTTTGCAGGAGTTGCAGGCTGTACAATCCCAATTCATATCGCTGTTGTTACAACATAACCAAGCTATTGGTCAATGCATCTCAAAAGATGGCTGAAAATGGAGAGGTAAAATATACCACCTTCACCCTTCCCCTCAATTAAAATGTGACCAGTCACCAATGTTTCAAAAAGAGATGAGATTTAAGATAGTCTGTGTCTCTGTTTTCAGCAAAAATAAAATTATTTTCTGCTGTTCAATTTCTAGCTCTTTAAGCAAGGAAAAATGTTTCATGATGAGACCATGCCATCCTTTTTCCGTCGACCAAGTTATTCACCCGATGGCTCTTTGCTTATAGTCCCAGGTGAGATGTCATTATCAAATAATAAACAATGGAAAATAACTAAATAAAATTTACTTTTGATTTCGAGGATCATGAGTACCAAAGGCATCCACGGTCGAGAATTGATGGATACCCTCAGGCGATCCTCGATCAACATCTCAATCAAGACTCAATCCACATCTCGGTTGACATTTGGTCCTGAGTTGATTAATTTTAGATCGACGCATATGAGTTGGTCAGCCAAGTGTTGATTGAGTGTCGGTCGACATGTTGATTGAGTGTCGACGAGGTGTCAATAGACCCTCAACTGTGGATGCCAGGACAGAGGACCTGCATGAAAACTAGCTAGGGCTGATGTCTCTTCCTCACTAAATATCATGCCTTAAGTACACATGATCTGAATTCATTATAACCAAGATTTCATTACTGCGATTCTTATTTTTGTCCTATTCGATTTTGATTGACAGCTGGCAGACTTGATATTGGTGATCAGGTGGTTAATACAACTTATGTTTTCACGCGTGCATCACCTAACAAGTGAGTGTCTCCACTGAATGTACAGTAAAACTGGAGTACAGTACCTTCAAGTTGACAGTTTCAACACATAGTTTATCTACTCAAGTTGTGAAGGTGAATTAATGAACATGACACGAGCGTGGGACAAAGAAAAATTCTGAGTCCCTGACAGGAATTGAACCCATGACCTCCCGAACACCGGGCAGGCACTCTCGAGCACTCCAGAGCGCCCGCCCGGTGTTCAGAAGGTCATGGGTTCGATTTCTGTTGGGGACTCAGAATTTTTCTTTGTCCCACGCTCATGTCATGTTGATTAATTCACCTTCACACTACCCAAGTTGTTATGAACATTTAGAAAGATTTTATAAACTATTAAACAGAACATGTTAATGTTATTCTAGGTAAGTTAGTAGACAACTAAGACAGATACAGACCAGGGACCAACCATTCAAGCCCAGAGGGAACTCCCATATAAAATTGAAGGGGATTGCTCATTCAAAAATTTTCTATCGAACCCCTAGAAAGTACCCCTGTCACTTTTATATAGGAGTCCCCAACCCTACCCAACCCTCGGGCATTCAAGATCATTCATAATTTAATTTCAAGAACTTCTTCGTGGATTATTTGAAACAATGAACAGGAGCCATTGATTGAGCCTCAAAGATTTTAGAACAAAGTATGAGGACTTCTTTTATAAATACTTTATTGATGCTCCCCAACAGGGCTTTTCAGGTACAACAAATTAAGAGATCCATGGAAATGCTCTTCCCTATCTATTTCAATGTTAACATTGCTAACTGTAAAATAATAAAATTATTATCCATAATATATCCATATAATAGCTCCATTTCACATTTAATGTAAACTGGAGAAGTTAGTTTATTTTAGGAATCTTGTTTGTGGTTGTAACAGCTTCTTATTCACATCAGTGATATTTGATTTTTGTTACAGGCCAGTCCTCTATCTTCCAAGTCCTCAAAAGGCCACCGTGACAGTGCGCTGTTGCCCAATCCTTTTTGAGCTAAGACAAGATAATGGTAACGTTTGCCTCTTACCTACCTCCTTTTTCACTTTTTTCTTATGTTAGAAAAGGAAAGGAACCCTCTAAATTTTTAACTCATTCTTTCAATTGAAATTGTGATCAGTGTCCAAATTGTACTTGAAATGTATAGAGCGAGTCCATGAACAATTCAAGCTCATCACATGAGTATAAAAGATCCTCTCTATGTACATAAATCTCCAAAAACAATGTTACAAGAAATTAATAGAACAGATTTAGAACTTGTTACTAGACTTGCGCATCACGATTTAAGTGAGGCAACATCATAAACACCACTTTCACGCTGTTGGTTTGTTTGTCAGGAACGCAAGACATACTAACTCGTTTTTAACAAGAGCTGCAAGACTTCTCTTTTATGATCTGTTTTTTACTGGCCTTACAAGTAATTTGACTTACTAGTAATTCACTATATATGTATTCCCCTTTAAATTATGTTAATCCATTGTAAGATGGAGGATAAATAAAGCTTATTTAAGAAATAGAAGACACGTACCGTGTTTCTATCGAGTTATAGAAATATGAGTGGAAGTTTGGGAGAACGAGAAATGCTGTGGGAACACGAGCCACAGGCGAGTGTTTCCACAGCTTTTTCAAGTTCTCCCAAACTTTCACGAGTGTTTCTATAACTTGATAGAAACACGGAGAACGTGTTTTCTATTTCTTTTAGAAAACACCGTGACAAAAAAAGGAAAACAACTGTTGACTCTGATCATCAAAATGTTAATTCTCTTTGCTCGCACCATCATTACATCAACAGCTTGTGCTAGTTCTGTGTTTCCATCGAGTTATAGAAACACGATATTTAACCAGTCAGCACGCTTATTTTCTTAGGACTGTTTTCTAATATATATTAGATAGCAGGAGTTCAATATAGCCAGTTAAACAAGACCAAAAAGGTATATCTAAGGGAAAATGGCCTGATTTTGAGATAGCAGGGTTCAACTGTGTTATAAACATATTAATCACGATGTTGACAGTGAATTACTGCTTTTATCTCACAGCCAAAAGTGAAGAAAAGTCTGCAAAGAGTCTTTTCAAGTAAGTTCCTTTTTAATGATTTACACATACATTGTTATAATTGTATTTTAGATTACTAGACTTGAATGTCCCCTTACCTGACTGACTTGTGATGTTAGCCTAAAACTGCTTTCCCATTGCAGGTTGCCGTACCGTATGGTGTTTGCTGTGGCAACATTGGACTCAATCCTGCTGTATGACACTCAACAGACAGCTCCATTTGGCTACATTGGCAGTATTCACTATGCAGCTCTTACTGATGTGGCCTGGTATGTACTTACTGGTGATAATTCTCTCTTCACACATGGCAACCCTCTAATGTTAGAGTAACCATTACCCAGGGTATGTGGCTGCAACATGTGCAAGGGTCATGTATTCTTGACTCTTAACACACTTTGCATGCCTATCATTGGTCAGGCCACTCCCTTTCTCTCTTGTTCAGTAGCATGAAGTCAGAATTTCTACTCCCTCCTGGATGAGAACCTAGTCCATCACAAAACAGCACTAAATTTCTAGTTGAAACCCATTTACACACCTGGGTGGAGAGAGGCACTGTGAGAGTAAAGCATCCTGTCTAAGAACACAGCACAATGACCCTGATCAGGGCTCAAACCCAGACTGCTCGATCCAGAGTCCAGCACCCTAACTATTAGGCCACGGCACCTCCCATTATGGTGCCAATGGTAGTATTTATGTCAGTCTGTTTATTTAAAATGCTGTACCCTTCTGCTAATAGATCTTTTTAGCTTGGCTGGTTTGTTGGACCATTTCAGACCATGTGATAACACTCTTGAAAAGTCTTGCTGTCAAATTTTCAAATAATCGGGTGTCTAGGAATGAATAAATTTTAAATGGATAAAAGAATAATATTGTCTAGAGAGAATATCTTGTGGTTTGAAATAGGAAAACAAACCACCTAGGCTAAAAAGGTCTATTGGATAGAAATTCTCCACAAAATCAACATAAACTGGGCTTTTACCTGGAATAATATTAGTAAAATAATCTACTTGCTACTTGGCTCACACTCAGTCATAATTATTATAATAGCTATTACAATTCATTGAAATGGTTGTGTCATTATCTTAAGGTCCAACGATGGAAGCATGCTTGTAGTTTCTTCTTCTGATGGCTACTGCTCCATTGTTCACTTTAAAAGAGATGAGCTTGGTGTGCCTTACAGCCTGTCGGTCAAACAAGTGTTGGAAAGAAGCAGCTCTCCATTGCCACAAAATTCTGATACTCCAGGTAATCACACTTAACCTTGTGGTATATGACAACTTTTGAAAACTATTGCCTATATTAGTCCATTCTTGTGGAAAGGATTGCAACTAAATTAAATTCTGTTTCTCATACCTAACTATTTTGTGTCAAAATCTTACCCTTTTGTTTGTGTTTGTACAGGTAAAATCGCTAAAAAGCCAACATCAACCTCATCTGCAGAAAAAGACAGCAATGAGGAAAAGGTGGACAAGCCTCAGACTATAACCAAGAAAGAACCAGTTGGTAGGATAAGCATGTTTACTGTGCCAATGAAGATCACACCAACTAAACCTGCCAGCAAAGTGACCCCCAAGAGAATCACACTGACATCAGCCCCTGTTAAGCCATCATCTATCAATCCAACTGTACCAGGATCAGGTAGCCAGGCCACTCCTGGTCACTTGCAGAACATCCAGCCAGTTACAAACGTTGCAGGATTACAGACAAGCCCAGCTGCCCCCAGACGGGTGACCTTAACACCAGTTCAAGGACAGTTAAATGCAAGCAGTTCTCCCATGGTCAATGAAAGAAGTCAGATTACACCTAGGCATGTCCCACTCATGCCAGTAGCAAAAAGCCAATTGGATGAAAGCCTTGACAAAAACAAACCCACTGCCCAGGTAACTCCTAGGCATATAGCTCTGACACCAGTGGTTAGCACATCCACAAACAACACAACAACTTCAATACAGGAACCAAACTTGGTGCCTGGACACGTACAGACTTCAAATGCAATGGACTGCAAATGTTCATCCAATGGGGATGGACACACTGTCTCATCAACATCTTCAGTTGATGCTACAAAAAGGGATACCAGCCCTCCGCAAACATCCGCTACCCCCCAAATCATACCTAGTACCACACCAAGGAGAGTGTCACTAACCACTCTAACCACTGATGTTGGTATAGACCACACAAGTGGAACAGCACAACCAAGCCAGTCAGCAGAAACATGTTCTAGGCCAGGTTACAAAGAGCATGATACCTCTGTAGACCAACAGGTTCCTCAGCAAAAAGAACCCAACGAGAGTGCTGCATCAAGTTGCACAAATACAGAGCCTTCTGTGATTCAACCGATTTTAGCGGAGAAACCCATCGGCAGTTCTCAGCCAAGAAGAGTGGCACTCACACCTGTTCCCATGGAAACCAAGGCACAATCCATAACATCTCTCATTGACAAGGAAAATAACAAAATCAATCAATTTGCAATGACCAATGACCAAGCACAACCTAAAAGAGTAACTCTAATGACTCTTGCACCTCTTGGAAGTGAAAATACACAGATCAAGCAGCAACAAAGCAGTGCTGAGAAGTGCCACATTCCCAGGAGGCCCATTCCTTTAGAACCTACAGTTATAGTACTAGATGATTAACAACTGAAAAAAAACTTGAAAACAGACTGTCTCATGCAAATAATATTAGGGATGTTATGAATTAGTCATACTGGAAACATTTTCATGAAAATGTTAACTCCTGCCATGTGGATACCTCGCTATAGCAGACATTCAATAGCTCCCACTTCTATGGTCTGTCGCTGACTCACCATTACGGGCACCAATGACTTCGATTGAATTCCTTAACAGATCTTGTTCACTACATAAAACTGAAACTTTTACAAAGAGTGTTTCGTTCACTATGAGAAATTGGTCACATGTCTGTATCTCTACATGGACAACTTTCAGAAAAAGACATTGAAAAACCTCTAAGAGTTGTTGTAAAGTCGATTATCTCACTGGCGTAAATCTTGACTAAACACATACCATCAGTGTTCAGAAGTCATGAAATCATAAAAAATTAACAAATTACTGGTGTACGGTTTATTGAGTCTAGCGATTACACCAATAGTCTTTGAAAGGTTTAACATTGTTCGGATGAAATTTTAAAAGATGAAGTAAACACAGCAAAGTTCATGCTCAAAGATCCTGGTGGGCTCCAAAATCCCACTTTGGTAGTTTGTTGTTATTCCGTGAAATTGAGTACTTTGTGGCATGAATGAGACACGTAAACGTTTCAGAGAAAATCAGGGTTGAAGAAAGCATTCCCTGTTCAACTCCTATTGACAAAGGTACGGTGGCCCAAAAAAAAAAATATTTATCCCAGTACAAAAATATTTATCCCAATACAAAAATATTTATCCCAATACAGAAATATTTATCCCAGTACAAAAGTAATTAAAAAAATTAAAGCCGCGATAAGTTGAGGCAACTCACATATGCTACAAGGAAGCTCGCAATGACCTCTGGGAAATTAGTTCCCCTGCCCCATTTGTACTGAAAAAATGCGATAAAAATTCTTCAATGAACCCCTATACCGTCCTCAAACCAAAAATACGTCAATTCGCTTGCCCTTGAAAGCAGTACTGACCAAATTGTCTGCAATGCGCTATCATGTGTTAAAGGTTAGGGTCATAACATTAAAAAAATGCGACGGAGGTCTTGTTTTAAAAATTGATCATTTATGGGAAATTAAGGAAGAGAATTGTCCAACGTGCTGAGATATAAACTTGACAAAAAGGAGGAAAAGTACACTACACGGAATGCAATGCTCAAATTGGAACCTCGTTGCTAAATTCCTCAAACCCTCACCCAAATCTAGCTCACTTTAACAACAAAAAAAACAATGAAAATATGCTCGCATGTTTGTCTTTGGACATTATCTGTTCCTCAAAGCTCACAGTTCGCTTCTTGGAACAGACAATGTCCGCGGACAAATATCCGAGCATCTTTTGGCGCCAAATAGGGACTATGGTTTATGTGTACCGACGGGGTACTCCCTTATATGGGTTATAAGGGAGACACCTATCCGAAATTTACGGGACTACTTCCCCGCCCCTCCCCCGACCCCCTCCCGGGGTTTATATATAATGTATAGTGTCACCATGAAATGTAACTAAGCTATGACGGAAATTTCGAGTATTTCGACCACTCATGCATGAGGCTGCCTGTGAAATAAGACTTATTAAGACAGCACCAAAGTTCATATTTTGGCCTTCCCTCTGTAACGACAGCGCGCTCGCGCCAAAACTTCGAAATGGCTCCTTGTTGGATGTTGGTCACATGACTGAGCAGTGTTTGCTTTGGGGGTTGCTACAGGTGATGCGAACAATAACGAGGACATAAACAACCTTCCGATTTGTCGTCGTGACCCTCTGAGAGTTAAGAAAACTCATTGGTATCACGCGGAAACCATGGAGAATGATTTGTACGAAGACGAAGTTAATCCAAATAATCCCAGCAAAGTTCGCATCTCTATAACGAGAGCATCTTTCTCGGAGGACGAAGGCGATCTCGAGTCACCTGAAAAATCCCGACCGCGAGCAGATTCTGACAGCAGTATAGACGAGCAAGAAATGGAGAAACTGATGCAAGAAGGCGATGAAAATGAAAATGAACAGTTGCACAATGGTGAAGAAAAATTGAACGGACATAGTGGCGATCCTTCGAGCAACGATGATGACAACAATTCAAGAACGGTCGAAGACGATGAAGTAACTAAAGCTTTCGAAAATGGCGTGACGATAAGCGACGCGGCTGATGAACGCAGTGAATCAGCAGGAAAAGTTGGCGATGAACAGAATGATTCCTTACAAAGTAATAACAAAGAAGACTCTTCGGAATCGTCTCCTACAAAAAGTCCGGCGATGGAGATGATCGGAGATCGCGTTCTAATAGAACGTGACGGGAAATTCGAACTTGTAGATGTCAGTGAAATCAAAGCAGAGTATTATGACATGTTGGGAATAGCGCCCGAAAACAATGGCGAAAACGCCACGAGCGAAGAAACAGGCAGTGAAACATCTGAAAATAGTGTTAAGGAAATAGCCGAGGATAAGCCCGAGAAGCGGCCAAGACCGAAAACTACATCGGTTCACGAACTGCATCGAAGAAATGAAAAGAAGAGAACTGCAAAAGGAGTTGATAGGACTCGAAGTCAAAGCGCGAAAGCTCTTCGACAGAGGAGCGACGAATATGCTCATATAAAATCTGATTATGCAATGACTGAACAGCAACTCGAAATCAGAAGAAAATGTAAAGAAGCTAAACTTAGAAGACAAAAAGAGGAGCAAGAAAGAGAAAGGGAAGAACAACAAAGAAAGAGAGAAGACGCCGACAGGGCCTTTCAAGTAAGTATTCTTTCTTTTAAACCTTATGTTGTAGGTAAAGCTTGTCATGGTATGATGATTAACGTGTTCTAGAACGTTCGAACGAGATCCTTAACGATGTTGAATATCGGCTTCAAAAGACAAAAACTTTTTAGTTGGTTCAACTCAAGGGTCATGTAGCATATAACCTTCCATTTACAGTGGTAATGTAACAGGATACCTAATGTTTTATTGACATAAAACTTCATATTAATTTGTGGTTTATGTCCATTTTTACCACTATGAAACTAAGAGTTAAAGCATGGTGGTCATAATGTTAATAGGGAGCTTAAGCAAACCACGATGACGACGGCAACGAGAACGTTGCTGAACGAAAGGTTTAATAAGCAAAACAATAGCTGTGCACATGCGTTATAAATCTTAGTACATTTCTTTGCTGTCCTCTGGAATACAACAACGTGAAATGACCAAGTTTTGAGTCGTCTACGGAACGTGGAGGACGACGGCTAATTTTTTGTATTTTTCATTTGGAATTGAACTCCATCTTTGCATAATCAGCTTAAGCACGTTTTTAGAGCCATTGGCAGACCGGACAGATCTAGACAATAGCGAACTTCGCTTGTAAAATATAAATTCATTTTTTACTAGGCGTCGTCCTCGAAGTCGTCCTCGTCGTTGCTTGAGCTCCCTAATATTAGGTATTACCCCGATATATTAGAAATTCCTGAATTATAATATACAGTATATTTATATATGTATATATATATGGACAACAGCTGGGAATTTTTGCCCCAACCATTAGTGGTGGTCCATGGTCTTTCAAAAACCATGGGTCTCGCAAAGTTGTCGTCCACTTTCAGAGGTCTCGCAGTCTCGTTTTTTAGCTTTTATGTGCATCTCACAGTTTCTTTTATTTTTCCACAAAGCTGTCTCAGAGTTTTGATTTTTTGAAAGACTAATAAGAAATTCTCTCAGTCTTGATTCATTTATTTGTTTTATAACAAGCGTCTGAACATCTTTTTTTTAATACAAAATTTGAAAAGTCAAATTGTTTTGGGTTGGCAAAGAAAAATGCTAGTCTCACCTTCTCCCAAAGTCTCACATTTACCATTTACCACCCTAACGATTGTACTAGAAACGTTCCTCTGCACAGTAACCATTAAAATCTGCCTCAGGGAGGCTGTATTAGGGGGTTCAACAATGCTTATGTGAAGGGGAGTCTTTGTTTACAACGTTTGCCCCAGTAAGCACTTCAGTCAGTGGTTGAGAAGATACAAGGATATCGGAACTCTGAAAATTGAAACTAAGAGCGTACTACATATAAACTCTCCCAAGAAATTAGAGCATGATTTGAGTGACTCAGGTTGAAAAACTCACAAATTTTACAAACAATGGATGAGCTCACCAGCGCTTTTGGCATCCAGAAATTTTTGAAAGCCAATATATCCTTTGAACAATATTACACCCAAAGAGCTAAACTTTTCACCAATCACAAAGTTTCACAAGCTCTTTAAATATCTGGGGTCAATTTGTATCCTACGTGATGCCTTCTTTATGCAAAGTCATAACTGCTAATGAAGGAAAATATAAACAATGATGTCAGCAAAGATGCTCATATAAATAATAGGTCAAACAGTTGTTTAAATATAAATAATTTTTTTCAGAAAGCTTTATCACGACATGCTATGCCATGGAATATTATTTTTAATATAAGTAAGTCTGATCCAGTAATTTTGGATTTATTATTTTGTATTTTGTAGGCATGGTTATATGCTAAGATAGAAATGGCACATCAGGCCAGGTTGAACCAACCAGACCCAAATCTAGAAAAACAGGCAAAAGAAGCAAAGGAAAGTGATGCACAGACAGCTTACAGTGAGTGGCTTGATACGAAGAGAAAACAAGACAAAGCCCTTCGACAGTTGGAGGAGAGCAGAAGAGCAGAAGAAGCATCTCAATATGCAATCAGAGATCGCCAAGTCTGTGATGAAGCTTTCAGAAGGTCAGCTTCTTAAGACGTACAGTCAAACCTCAAAATGCCAGCCCCCCCCCCACCCCCCCAAAAAAATGGTTACCTGACTCTACTGCAGGCAGTTTCTTTTCGTCCCAGCTAGCAATCAATATGGCATTTATTGAAACATCTCTGGTAATGTTGGCCAACTCTAAAAAGAAAAAATGGCCAGCCACAGAGTTCCACAACCATCTAACCAAGGGTGGCAAATGGTAAATTAGAGACAGATACATTTTCTGTGAGCCTGAGTCTTTCTTACCTTTCTTACAATTTGCCACCCTTCTGTCAGAACTCTTTGAATTCTTGGTTTTGTTGTGTTTAAAAAGTAAAAATATAGTCCAAGGCTGGTTTTTTTTTGTATTTTATTGTCCAAGGCTTATTAATGGTTTTAGAAAATTTATTAGGAGCCCAAAGGTCCCTGACCATGAAATCCTGGGTGTCAGCACTTAAGCCTGTATGAAAAAGTAAGTTTTCCCAGTCACAAAGGTTAGTCACTTGTGGCACCTGGGCACTTCTATGGAACAGCCCTGTAGTCTTGAATGTCATCACTGCCATGTGCTAACTGCAAGTGCTTAGAAGCCAGTGACTTTTATGCGTTTTTATAAATTTGCTATTTGCGAGGTGTATGGGTCACAAAGCCCTGCCTCTCTACTGTAGAGGGCGAGAACGATACATGCATGCTTGAAGAAAAGTAGTTAAAAGCTAGGAAATTGTGATAGGTGAAAGAGGGGGGCGTAAGGGGGGTCCGAAAACTGCAAAACCGCACAGATATACGCCAAAAAACCGCAAACCGCATCGGATTTTTTCCCGAATACCAAAACCGCACGTACATGGAGGCCACAATATGAAAGCTGATGTCAGAAAGACTTGTGATATATTTTGATAACATTGTACGTTAATATTAAACATACCATCATAACGCTGACGGTATATTGTACTACACTATTATACTCTGTTTACTACTAACCAAATGCCGAGTATGTGGGTCATGTACTTGAATGAGTACTGATATCTCCTGTGGCTTTGAAAAACTCTGTCACTGATCCTGTACATCTTGCATTGGGTGACTGATTACCTTGGAGGACCCTGTGCTAGTTGTGGAACGCGGAATAAATGTTACTTCTGGAATTGTGACCTTCTTGTCTCCTAAAGAGTTCACGTTCAGTGGAGAAGACGATTGTTAATTGCAAACCACAGAGTTAACTTGTAAGCTGATGTAATGAACCCTGATGCGTTGTAAAACAAAACACTTGGCTCACGCTTGCAAAACAACCGCATGCCGACCGTCTGCCGACTGTTCTAAAGAGTGTTATCACCGCACACATTTTTTTTTTCCACCGAAAACCATGACTTAAAGGTTGTGATAACCGCAAACCGCTTAGTGTTTTGAAACCGCAATACCGCGAGTTAAAACGAAAATTACCGCAAAAACGCACCAAAATAATGCAAAACCACATCACCGCAAACCCTTACGCCCCCCTCATGAAAAAACTGAGGAGCTGTCACATAAAAGGACATGCAACTAGTATAAAACTAAAGCTGATACTGATTTAATAAATCTGTCTTTATAACAGGTGGCTTAAGAAAAAGAAACATGAAGAAGAATTAAAACTTGCAGCAAAGAAGAAAAAGAAACAGAAACCTAAACTGAAGAGAAAAGAGCAGCCACCACACAACTCACATAAGATTCGGTGAGTGCAGAATCAGGGCAGCAAAATGCCCTTTCAATCTCAAAATCAAAAGGTAAATTCTCCTCACTGTTCATCACACAGTTCCTTCCATGTTAATAATGGGAATTCATCTCTGGTTACTGTTCTGCTTTATTCGCTGATCGTAGCGATGCTTGTCTACTAATGGTGCTCTGATGCTGTAGAGGAAAATGTAAAAGCATGGTTAATTGATTGGGGAATGGTTTTTATGCCCAACAAAGTTCTTTCAATTGTTGTTTTGCACTCATACACTTAGCATGAATTACGTAACTGAATTGGTTCTATTGGTGAGTTCCTAAGCCAGAATTAAACAACTATGTAATTCACGCTAATGTATGATCACAAAACAAGAGATTGTGCATGGTCATAGACCTTCCAACTCGAATCTAGCCATCTTTGTTTGCTCCTCTGATGTTTGCTGGGCTTCAAAACCATTCCCTTTTATTAACTGTGGCTAACATATAAAATGGGATAAGCTACACATGTAATTTTTTCTCATGTAATGCTTCCCTGCGGCTCCCTTTCTGTGCCAAAGCTGTTGAATTATCCTTTCCGAGGTTTTCAAAACAAAAGAAAACAGAACTAAAGAAAATTATTGTTCACTTTGGCAAAAGAAGCCCTTGTTACAGGAACTTAAATTAAGGCAGTTTCTTCAGAGTGAAGTAGCTAGCAGTGTCTACTCCCCATGCATGGGAAGTTAGTCTGTATTTGCATGGCTTGTCCTCACCTCCCCCCCCCCCCCCCCAGCACTTTGACAGGTTCTCCTGAGAGTTCACTAGTGTCCCGTTATACTCCTGGGTGAAGAGAGGGATTGTGAGAGATAGGAATCCTGCCAAAGAACACAACACAGTGATCTTGACCATTGCTAAAACCCAGACAGACTACTCGATTCTGTGTCCAATAAACTAACTGTATTGCCACATGTGGCATAACCAGTCTCTTACTTTTTGTAGCCTTCCATCTTAACTTAATTTGCACCTTACACCCATGGTTCAAGTCTGGACAAAATTATATAATTATATTTTTTCTTTCAAAATTATAATTTGCAGACTTGACCTCATGCCACTTTTTCTCTGTTTCCATTTTCACAGATACTATGAATACTATGGCTACAGAAACACTGTGGTACTGTGACAAATATTCTCTTGCTGTGGATAGGAAATAAATCAACCAAAATGATGACTCATTGCTCAAACCATCTCAAAGTCAAGAGTCCAACTGGTAGAACGTCAAGTATCACTTAAATTACACAAACGCAACATTTACAATTTTCAGGGTCAGTTAGGGGTGTGTTTAAAAGACAAAATGATGAAATGTCACTATGGTCAGCCTACCGGTAAATGGCGCTTTGGTAAGCCTAGTAGCATCCTGTTAGCCTGAATAGCGTTCAGGTTAGCCTAAATATCACTGACCTGAAGGTGGTTAACTCTCAATAATTGCATGGGTTAACCTTATCCCACATTGTTAAGTGCTATTTTGCCATTTCATGTTTTAAACACACCCTCTGTTAGACATACTAAAGGAAGAAAACTGAAGTTCTAGTAAAAACTGTGAAATATCTCTGGAAGAAAATACATGTAACTCTTGTGGTATTTGAAAGTTTTTCTAAGAAAAAGGGACACCTTAAGGCAAGTGATGGGGGAGTTTGGATAAGATTTTGTACCAAAGACAAAATTTCTCTTGAGGGGATCTAGGGGAATGCTCCTTCACAGCAACCTGTTACAAACATTTTCTCAAGGGTGGGGTTGGGGTGGAAGCCTCTTAACCCTCTCCAGTTGGGATGAAAAAAAAAAAACAATGGAAGAGTGAAGATATGTTAAAAGTCTGTATTGTATTGTTTATCAGTGTCTCATGCCAGTGGAATGCCATTCCTAGTGTGCTTTGACATAGTGATAAATTTATAGTCTTGAAGGCTACACACACAGCAGTGTTCTCCAAAACTTTTAAAAAAGCCAGGAAATATTCATATTTGTTTCTGTAGATAAGTGAAGACCATTTAGTGTTATTTTAAAGATGATTTCCAGTCTGTACTGCGCACTCTCAAGGGTTTTTTTTTGTTGTTGTTTTGCAACTACTTACATGAAGTAGATTCAAAGTTTCCTTCCAACCACCACTATGGATGCGAAGCTTTACGTTTTGTTCTTTGTGAAAACACTTGATAAGACAACTCCGTGGCTGTGAAAATCAAAGAGACTGTTGGGAAAGGAACTCAAAATGCCCCAAAATAAGGCAAGCAGTTCGTAACAAATAACATTGATTTGCATTCCATCAAGTGAGACTCACAAACATTGGGTTGCTGAGACTGTGCAGTACAGACTGGAAATCATCTTTAATAGGGAAAATTAAATTAGTAATAACTAACCATGGGGGCAGTTACTCAACAAAGTTATATATTGGGAAGGCTCTGCCCAGAGGTTCAAAAAATAAATTTTCAGAGGCAAGCTAAAGCTATGATGTGCAAGTCCAAAATTATTCTCACTGCCCCCACCCCCACAACAATTCTTCCTGGTTAGGGCCATAGCTAGTAGCAGGTAAACCAAGCTACTTGCTTCACTCATTTTTCCATTTTTGTTGTTTGTAGTCATCATAAACACCCTCATTGCCTCAGTCAAAATTTTTTCATGGACAATGCCTTGGTCATAATTTTGGGTTACAGCCCTGCTTTATATATGATTGTCTTATTTAAAATTAGTCATGATCTTCACACCCGTAACAAACTTGTTACTTTATGAGTGAATTGCATCAACAACAGGCAAGTTCACTCGTAACATTAAGGGCCAGTCAAACATGCTCAGACATAACAGGTGCTATGCAGTACAGCCCTTACTGACTGACAGACCTGAATAATTTCATCTTTTACTTTACTCCTGTAATTAGAATTTCTTCCCAAAACCCTTCACTTTCCAGTGGGAATTAAAGGTTTGAATCGACTAGTGGTAACGTCACTGCAAAATACACTAGCCTCAGACCACTGGACACTACATTCTTTGCACGGTACAAACCCTTACTCTTTTATATGCCAGTTTAGACAGAAAAAAAAAAGAGGTTTTCCTTTTATTTATCTTTCATATAGCATGGTACTCTTCCATGTACTTACTGTAGAAATACAACATCCCTTCTCTAGGTTTGTTATTTTAGTAACCCCTCATGATTCTTGGATGAATCAGTCAACCTCAAGTTGTGTCTGCGTCTTAAAAATTCTTAAATGGCAGTCTTCCCTCCCCTGTGCTATACTTCGTTGGTATAAATCTGCTAGCATTCAATCACAAATGCCGTTCTCTAATTGGTTTCGTTGTAGATACTGTAGATAGTGAGTAGCCCGGCAGTGTGCGGTTGTTAAAAAGATGGGAGCGCGGCTTCTTTGCCTTTTCGAAGTGTCTGTGAAGCGGATTTAGTTATAGTTTTTCACGACTAGTAGTTTTATACTAATTAAAAACAATTAGATTATTTGCTTTCGATTTCTTTGCGTGGTAAGAGTCTCGAGCCCCTAAATCCAATCGTTAAACACACTTAAACATGAAAAGGGTACCCCTTTTGGGCAGAACCTCCCCGTATATTCCACTTTATTATATGGAGAAGAGTGTTTTACTGGGAACTAAACCACTCGTAGATTCCATACGCCACTTCATCCGGGACCCGAGTGGCGTATTTTCCGTATGTCACCTTTGTGAGTGTCGTATCGTTCAATGACGGCACGATTCCCGCCTTTTGCTTTTGTTGAATTGGTTTCTCCATATAATAAAAAGAACATTACACGTTGGCTCGAAGATATGAATTTTATGTTCGCGTGGCAAGAACAATATGTCACTCGTTCGCTTCGCTCACTCGTTATATATGGCTCTTGCCACTCGAACATAAAATTCATATCTTCTCGCCACCGTGTAATATCCTCTATATATATAGGGAGTATTTCCCGGAGTAAATATCAAAGCAGGACGTAGAATGTGGTTGTCCACGATTAGATTGAATCTTTAAATTAAAAATATCTAGTTAGGTCTATTAATAACAATATTTTACTATATATCGTTTGTTTACAAGATGTAATTCTTGTTTAAAAAGATAGTGGATGGTTCTGGTTTAGAGAGCAAAGTGTTTTATTAAACTGACATGTTATTATTCATCCATGGACACAATAAACAAGTGATATAGTTTGTAGCAGTATTATAGTGTGGTGGGCTTGACCACTGGTTTCAATTCAAGGACATCTACTCTCCTTTAATTTCTTAGTAGATTTCCGGACGGCGCTGTTTCCTACAAAACCAAAGTAACAATATAAGCCTACACAGCAAATTCAAGCGAGGCAACGAATCAAGGAAAAGTAGAAGCAGTCGACGCAAAGCGCGGGAAAACGCATGCAACCAGTCTCAGGTTTTGCATCTGATTGGTTGCGTGGGTGGCGCGAGTTTTTTTAAAGCAAGCATATTACTTTTATTGCCTGTCGTAAAACCTAAATCAAAGTTATCACTAGATCTTGCCAATCACAAACCACACAGCAAATCCAGAGAACCAATCAAAACTAATGCGGCCTATAAAAAGCGTGGGAAACGAATCTGTCCTTTTGAGAGCTCGGAAAACTGCAGAAATACAAGTCCGACAATCGATCGCGCTTTCAAGTGCTCTGGGGTACCGTGGAAGCTAATGAGATGACAAACAAAATAGCAAATGAAAATATTTAATCAACAAAATGTATCAAAATTGTTTCAATGAAGTAAGCAAATAAGCTTACTAGTCCCGCTTACTGAACAAACCCTGTTAGTTTGGAAAAGCGGATTGAATAATGAATGTTCGGCTAAATCTGGGTGTAATAAGTACCAGATGCAATTTTGTAGAAAAACAAAATTACGTCAAATAAGATAAAAGCAATGTGACAAGATTGTTCCTAGCATGGATGCAATATGAAAAGGAAACATCCCAATAACTGAAAGTTAATTTTAAAAAAATGACGTTTATGGGAAGTGGCCAAAAATTCTCCCAGAGATTTCTTTTCTTAAGGCAATCAACCCAAACAAAAATAGAAAAAATTCTCCAATTTACTGAACGATACAGATATTTCCTTGTTAGTGTACAAACAGCAGCGAAAGAAAGACAGTACAAAGCGTACTAACAGTTTTGGCTGTTTGCCGTAATCGCATAATTTTATTATACATAGCTAACGCTCGCTCGAGCTATGATGCACTATATTTATAATATTAATGGTGATATCTTTATAGTAGACGTATGTACTATGCCGAAGAAATTTGAAAACGCATCTTTATTTCAACGGTTAGGCCTACCGTCCACACTAATCCGTCACGAAAACGGAACTTTTCGAAAACGCTCTTCAAACCCGAGGCGTTTGCGTTTTCGTGTGGAAGGGAAACATTCAAGACAGAGCTTTTCGAAAACGATAATCAGGTGATTTTCCTACCCGAGTTTTCCTCCAACAAATCCAAAATGAATGGTGATTGTTGCGTTTTCAAATCCCTCTAAAACCTTCAACTTTAATCTACTACGAGCGAGGACCCTGGCCAGAAAGAAAGTTCCTTATCGGACAGTGTTTGAGATCAGTTCTTGATAACGTCACATGACATAATCTAGGGTAAAAATGAACAACCGCCGTTAGCGCTTGGGTTTTCCCCCGTAGGAAAAATATCCGTCAGGTTTTGTTAACAAAGCACAAGGTTGCCACCAGGCTTGCTTTCTCAGAAATGTGAAAAACATATACACGGATGGGATAAATCGTGGGCATAACTAAAGAAAAATCACCTTGAAATCTAGTTTTCGAAAACAGGTAAAAATAAACTAGGGACCAAGGCCTTATTTATCGAAAGTCAGATCTGTCGATTCCTGCGAGTGATATTAAAGTGTCCTTTACGTCTAGCTCAGATAGGTCAGATAGGGATCAATACAAGATGTAAATCACTTATGTCCGTCCTTAAAAGCAATGGTTGATCTGTGGCGACGAACAATCGTTCCTTCGAAAAACCATGAGAAATGTTCACTAACACTCTGACACTCTAGACGACAAAATTCATAATTCATAAATTTGTTTTTTCTCGTAAAAGAAAAAAAAAGTAACTATCAGATAGTAATCTCGTATAGTGTATTTAAAGACGCGCTTTATTACTAGCATGTTTTTTTTGTTGTTGTTGAGATCAAACTACGAAAATAGGAGTTTATATTTAAAAAAATAACAGATCTGAAATGTGAAGAAATGCAAGCTTGCCCAAAGCCTAGTGGCCAATCATGTAGACGAAGGTAAATATTGTTGTAATTTTTTGGTTCAGTGCTAATAAGCTCTTAGTAACACCAGCTGAATTTGGCTTGAGGCAGCTGACTTATCACGATCAAAAGCTGGCAATGTTGTTATTTTTTTACCGACATTCGACGTATATTTTTAGCACGCGATATTACATTAAGCCTTCGAAATAAATCCTTGTATGTGGGCCACTATGTAATTTTTAGTTTAAAAGCTAATCCAAGTTTTTTGCTGTACAAATATGGGATAAGTAGGTGTTATACGGCAATCGAGTTAATTCGAAATCGCTAAGGCAACGAATCCCTCCTTTGTTCTCGGGGTTGGCTGAGAACTAAAAATAGATCTTGCGTGTTAATTTATGCTTCATTTAGTCTTGGGAAATGAATAATGAAGAAAACGTGGCTGAATTCAGAAACGCAGTCAAAATGAATAAATAAACGCCTGCTTTGTGTTTTGCGTTTCGCTTGAAGCCACAAAGTTTTAATTTGTTTCTTATCGGAAAGCGAAAATCTTTATCTCGGACACTTGCGAGGCTTGGGAGGCGGTTGCGGTTTAGCAATAAATTGCGGCGAAAGTTTCAAATTTACTTTGGAGGCGGAGTTGTTCTATTTTTACCTGACCTTTTCATGAAAAGCAAACAATATACCGAAAGCCGTGTCTAGCCCATTTGAATATCTAAATTTAGCTTGACAACAAAAGCAACGGGGCACAAAGCGAGCTGTTCTTAAGACCGAGGGAGTTTGTCTTCAGTGATTCAAGCTGTAAGCACGAGTTTGCCTGTTGGAGAAGTGCGGACACGAAGCTTGAGATAACTGGCTTTAACTATAAAATCCGGAGAGAAGTATCCATCGATACATAAGACTTCACTTCCACAACACGTCTAAAGGATTATCTTATATCTGCCCGAACGAGGTTCGCAATAATATATTCCCTCGCGAGGAAATGGTCTGCAGTCATTCAGAAATGAATGAGTCTTCACTTCAATGTGGTCGCTCAAGGAGCAACTCTGAGCCCGTGCCGAGACAGAGAAGAAGCTCTATCGTTTTAACTCCTGCTGTCCTAAATGAATACGCTCGAGGTAACGAGGACGCCGCGATGTTCAAAAGACAATATGAACGGGCTTATTATAACGTGTATGGATCGCATCTTCCACAAAACAACGGTGCGGCGACGGACATGACAATTCCTTGGAGCGATCAAACTGTGTATTCAAGATATAGCTCCGATCCGCGCCTAAATGCAATGGGCTTCTTCGACGTTCGGAGAAAATCTTTCTCTCGTTGTTCTTGAATATATTTTCATAGTGTTTCTGGCAGCTGCAGTGAACCCAACCCAGAAAATTCTCAAGGAAAGCTTTGGAGCGTCATCTGCGAGTCTCGCGGACGGCTTGTGGGGAAACTCTTCCGCCATGGAACTGAGAGTGGCCCGAACTCTTCTTTTCGTGCAGTGTTTCAGTTTGAAATTTTTAAATTATTTTAAAATGGACAGAGGATTCAAGACTAGAAACGCTTCGCAATGTTTAGATTGTGGACGTTATCGCCAGATGAAAACATTGGGTTTTTAGTGTGCTGTGGCTCATTTTTGAGTCTGTGAAATTCCTGTTTAAAATATCCTAACGATGTTTTCTATTTTCAGTGAATGACAACCTTTTAGTTCTAGTCATTTCGCGTTGATAATGTTAATTTTGATTTAAAAGCTTCTTTAAGCCAGTTTTTTTTTTTAAAGTGTTGTCAGCAAGGCTTTCCGAAAAGACGAGTTTAACTTAGCTTCTTAACTGACCAAAGTTTTTGCCATCACTTACCAAATAAATGATGTAACGATAATTAAATATTTTCTAAAAATGGCTGAATTTGTCTGAAATAAAGGGGGAGAGATCGGTCGATAGAATCTTCATGATTTTCTTTATCTTTCTGTAAAAAGAAACTGTTCTGACGATTTCTTAGTTGCATCAGTGGGTTATTTTCTCGAAAAATGATGCGTGGTACAAAACGTATTTAAACACTGTTTTTAACTTTCACTTTTCAAACATAGCTCAAGAACAGAGAACTTGCCATAGCAACGGGTCCGTTTCTATTTTGAACTGTAGATTTCGGAAACTGAAAACAGCACGAAGCAAACGATACCGGCAGCAACAAGTTGAAAAACAATCCGCGATGCATTAAATCCTTCAGTTCACGAAAGAAACCTTTGGTTTTTTTCTATTTTGAAATGTTATTTTTTCTGGCGCGATTTTCATGTGGACTATCTATAGCGAGAAAAGGCAAAGTTCAGCGCTTTAATCGCTTCCCTTGTCCCAAGGCTTCCTCTGGTTGGTTGGAAAAAATCCAATTTTGAAAATATCAAGCCTTTCGAATAACAACCAAAAGCAGTTAGCCGGGTTATAACAACACCTAGGGCTATAAATTATCGTTCGAAAAAATGTTGGTTACCGAAGTATTTATACACGAATAGCCCTGTTACGTTTCTCTTTTAAAATAGTTACTAGCTACTGAGCGCGCTTTTGGTTCGGCGATTATAATATATACGGCGACACTTTCCGTTTACGTTGTTCGGTAAAACACGTTTCCCCAAGATTATACGTGATTTAAGATCAGGAAATGGCCAAATATGTAGTTTACTTTAACGGGTGGTATCAAAAATAACAGAAGATGTACTAATCAAGGAGAGCTAAAAATAGTCAAAGTACCGCATGGCTAGCTTCTGTTCACGAGGAATCGTCGAGCATCAGTTATCTTAAGTGGGGCTTTACCCGAAAATATTGTCGCTGCGATAGGACTGATATTTAGAACATTTCTATTGAGAGAATAAGCAGGTGACTGGGAAATGCTAAACTGCTTTGGCTTGATGTAGTGGGATGTCACAATAGAATTCATGCCATGTTGTGGTGATGGTAATTTAACTGTCCGGTCCGACAACAAAGTTCACATCGTATAAGTTTCGAAAGGAACCATCCTTGAAAACTGAGAAGAGAACCTCCGAAAATAACGGTTGAATTTCACAAATCTCGAAAGAAGCGACTCTCTGAAACTGGCGACAGCAAAGAATTTTAATACATCCTCAGTGATCTGTTGTGCAGCGAGTGAAGTGAAACAACGGAACCAAAAAAAATTTTAACGATCCAAATTCCACATTCACTCATCTGTTACAAAGGGAGCCCCTTGAAAAGTCTGAATATCGCACAAAGAACAACTCCTTTGAAGTTTCTATTCGAAACATAAACATACCTGATTAATATTTTAACATAAATTTTAACAAAAAACTTTTAAAACTTGGGTATGTTTCCATGTTTGTCACAATTTTCTTTCGTTGGCCGATTTCCCGGCCATTTTCGATACACATGCACCGTAAGCTGCCAAAACGTAGTGAATCCCGGAAGCAGGGCAGCGATAACCCGAAAAGAACCACAGTGGTTTCGTTTATCGGAACTTCTCGCCATCAGCCCTAAAATATTAAAGGCGTACAAAATTGATGCTTCCCTGATGAGCGCGAACAAGAGCCTCAAGTGGAAGAAGACTTGACTCGATACAGTGTACTCGATCAGTGAACCAGTGATAGATTTACAACGCTTGTTATCTTTGTTAAAGTGATCTTTCTAGGTTCCCACTTTAATTTCCGTTTCAGGAATTTTGACATCAAGGCCGTGAAGAAAAAATACTCATAATTATAATTTTAAATTGCGTTTGTCATGAATGTTTAACAAGGAACTTCTTGCAATGCTACGGGTGACATTCACAAACCGCTAATAGTCTGACAAATCGTTTTGTCAGAATAAACAAGCGTTGTTTTACTCGCGTTTTTCAAACAATCTTTGCCACGTATTACACTAAAAATAACTACAAACGGCCAGCCGTTCTAAAACGAATAAACTGAAAGACGCGGCTACCAGGTTAACTTCACAAAGAATGTAAATATTTGTTATCAGTTCCTATTGTTATTCCAATTATACATTGGCCTCTGCTCGTCGTGGTGGTCACGACTTGCACAAGGCCGAGCTTGTGTTCACTTGTTTGATATTTTGACGGAGTTTGTAAGGACTTGTCGCCGACCGAAAGGTGCAAAAGGCCTTCGCATACTTGATTAAAGCGATTAAAGCCAAAAATAGCTCTCTGTGTGCATGTTTTGAGTTGCCAAAATGACGCGTTTTTTTTCTTTTTTGGAGTACAATTTTCCAACATGCGGGGCGCTGCCGCGCGCGTTCGTACAGTGCATCCGAGAAAAACATGTGTGTTTTGAGGAGCGCATCGTTAATGCTTTCACTTCAGACCGAGTTTCAGTCAGGAATGGGATACCGCTTTCTTTGCTTTCGTTGCTTTAATTACACAGTTGATTTTAAGCTTTAGGTCAGGCAAATTTCATTTTCGTCGAATTATCGGCCCAAAGAAAACAAACGGGAATTAGCAATCCGTGGTGTTTATAGTCCCGCAGAGAGCGATAAAGAGTGTTTTGATCAATACCAGCGTCTGTTCCACGTTGGTGGCAATGCCAAAAGTCAAGCTAAAATGTCTCGGGATATTACTGTCAGTCACGGGACGCAGAGCGCTGAGAGCACATGCTTTCTTTCAGTTTAATATTGCCGTAGTCTGATTAAACAAAGATTAGTTTAAACTTTGCCGTTTATGAAGTGACCTGAATTGCAAGTGGTAGGCTATTCACATTTTGGTTTTTGTTTGAAATATACGGACAAGTAGAGTCTTCACTCTCCCCGTCAATTGTTCGTGATCTTTATACAGATATTGTGTATTACCTAAACTTGCTTTGAGACGAATGACAGAATTATATTTATGTTTGTCTGTTTAATTAATTCGCAATAGTGATCAAAGTCTAATTTCTCCTTGAAACAGGAAACACATTTTCACCAGACAACTGACAAGACTATAAAAGTCATCAACCAAAGGTCTGAATATTAAGTACTCAGGGATGGATTTCAGAATCATTATTAAAAAACCAACAAGATTAATATCGGCCGGAATAACTTGCTTTTTATGTCCTGTGTAGCTAGTTATATGGTTATATCAAGCGCAAATTTGTTATTAGTTGAAAACCAGATGTTCGCAGCTGAGAAAGCCGCCTTCTTACGACAGAGGATGTAGAATGTTTCTTATAGCGTGGCGAAGGGCATTGATCCAGTCCGTGCCTGATCGCGATAACGCGCAGGATCTGGGTACTAAGTTCATTTCTCCTCAAATTTATGACGCACGCGTTTCCTTTAGAACATTTATTTAGTCTGTTCCAGGGATTCGGTGTTTGGTTAGTAACTGTTTTTTTTTTTTTTTAGTGTGGTTAGTTGGGGAACAGCGCAAAAAATAGGGATCAAAAAGAAAGACAGACTATTTCTCAACTTTTCGAATCTTCCGTTCTCTTTTTTTTTTTTGTGCCACTCCTCAAGTAAAAGAACACCAGCTGCAACAGGTTAATTAAGACTTAATTCAAACCAGCTAATGATCGTGAAAGTTATTGACCTCAGTGTACTTTCATGTGGCACTGTTGAGTCTTAAGATCTAGTGTGTGATAATTCAAATGAAGGCTGTTGAGCAGGGATGGCGCAGTGGTAAGAGCGCTCGCCTCCCACCAATGAGGCCCGGGCGGTGCCATATGTGAGGTGAGTTTGTCGTTGATTCTCGCCTTGCGAGGTTTTTCTCCGGGCTCTTCAGTTTTCCTCCCTCCACAAAAACCAACATCTCCAAATTCCAATTCGACCAGGATAGAGAACCCACATGAAAACCAGCTAAGGCTGATGTTGCTTCCTCTCGAAATATCGTTCCGTCAATGTGACAAGGACGAGGTTTGAGATTTTCAAGTAAAGACCAAACGTCCGAGGTTAATAAGTTATTTATCATATAGTTTTTTTGCTTGGTCTTTGCAGGCCCGTAATCGGCCCGTGGGCATTACGGGGGAGATAATGACCTAGAGCTAGCCAATCAGAGCGCGCGTTATAGTGGCTACAAACACAAGCCATATAATATTATATATTATTGAGCAGTACTTTCACGTGGTACTGTTTATTAGGCTGTTTCAGATGGAAATGGCATTTAACGAAAAGACAAAACCCTAGCATTTAACCATTCGGTTGAAAGATGATCGAGCAGTACTTTACCCATCACGAGGGAGTGACAGGAGGAGTCGAGTGCCATTCATAAGACTCTCCATCAACATCACAAAGCGAATTTGTGGCCGGTGTCTTAGGGTTCACAATACACGACACAACTCGTTCCAATTTCGATGAAAAATGAATGACCTCTAAAGCGATTGAGTTTTTCATCACGTCACCAGTGGCGGATCCAGACGTTGAGCTAAGCGGCGGGGTGGGGGGGGGGGGGGGGTGTCTTGCTTGCCCTGCCGGCTTTTCTTTCTATTGTGATTTCTTTTTTTTTACCCAAAATAAGCGGGGAGAGGGGGTGGGGGAAGCTGGGTCCCCCCAGGCCCCTCCCGTAGCTCCGCTATCCCACGACATGCACGGGTTGCATTGGCACGTTCCACGTTTGCGTTCCAGAATTTATCACTTCTCATCTACAATATTTCCAACTTGGAGGGCTGTTGGCGAGAATTGATAAAATTCTGCGTGGGAAAGTGTGGGAAAGAATCCAGCGATAAGCTTGGACTAGAAATGAATCAAAACACCTTTGGTCCTTACCTTGCATAGTAGCCTGCTCGAAAGCTACTTGCATAGCATCAGCTTAGTCAAAATGACTAATATCCTCATGATAGCGGCACATCCTAATCACAAGACTTTTATTAACATTTTAAATTCAGTTGTGTCTTCCGTCATGTCCTAGTTGAAAGTCATGCCGGGCGGTCGGTTGAAAATGAAAGCTAACAATAAAGCTAAAACTCATTGGAGCCGGATTCCATTTCCGTTGAAGCACTTTGCGGGCGTCTGAAAGTCGTCTCCATAGATAAGGTCGGATTATCGGGGTTCATGCTCTTTCTTGAGTTTCGTGATCTGTCAGTGTGTTTCAAGCGCCGTTCAAGTGCCTGTCAAAATGACAAATGAGTTTGACATGTGAATTGTTTGTCTGTAGAAAACAGGCAAGGTGTCCTCTCATGGAGCACGAGATGCACAACGAGGCAACAAGTGTTTTTAATGGAGCCCTTCAGGCGCGGCCTCGTTGTTTTTAACTTTTAATATTGGCCACCTTGACTGTCTATAATGCTAAAACGAGGGCCTTAAAATTAAAAAAAAGTACAAAGTTTCAAGATTCGTATCTATTAAAATCCCAAAGTTGTTACAGTAGCGTTATTAGGTCGGTAAGCTTTTAAGACACGCTTGCATGCTAAGGACAGTTTTGCCCCTTCCCAAGATAAAAACGTCTGTTAAATTTCTTACACTATTTTCGCTATTTTTCCAGATGTGACCCTCATATTATTAATTTTAAAGTGCTCTTTCCAGGACAATCGATAGGTTTTCGCCAATATCTAAAGTAAGAGTATGTAAGGATGCACAAACCGTACAAAGATCTACAGTAGTTTACTACAGGTTTGAGCTGTAGAAGTGCCAAACTCTTTTATAAAATGTTCTAATAACCATCACATGCGACACTGAACTGGTTCATCATCTTTTTTCCTCATCTTTTTTCATCATCTTTCATCTTTTTTCTCCTTGCTGATTGATGCTGCATTCCATTTAATTAATACCAATGAGCGACCGAGTGTTCACGACAAACTTGGCACTAATAGTTTCAATGGCGTTTTTCATAATATCTGAGTACCAGGGGCGTAGCCAGGATTTTTCACAGGGGGAGGGGGATGTCAAACTGTGTCAAAGTGAGGGTACTCACCAGATTGTCATGTCGTTTTCGCCACCTGTTGTAGGTTGTTTGGTTAAAATAGGCTTACAAAACGGGGGGGGGGGACTCACGGGCACCACAGGACCCCCTCCCCCAGCTACGCCCCTACTGACTTGGCTGGAATAGTTCATTTAGTTATCGCTTGTCGAATGCTCGGGTCCGTAGTTGGACACGGCTAATGTAAGTCGGAGGAATCGGACGAGCGTAGCGGCGCCTGCTCGTGAAATTTCCTTCCTTCTAAACTCAGAATGAGTGTAGGCAAGCAATGGTATTCCCAGCAATAAATACCCTTGTCAAGAGGTTTTAGAAAAGGCTGCCCTTTGTCGCCATATCTCTTTATTCTGGTGGCTGAGATACTAGCCTCAAAAATAAGATACGATAATACTGTTCAAGGTATCAAGCTTTTTAAGAAGGAAATTAAACTGAGCCAGTTTGCTGATGACACCTCCCTTATATGTAAAAATTTGACAAGCGTTGGAAAGGCGCTTAATATTCTTGCTGATTTGGGGGCTATCTCAGGTCTTCTTTTGAATAAGTCTAAAACAAAAGCCTTGTGGTTAGGACCTTGGAGATCTAACCGTGGTAGACCTCCGGGTCTAGCCTGGACCAATGAACCGGTGAAAGTCTTGGGGACCTTTATTTCGTATGATAGTGTTGGCAATGAACGGAAAAACTTTGCTAAGAAGGTGAATAATCTCAAGACAAAACTTGCAGCTTGGCGTTCGCGTAAACTCTCTCTGTTTGGACGGTGCTTGATTTCGAAAACCCTAGGATTATCTCAAATTGTTTATTCGGCTTCCATGCTTGACATTCCAAATAATTACGCATCTGTAATCCAATCGCTACTTTTCCAGTTCTTATGGAAAAACAAACCAGATAAAATCAAGAGACAAGTCTCATATCAGGACTATGGCGATGGTGGTTTGCGGGTCACTAATGTTGAAATTATGTTTAAGTCCTTGCGCTTAGGCTGGATCCAGCGTCTCCTCAAAAATAATGACGAGGAAGGCGATACCTGGTCAGCAATTCCAAAATTTTATTTTAACAAGTACGGGGGTCTTAATTTTCTCTTACGCTCCAACTATGATAAGAAATTTCTAAAAGATTCAGACATACCATCCTTCTACAAGGATATCTTGTTTTCTTTCCTGGATCTAAAAAGTCTTTATAGCTCTAAGGATGAACAAGAGATGATTCTCTTTAATAATAAAGAGATCCTCATTGACGGGAGGACTGTTTTTTACCACGATTGGGTCGAAAACGGTGTCTTCACGTTGCATGATGTAATCGACGCTGGTGGCAACTTTCTACCATTTGAACAGTTCCAACAGCGTTATGGAATTAATTGCAATTTTCTCAGTTATTTCCAAGTAATCTCTGCAATCCCGAGCGCCTTACGGAAAAAAGTCAAGGAGCGTGCTAAGCCTAATGTCAACTTTTTATCCGGCGGCACCTTATTTCTTTTTATCCTCGGTCTTAACCATCGACCTCTTGAAACTTAGATCTAAAGACTATTATTGGCTTTTTCTCAATAAACGGAAGCCCCAGGCCACTGGTCCAACGAAATGGGATCGCGACTTTGCTCCGACGGTTTTGCCATGGAACCAGATCTTTGATAGACTGAAGGTTATTTGCAAAGAGAATCAACTTAGAGAATTTTACTTTAAGCTTATCCATCGCATTGTCGCTACGATGAAAGAACTTACTCTCTATGGAATTACAGACAACAATATATGTTTCTACTGTGGTGAGCCTGACTCAGTTCTTCATACATTTCAAAACTGTAGTACAACAACTTCTTTTCGCAATCGGCTGTTGAACTGGTTCAGTGAGATGCATAACACCTCTATGTCCCCGGCAAACTACGAATTATTATTTGGTATGCCGTGTGGGAAGGATAATAACAATCTCAGGAAACTGAATTTCTGTTTATTATTTGCTAACTATTATCTACATTATCACAAGGGACCGTTCATTTTTTATAAGGTAGGGGGGGGCTGGTGGGATTTGGGGGGGGGGGCCATGCGAAAAAAAATGGCTTTCGAGGGGGGGCCATCCCAAAAAAATAAGGGAAAAAGGGGGGGTCACGTGAAATATTTTAGTAAAAATTTAAAATGGCATGATGTTTGAATATCAAAAAAATTGCTATAGAATAAACATAGAAGGCAGGATACAAATTTATTATAAACTTTCCATTTGCTTTAAAAAAACGTTTGGCGACAAAAAGCATTTGTAGCTACTGAAAAGAAGTATTTAACACTGTTATTTTCGAATGCAACTTTCACTGGCAGTCATCTTCATCTTCGCTGTCGTCGAGTTCTTCGTCGCCGCTTGTGCTGCTATGGGAGTCTCTTTCACCAATGCTGCAAGAAGCAGCAATGCTTTCCGTCAGAGTGTACTCTTCAGGGTACATGAAGGTGTAAACATAATCTCTGACTTCCTGCTCAAGGTTGGTGGTGATTCTGCTTCTTGCAGCATTGGTGAAATAATTCCCTTCCAAGAGCTGTGCGATGTATGGCCCATCTCTTCTAAATAACGACGTGGCAACATGCTCAACTTGAATACACTCTTCCGGGACGGCCGTTCTAGGAGGGTACACAAGGCATTGTGGAAGATCATTTCCTAGCGGGTTTCTAACACAAATTCCATAAACTCGTTGGACGTTGTTTTCAGTCCGCTTCCTCTTTCTTTCATTTGACTTTCTGCGGTTTTCTTTTTTCCTTCTCCTTTTGTTGATGTGCTGTTTGAGTATGCCCTTGAATATGCTGTTATAATTGCTCTTCTTATTTTCTAGTGCTTCCATGTCCTGCGTGACCTTCGTCAACTTAGCTTCTATAAATTTGATCTGTTTTACATTAAAACTGTGGGCAAATTCTTCGCCCCGCTTTAAAGCAAGCCCATTGGACTGAAAGAGTGTGGAATCGTGGCATTCAACTTTTCCACCATTGCTCTGTGTTCTTTGATGGAGAAGTTCAGTTTTCTTCCATCACTGGGCTTCAACTGGTACCCTGGCATGGAAAACTCACTCGCCCTTTCTGAACAGCCATCCGCACTTAGAAAGATTGCTTCTTTTGCTTGTAAGATGTCAAACTGCCTGGATCGTTCAGCTGTAAACCTTTTCTTAAACGACTCGTCGCTTTCGCCATTATTGCGCATTTTGGAATGAGCCTCTTTCATGATTATTATGGACGTGCCCCGTTCTACATCGTGCAAGACATAGCAGCACTCAACTAACGTCAAGGAGCTTAAAGCAAAAATACGCACTCAACGTATAGCATCAACCCCATTTTAAAGACGGAGTTTGCAAAAGAGGAGGAAATAAAAAGGAGGAATAAACCTATACATCGAGCAAGAGAAACACAAGCTCGATCAGATAGCTGCAAGAAACATAGGAATGTCTCTAGACAAACGTATAGCTTTCTCAAAGTAAAGCTACGGCGTCTCCGAAGGAAATCGTAGGAGAACAAATATGATATCCGTGATAACGATCTACCTACTGTGCTTGCAAACAGTTCTAATCACAGCCGGGCCCGGCGTCACAATATAGAATGCAAGTAAGCAACATGTTCACGGTAAATTTCATATTTTGTCCCTCAAAAGCAAATTCATGGAGATTTAAAAGCATATCTTGCAATAGAAATGAGCCTAAACAATGCATAAACACATGGCAAATTACAGAGGTGTCAAACTCAACGAGTCGACATGCAGATGTGAAGTGAAGTGAAGTGAAAGACTTTATTTTGATAACAGCGGAAACCATGCAGACCTATAACCTGTAAAAATTTGCCATAGCACGATCTAACGGCTCAACTCCACTAAAATTCTTCCTTATTACACAACATGAAGTGCCCTTCATGAACACGAGTGAAGCGACAAGAAAGGTCGAGTGACCGAACTGAGAACGGTAAATGTACAAATGTCACGAACCGTAAAAGTCGTGTAGGCTAGTCAACCCCATTTTACCTTGAAAATTAAGAAATTTTAAACCATAGATAAATTTAAACCAGAACAAGTATGCTAAAATTTATAAAAAGTAATCCACTATTTGCAAGATTTGAGAACACTCGTAGCTTTTTGTTTTACCTGGACAGGGCAACATTTATACATGCCTATCACTAGAGTAGAGGTAAAAACCTTCCAAATAAAGACATCTGTAAATTAAATGTAACAATGTGTTTCACACAACACATCAACAGATTTCCAGTTTTTTCACAACACTTCGTACTTGGTTCAGTATCACAATGCAGGAGCAAGGAAAGACTCTGTTCCAGGCCACTGTTACTTCCGTAAGATTGAGAAGTTTATGAATGAGCACTATGAGGAGGGGGAGAACTACAGAGAGTTTCTAAAGTTGTCCTGTCAAGAAAAGGTAGGAGAAATTTGTTCTTTTTGTTGTGAATGGACTGGATCACCCATAGAAAGATATCCTAAACCAGTTCCTGACCATTCCTGCCTACCAGAATACCACTACCTCTCCTACCAGAAGACCCCAAAAGAAGGGCGTGATCCAGATGACTGGCAGCCAAGGGTCCAAGCGAAGAAAGAGCATGGAGGTGGCAGGCTGGTTTTATCTCACCCAGAGAGCGTTGCTCTATTTGCAGATAAGTTTATTGTCAAATCAAAGTTTGTGGTGGATTATCTTCAGCATCTTGAAGTGCTGGAATTTAAAAGGAAAAGGAGAGCAGAAGAAAAGGCAAAGTTAAGTAGGGACGCAAAAGATAAATCATATGAGGATTATACTTGGACTGAGTTGTGCGAAGATCTAACCAAGCTTAAAAAGCAACGTGTTCCAGAACAAAACAAGTACTTGAACCACCACGGGCTGAAGCAGCATTTGAAAAGCAGCAAGAGTGAGAAAGTAAAGGCAATTGTAAGACATTCATGCTTGCGGCAGAAGAGTCCTCTCAGAGCTGGCCAACCAACACTGAGAAATGCCAGGACATTGACACAAAATGACAACAGGGTAAGTGCTGACAGCAGTGAAACGGATGAAAGTGACAATGATGAGTATGACAGTGATGCCATTGACTCTAGGGGAGAAGATGACTCAAGTGATGTCATTCTTGCATTCATCAATTCAGATGAGGAAGATACCAATGAGAGGCCAAATGCCACACGCTCAGGGCGAGCCATAACTAGGAGATCCGAAATTGACTTCTCTTTCTTTTGATTTGTTTTTTAAACAACAGCTCTCTGTAGTATAGGGATTGTAAATATTGTCTTCATAGTGAGCACAATAACGTGAAGTAGGGGGATAATAGAGAAATATTAAAAGAGTTGAAATCTAAATATTGTTTGTTCAATTTTTTTTTGGGGGGGGGGTCATCCCAAAAAATGACCGCTATAAGGGGGGGCCATGTGAAAAAATTGGTAAGCTGAGGGGGGGTCATGCGATTTTTAAATGGTGCTTCCCAAATCCCACCAGCCCCCCCTCCCTCATAAAAAATGAACGGTCCCCAAGGTAAATGAAAGGAATCTTGACTGGGTTGAATTTATTACAAAAGTAAATTACCAGTTAAGAATAGAAAATAAAGTTTCTGGTTCTCCTTTATGATGCTTCTTCGCATTTTTCTGTCCTGTTAATGCTTTTAAAAGGTATTAGAAAAGTGTGTTATATCTCTAGATTAATTGCTACTATAGATTAATTAAGATTAATTAGATTAAGATTAGATTAAGATTAGGTTAATTAGATTAATTTAGGAAATACTTGTATTGCTGTTACGTATGTAAAATTTCTCAAAATCGATTCTTTATAGTTAAGTAGGGTGAAGAGGCTGTCTTGTATTGTAAGTAGTGTTAATAGCTCTGTTGTTTTGTAAGTAGTGTATGTAGCCTTTATCGTACTGTTTTAGTGTAAAGTAACAGCAGAAGTGTTGTAAAGTACAAGCAAGCATAATAAAATAAATAAAATTTAAAAAAAAAAAACCGTAAAAAAAAAAAAAAAAAAAAAAAAAATCCCAGCAACAGGGGAGAAACTATTGTTGTAGTCCTAAACCTCTCTGTTGGGTCTCAAAGAAATGCTCAGGTATAGAAAAATTTCAATCGTCAGCTCCTCCTCCCTGGAAATAAGCCCCTCCCTCGTTCCCTTGAAATTTGCAAGTGGCCAAATTCTGGCCTTGCATATGGTGGCTGCGCTCGCAAAAGGAGCGGCAGTCAAAATCGAGCTGTTCCACCGAAATGACACGATAATAGTCTTTTTTCTCGCAGCTAAAAGAAATAAAGACAATGCTAAAGTTGCTTTGGCCTCTTCTAGTAGTTAGGTCGAGAATTCTAGCTTTAATTTGACGAGGAACAACACATTTTATTTAAAATTACACAACTGTTATCCTACCGGGCGACACTCGATTACTCGACAAGCCAGTTGCAGTACCCGGGAGACCTATATGAAGCCACACATTGGGAGCGAGGTCAATTTTAATTTAATTTTAATTGACCTCGCTCCCAATGTGTGGCTTCATAGCTCAGTTGGTAGAGCATTGCACCGGTATCGCGGAGGTCACGGGTTCGAATCCCGTTGAAGCCCTGATTTTTTTCAGGCTTCTTCTTTCCAGTTGCTCAAATTGGAAAATTTACTGCGATGATCATTCTTCACCTTTAATATACTGTTATCTCGTGATTTTTAGCCATTTTAGGAGTTAAAGTATTAGGAAAAAGTGCTTGTGTAAATGTTTTTTGGTTCGGCTCAGATAATCAGTCGACTAGATAGCCAAAGTAAGTTCCAGATATTTACACTATTTTCCGGTCGCCATATTGGAGGCTAAGTAGGTCCTCCAACATGGCGGCTTCATACTAGGCTCTATAATTTTGCGCGGAACATGTCGACGAATATCTCAACTTTGGGACAACGCACACACCCTAAACTTGGAGAACTGTCTTCTTTATTTATCGTCTATAATATCACAATTTCTTGACTTTATCCACGGAATGGTGTTTGGTTTTATTTTTTATTGCGTGACACTGAACACACTCTATACTACACGGTAAAACTCTAAATACAGCGATAGAGCAGTCTTGCATTACTACACTACGCGATTGGCTTGAAAAACTGGCGCCATTTTCGCCTCGCCCACGTTTTCCCGCGCTTTACGTCGCTCCATGCATTTGCTTCGAGTTTTGATTGGTTCACTGGATTGTCTGTGTCCTCTGTGATTGGCCAGAGTGATTACGTTGCTTTCCCGCCCTATCACACACCAAGCAAGTTTTACAGTTATTGATTGAACATCATCTCTCAGGCCGGCTTCACGGGGACCCATACCTTGGTCAATCAGGTTATCTGGGTTCATGATGATAATTTGACAATTTCAATTAATAAAGAAAAAAATGCGAGTCATACGCTTCTGTCTGATAGTCTCTCACGCCTAAAGTATAACAAAACCAACTTAAGCAGTTTTTGTTGCGCTATAAATATATAATCCTTTCAAATTAACGACTCGCTTTAAAAGGTGACAATGGCTTTGCGGAATTCTACAAATATTGTATATATTTCATTAAACAAAACTCTTTATTGGCTGGTAAATAAACTAGAATTGCAAGATCGGGTTTTCGAGCCGCCTTTATTGTTACCGCTCTTTGACTTGTTATGCATCCACGAGATACTCGCTGACAGAACGACCTTTTGGCTTCATTGCGTTAATGGAAATCTTACCAAACAAAACTGACAAAATGCTTCCGAGGATTAAAACCACTCTGTTATCACGAGAAGAGATAGAAACAGCAGGTCGAGATTTTTATTGATATTTTCAACTCAAACGATGGACCTTTCTGTTTAAATATTCGTTCAAATTACCCGGTTACTAAAGAGAATTTTCTTGCTGTAAATTATTTTGTGTACTCTTCAAACCAGTTAAACTTCAACGTCTCCATTTCTAAAGAAAAGAGATTTGTAAACCCTTGATTCTTCATTCGCCCTGAGCCTAGAACAAGAAGAGTTGTTAATTGTTTCTATTAAATGACACGTCTTATCGTAGAAATAATTTATTTTTGGACAGGTGCGCACTCAAAAAAAAAATTCTCCTTGCATAAACTGAAGAGAATTTGCATAATTGTCATCTCTGCACGAAACCAGCCGCAAAAAGCAACGTTTCGCACGATCACAAATTGAAGCTGAGCTGAGTTGACTTCACTGTTACAGCAAAAACACAAAATGGCGTACCAAAGAACCGAGTACGCGGACAAAACCATGTTTATGAACTCAATGGCGGACAGAAAACTCAAGATTCAACTGAACTCCATAAACTACCACAAGGACTCAATTGGCAAGGAAATAGACCGCGAGAAAAAAAAGATTCAAAAAGAGCTCGCAGAGGCGGAAAACCATACGAGGAATCGGTTGTGTTTGCCCGATGCCTCATCGCCAAGCGACGGCGCAAAGAAATTAAGCCCTCGCTTGCCGCGGCGGTACAGCACACCGCAAGTTTTGTTGTCGGCCACAATGTCTTCCCGTGATCTATCCGACATCGATAAACGTTCACCCGCGGCTAACAGGCGCAGGATTTCTTCCGAAGGGACCTCGGATATTGGAATGAGAGAACGATCGTTGATGAGTCCAACCCGGCCATTAAGTCCAACTTCACAATTCCTTCTACCTCCGCTGAATCAGCCACGGAGGCAATCTTTGCCACCTATTAGCGCGGGTGGATCCCTTGTTGCCGTTGATACAGCTAGAGAAGGACTCAGTGCAAGCTCATCGTCAACTCGAAGAGGAAGCACAGCCGGGAGCAAATCACCTCGAGGTTGTCTGTCACCAAGTTCTTCAAGTCCCCGCGGGTCGCCCCGAAAAGGAAGTGCTGCCAACGAAGGAGAGCTGGAAGAAGTAGCGAGTAAGGTGAATCGGTTTTTACAAAGACTGGACTTAGGTAAACAAGAAGAAACACCGAATATCGACTCTAAAGAGGAGGAAGAGGAAGACTTAACTGATGAAGGAGAAAATGAATTTATTCATCCCTTGACTGACAGGACCGTGAAAAGAGCATCGATTTTTCAGCCTTCAAACTTTGAATAATATCTCTTTCTCAAGTTTCCAGCTCTTGAAAACCAAATATATATTGTATATATTCGACGAATTGGTGCTCCGAGTTATTTAAACGAATTTCGTTCCCGTTTAATACAGTTAACTTAAACATTAGAGAGTTTATATCCTCACAGGGAACGCGGAAAACAGTTTCGAGAGAAATTCTCAACGGCGAGAGATTTCACTGCAGATTAACAGATGGTAACAATATTGCAGGACAAAAAAAAAGCAACAATAGTTTGTAAAACGAGACAAAAATTTGAAGTTAAAGTTCAGCTGTACTAAATAGGTAAAGCTCAACACCATTGACAAAATAAAAATGCGACTGAACGTATAAAGTAGTGCGGGTATTGCAGAGGGGTTTTTTTTTGCATCGTCAACTGATTCATGAATTCACAAAATCGTTAATTCCGGTTTGAACGAAGTATTATTTTTCGTCGCCTCTTTTCCTTCCATTTCGAATCCTGAGTGATACATCTATACGTGTAATGGGTTGCAGAAATAAATTGTGAAATAAACTTAGCGATCAGTCGAATCAGTAATAAACTAAACGAGGGAATTAAGACTCACAAGAAAAAGATTCCAAGCATAATAGCCGCTGATATTCCCCTAAGTTGAACGCAACACAACAAGATTAGTCGGCGGGTTTTGAATCGGCGGGGAGATAAAAACAACCTCTACGGCGAATTATCGAGAATTACCGAAATGCAAACAAAACAGGTAGCAAGTTGTTAGGATCGAGTTTAACTCAGGAAAAGACAGCTTTCCCGCTGTGGCAGATAATGGCATCCAAAAATAAACTCCCTCCACAACTTGAAAATTTTTAAAGTGCAATTAATTTCCTGTTCAAGATGGCTTACATCTGACGGGTTCTTTCGTAGAGCTTTTAAAATACCTGCTCGTGAGTCAGAGAGAAATAGTGCAGAATTTTCTTTTTCTGAACTGCTCCTTCGATATTATATCACTTCGGACTTTCTAAAGAAGACTGACAAATGGTTTCCTTGGAGCTTTCCCACTTTGAATTATACGATCTAGTTTTCCCACTACGTATTGTTGCTAATCTCGTTTCCAAGGAGATCATCTCGCTCCAAGGAAGAAGGGAATAAGACTAACCTGGTGTCTAATTTAACATGTCGGAGGGAAGTTAAAGAGAAAAGAGAAGATTGATCTGAAAACAGCAGGAAAAAAAAAAAAAGAAAAAAAAAACAGATGTAAATTTCCCTCATTACATCCAGCAGTAAATTTTACTCGCGCCAGAGCGACAGGCCAATTGCTCGAAATGGACGTCGACAATGTGTTTCGATGCTTTGGCTGTTGTCTGTCAGAAAAGCTAACATTCTGTGTCACAAATGACCCTACTTTAACTCTAGCTTTCGCCTTTAACTCTCCCGGGCACAGTGTAGCTGACATCACTGAGAGAAGATTAAGGAAGTGCACTGGCGTTAATGTAAAACAGAAACACAAATCATTTCTGGTCTCGGCACCATGCAACCAGAGGGCCTAAATAATGTTTTCAATTTCATATAAACGGCGACAGCGCTTAACTTCCACAAGTTACCTTCAAATGTACAGACCAGTGAACCAACATTTAACAGTTTTCACACCGAAGAAAGGCTATGCCCGAAACGTTAGAGATTTTTCACAATATGGCAATTTTTTACTTCATCAATTATTTTCTTTTGAATTGTTATATTCGCTCAAGTGTCACGCATCAACTGGGGAGAGCAATGGTCATCCTAAACGTGTCACAAACGGCCCTACTTGAAAAAAATCATCCCTTTTTTTGGTTCGTCTCTGAGGCCTGGTTTTCACTAGCGACGCAAGCACTAGCGCAAACACAATAATTATTTCACCGTGAAAACGGCTTTGACGCAGGCATAAGCACAAGGATCAAAATTGTTCCTATTGTGATTGCGCTTATGCTTACGTTCGCACTGCAACAAGTGGAAACGAAATACCGCTCGGGCATAACACAAGCACAACGATGTTTACCACACGCGGTTACGTTTGGCCACTGAAAACACTGGATCCAGATTACCTCACGCCTAAACAGTTTGAAAGGTTCGGATAATTTGGCTTGTGCTTGTGTTTGCGTCAAATTCCGTTTTCAATTGGGTCATCCGTATGGCTTGCGTTTGTGCTTACGCTTGCTTTTTGTAAGTTGTTACTTACTTACTTTCTAGTGAAAACCAGACTTAAAAATTCGTGTTACTCTGTCGAGTATTGTGTCTTTGGATCCTGGGTAAAATGTGTAAAACAAAGTCCCTGGTGATAGCATCTGTTGCAAGGGAAAAAAAAAAAACAGGGAACCACAGCAAACGCCAACGAGAACGTCACCAACCAAAGGTTTAATGAGTAGAACAATGGTTCGGCGCGTGCGTTTTGAATCTTGGTACATTTCTTACTAGCCATCTGCAAAACAACAACGTGAAATGACCAAGTTCTACGAATTTTGGAGAACGTGAACCGCAGTGGCTAATTTTTTTGTATCTTCCTTTGAAATTGAACGATGTCATAGCATATTTAGCCTAAGCAAGCTTTTAGACCGATAGGCGTACTGAGCAGATCTACACAGTTATGACGTTCGAAGGTAATATAAATCCATTTTTTTAAAGGGCGTCGTCCTCGGCGTTGCCATTGCTGAAGCTCCCAAGGACTTAAGTTTATTTGTGTCATTTGCGGCCCGAGTGCAGCGAGGGGGTAGGTACGTCATTCACGTGACGCTGGGGAGTTTACGAAACCACGACCTCAACGGCAACGTCACTGAACAAAAGAATTAATGAGCAGGACAATGGCTGTGCATGTGTGTTATAATTCTTGGTACATTTCTTTGCCGCCTTCTGCAAAACAACAACTTGAAATGGCCAAATTTTGCGTTGCCTGGAAAACGTGAACCACGACGGCTAATTTTTTTAATTTTTATTTCAAATTTATCGCTGTGTTCCGGATTAAATGTACATGACTTAGGAGTATCGCGAGATTCGTAGTAAAATATAAATTCATTTTTTAATCGACGTTGTCGTCGGCGTCGTGGTTTCGCACACTCCCTAATAACACAACGCGGACCGCCTGCTTCGCAATATCACGAAGGCACGCGACAAGACCGTCTCAACACCGACCAATACTACTTGAAATGGAGTGTTTCTAGGAACCAAATTTTGAATCAAGCTAGTTCATAAACCAAGTTGGCAACACGACTTTGAAGAGTGTCCTTTATTTTTATATTTACAATTTACAATGGCGACATGATCGGCATCGACTGAATCCATGACCACTGCCAAAGTCTACAACAAAAACAGAAGAGCTTTGGTTACCGATACTGAAGTAATCCTGTTTATGAATGTTTGTTGAGAACAGTTTTCACTTGAATGTAGAAAGTAATTAGCGTTTGCTTCGGTTTTTCATTACTGCGCTGCGCGATTGTCTTAAAAAACTCGCGCCACTTTGCCATCCAATCAGAAGAAAAGCCATAACAAAGCGTGATTCGCGCGCAAACATTTTCCCGCGCTTCGCATCGGGTATACGTATCTGCTTCGAGTTTTGATTTGTTCACTGGGTTTTCTCGTCTTTTGTAATTGGCCAGAGTGATTACTTTGGTTTTGGTTTTACGAAACTCAAACTGCTCTAACCTGTGTAATAAGGAGTCATTTTGGTCCACCTCAATTCAAGAGTCACAATTCTTGTAAAACGTTGCAAGACATCTGAAGCAATAGACCATTTTACAGTTGTCTGCTCAGTGACCTGGCCTTTGTATGGCAGCGAGGCTAGAGTTGACCTTGTTTTGATACAGACCTCACTGCTTTTGTCATGTAAATGCACCTAGTTAGCATCAGAACTTGTTTTACACAACAAAAGCAGTGAGGTCTGTATCAAAACAAGGTCAACTCTAGCCTCGCGGCCATACAAAGGCCAGGTCACCGAGCAGACAACTGTAAAATGGTCTATTTGTCTATTCAACCAAGAAAAAAATGGCACCCTGCCCAGTAGTCTGTAGTTTTGCCGTTGTGCTCTGCATAGGACGCAGTATACACATCTTTATTTCGTTGGCCACAAATAGTTCGTTCACTTATGCTTGAGTTTTGTATGGGAAAGATAAACAATACTGGGTGACAAACAGTTGCGATATCTTTGTGCCAAGAAGTGTTTCATCTTGAAAAATGTAACAAGTCGATCGTGAAAACGAGCGTCGTTGGTTTCGTCAAGCTGGCACACTAAGGAACAAAGACTTGAGGAACGAGATTGAGAACCCTTAGTAAATGACCAGGCATGCTCATAACGGGTTGTCCTGCCCTGTGTTTAAGTGATGGGTTCCAATCCCTCGGAGATTCAGATGGTTTGCTTTGTCCCAAAGAAAAGAGAAAAATAGTAAAGGAAAAATCTTGCATATGCATACAAACCTGCTTTGAGGTCCAGAGTTGATATTTGTGTGAGCGGCTGTGTGAAACAACTCCCTTTGGAACCTATAGTAGACAAAACAGAGGAAACCATACAGGTTTTCGAGAACCGATACGTCAACCTAACGTTCTATAGACAGAATCAAAACAGTAGAAACTGCATGGAAGCCTACCGAACTGCCACAATTTGCTTGTATTCTAATTGATTATATCGCTGTCTCACAAGGACTGGGAACTACCGAATTCACGAATTTGATTGGCTGAAATCGATATTGACCGCGGTCTAGATTTTCCCATCTAGACCGATATCTAGACCGGTTTCATTTTGCGTTGAAAAAGTAGCAAACTCAAATACAAATATGTTCACCGTTTTCTTTTATTTTTCTTCTCAATCATTTATGGAAGTGCCAAAAAGCCTGATGACAAAAAAAAGTAAAGAGGACGAGCAAATTTCGGCAGGTTTAAGTTAAGCTCATCTCCGCTTGCAGGCAAAATGTCAGCAAACCAGTTACATTAGACGAATTAAAGTTTTCTTGTTTGCCATATAATAAACATCTTATTAACCGAGCTAAGTCGGTCTGTATGGGAGAATCTTGACCTCGGTCGTGTGTACAGACCTCACTGCGTTCGGTCTGTACTCACGACCTCGGTCAAGATTCCCCCATACAGACCTCCTACTCGGTTGATAAGAGCTAAATAAAATCTAACCAGACTTGAATCCAATTTAATAGGCCATTTCCGAGATGCCTTTTGCCTCTCTGTCAATACGAGTCTTAGTGCGAAACCATTCATATGGAAATGTGTTCCGCCTACAGGTTCATTTTCAAGCAAATCATTTTCATGAAAGGTTTTGCACGAAGACTCATTTTGAAACAGAGGCACAAGGTAACTCGAATATAAATCAACATAAACGTGAGCAAACTTGATCTATCAAACTGTTTATATTGGTAAGCTTGATTTCGTTTGATACGTGAGCTTAAACCAAGTTTACCGTTTTACAAGTGAATTTAAAGGGACACAGTCAGTTGGTGCACATGCGCATTAGATACCATTTCATAGCTAATTTGCATATCACAGAGACTCGATCCATACTGTTTTTAACCAAATATGATAAAATAATATCATAGGATGAGCAAAAGCACACTCAAAAACAGGTTTTTCAGTAAACAATTGAAAATCAAGCAAAACACTGTGAAGATTAAAGCGGATTTCTAGATGTACTCGAAGCGTATCTTTGATTTCAGGTTGAGGTGAACTCTTTTTAAGTGAGAAAACTAGTGTCCAGGTCAGCGCGGTCAAAAAGCTGACTGTGTCCCTTCAACTGATAGGTGACGTTCAATTAAAGTTTGATTGGCTATAAACTATCTTTTGGGACGTTGAATAGGTACAATGACTTGAAATATTTGAAACAAAGTGTGTGCTTCAGACATCAGTCAGGCTGAATTTGTGATCAATCAAGTGAAGTTGTAACAGTGGGTTCAACCATTTCTGGCTCTACTACAAACAACACTCTCACATCTGAGCTTTCATCACTGCACAACACAACAAAGGTCAGTTAAAGATTTCAGAAGTAAGCTAGCACTTCTACACAATAGAAAGGGACTGACAACAACAATGGAAATAACGTAATGATTCAATAGGTGCCCATCTTTTTAGTAAGTGTCCAGATTAAGGTGGCTCAAAACAGTTTCCAGCAGTTAGATCTTGATGGGACATTATAACCAATATTTATCACTTGATGCTACAATCACGGTATCAAAATACTGCCCAATCATTGGTGAACACGTTGTTATCATTTTCGTGACACAATAGGTTACCATAGCAACAGTACGACCTACTAAAAACACCCTTAATTACAGCTTTAGGGGCTTGTAATTCAAAAACGACACGGAGAATGCTTCAAATTTACGCACTGTCACTTACCGGGTGACCTGCAGAAAGAGTCCCAGGCGGGAAGCCTGGGGTGGAGTGTTTGGCCTAAGAAGGCCCCAAACCACTCTCCCCCCTCCTCTACCTCTGCCCCATTCCGCCCCCCCCCCCCCCCAAGAACAAAAATTGTCACACTTCCAAGTTTGAAAATAAATTCACTCTTCAACATCTCCGGATTTCACAAAGCATGAAATAAAGAGGTTAGGTCTGCATGTCAACCTAGAGGACTGAATGTCTGGTGTGTTGTGTCGAGAAAGATTTAAGTACGCGTAAGATAAACTCTTTAACATCATAAACTGTTTACGCGATTTGCGCGCTACCGGCCGGTATCAAAGTTATTTTCCCTTTCTGACCAATTACGCAAAGCAACGATTCCCCTATTGAATAGTCAACAGTGAATACCAGTTACATACAGCTCCTCAACAAGCTACTATTCGATTTAAGTACATAAACATGATATTCACTACAGACAATTTCTGCTTGCTAAGCAAATAATATAAAACGCGGCTTGAGGAACTTTTTACTTTAACATAAATCTCGGCTGATTTCAAGGCCATATGATGCATGTTAACTTATGGTTTGTCCATTTACGAGTTCCCTTTTCTAAAAGCAAGGTAATTATTTTCTTTAAGGTTAGAGATTTTCGATTATTTATAGCTTACAGTGGATACGTTAAATAAAAAAAAAACAATCATCAACAATTCTCTCTGAGCCTTTGAACTCACTTTTCCGATACTTAGTTCAGTGAGTCTTATGGGAATTGAAAAAGCAATTAGAGAATGTTTCCAAAGAAATAACCAACGTGCTTACCTTGTGCTTGAAAGGTTGAGATCAGTCAACTTTCTCCTACGAAATCAGCTAAAAAAAGAATTCGCCTTGTCAGTCAAATTCTTTATTACAAAAAATCGTAGAGCTCTACGAAAATTTCTATGCCTAATCGAGCTTCATAAAACGGGCTGGGTATAACCTTAAGTTTTGAAAATTTAAGGTAGCTCTGAACCCTATGCACAGAATTATTTTAAACCTTGCCAAAAGTTCCTTCTTATCATGCTTATTAAAATTTGATAATACAAAAAAATTTCACCGTGCCGTTTTCTAATTATAAGCCTTAAAAGCTGTAATTACGGGTGTTTTTAGCATGTCATACTGTTGCTATGGTGTCATGAAAATGATAACAACGTGTTCACCAATGATTGGGCAGTTTTTTGACACCATGATTGAAGCATCATGATCAAGTGATAAAGAGTGGTTATAATGGCCTATCAAAATCTAACTGCTTGAAACTGTTTTTAGCCACCTTAAAATAAGTACTCCCTTGTGAGAAGTACCCCCCATGACAAAAGTGGCATCTAAGACAATTACTTTGGTGTAAATTCATGACACATTCGGCACATAAGCGCAAACAATGCATGAAATATAAGTTTTATAATACTGAACTCCGCACATACCAGCACGATGATGGACAAGAAACTCAAGATATCTGCAGGAATCTCTCGATACCGCTAGCTGTGAAATCAGTCCAAAAATTAACGCTTCATACAATAATTATCTTCAGATAATTACCTTCTAAAGAGCATGAACCTTGCTATGTGCTTCAGACATCAGTCAGGCTGAATTTGTGATCAATCAAGTGAAGTTGTAACAGTGGGTTCAACCATTTCTGGCTCTGCTACAAACAACACTCTCACATGACTGTGATTCATCATCACACAAGCACAGTTTGCTAATAGATCAGATGTTGCTAGTTTTTTTTTTGGCAGGACCTTGACACTTCAATTTGAATTTGAAAAAAAGAGATGGTTTTTAAAACATTCAAGGGAGTAAAAGAGTAAAAATGCTAGAATACTCGACCAATCATGAAAAATTGCATCCAGCGTTCACACTACTGCTGTTTTCTTTTACAAACGTAGATCCCGGTTGCACGACCATGCATTTGCACCAGAAGACAAATGATTGACAGCTGACAAAAACAAAAATACAAAACTTCTTACCTCTTATATATTGTTACATTCCACAGGTAACCACGCGGAGCTGTTGACAAGAAAAAATAATAAAAAAAAAAAAAACAGCAACAGATGATTTCAAAATGTGAAGAGTGCCAGAATTATATGAGATGTCAATGTTGCTCCCACACTTCTCATGCCAAGTTCAACCACCATTCTGCTCTTGCACTAAAACCAAACTAAATGCAGCAAAAGAAATCCATTTGAATCAGGGTCAACAAGTATGTCGACTAAATCGGCAGAACTGGGTTGACAGCAAAGTGGTTTTTGAACCAGGCCTGAGATTTTGAATCCACAAATCAAATGGAAACTAACAGCAAAATAAAAAATATATATATCAACAGAGATCTAGAAAGAGGAAAAACATATGTAATATAATCTGAGTAACTTGTGATAAATGGTGGAGATTAAAAACAAGTAATGCAAAACTAGAATGCTAGGTTTTATTTGTTAAATCGGTATTTTCTTCTTGATGATATCCATTTCAATTGCTAGTATTTTCACATGCACAGAACACTGTAGTACTATAAAATAGAAGCAAATAGCTTCTGCATAGTTCTAAAGCCATGTGCTCCAAGCTCTTTCCACCCTGGCTCCATACAGATGCAACAACTCAGGGGTTCCATTTTATCAAAACCAATTCACCATGAACAATTGTGTTAAACATGTCCTTGTGTTCCACTGGTAGTAACTAATGCTGTAGTATGTACAAGCTCACCACAGGAAACAGGTATCACTTCAAACAAAATTAGCTAACGACTTAAATGCAACTTAAATTGACAAAACAAGTTGAGACTGACTTTTTCAGAAGGAAAAATGCTTCATAAACTGGCATAACAAAATTAATATGTTACTTATGTACCCCGCAATACAATGCACTTAGTAAGAAAACAACCAAAGTGAACTGTGCAGTTCACAACTCAAGAATTTGCAAAGTTCTAAAGTCAACAACAAGTAATATTCTTACTACCTTTGTTTTGACCGATAAGAACTGGCTTGTTACGGAAAATGCCCTTACTGAAATTGCAGTAGAAGATTCTTTTCATGAAAGGACGAAAAAATTTTACAACTTAAGATAACCTGGCTGATTAGTTTTCAAAAACAACTTTACAGTTCTTCCTAAGTTGTAAAAGGTAAGATTAAGTCTGCACACGAGAAAAGGGGCCCATCAGCCTGGAAATTATCTCTAGTTTCTGTGGCATTCTGTGGCATGAAGTGTCTACAAGTATTTCTTCTCCCCCCCCCCCCCCCCCCACCCCCACCCCGCTTGGATGGGTTCCTAGTCCATTCCGGGATTACCCCCAGCATTAAGTTTGCTGGTACCCACTTTTACACCTGGGTGGAGAAAGGCACTGTGAGAGTAAAGTGTCTTGCCCAAGGGCACAACACAATGTCCTCAGCCAGGGCTCAAACCCAGACTGCTCGACCTGGAGGTGAGTGCACTAACTACGAGGCCGCTGTGCCTCCACAAGTTGTACTCTTAAAAATTAAAGAGGAATATTAAAAGGAGGATAAATGATAATAGCAGGAAAGGGGCAATGATCTCCATATATTTTTCCTAAAACAGCTATCAGCTTTCCATTTTATCAAACATTTTTTGTTGACTAAACCTGGAGTATTAAAGGAAAGTTTTAAGTAAGAGATAGCTGAGATAAAAAAAATACTATTACAAAATCAGGTCAAGCTTTGCTGAATGAGTTCTTTGTTTTTTTTGCAATATGCGCTTCACAGATGTATCCTTACATACCAGCTTACAGATCTTAAGAACATACAATACTTTACCTTCAGTTTGCAATGTACATCGCATGGACAGAAATGCCTTCGACATCAGACACTGAAAGTTAACTTGGAAATCTGCAACTTTTTTCAAATTTTTGTCTGCTGCTAAAGCAATAGTTAAATTGCATTTAACGAATATTGCTTATGCTTTATGGCTTGCGACTTTGCTGATAAAAATTCATGCTTGTTGCTGATAATAATTTCTACTAATTGCAACTAGGGCTCAGTCCTAACGCTAATATTGTGTAACTTTCACTTGTCACAAACTATAGTTATTTAATGCTGTTATATCATTTCCACTTTAGTACGGCATTTTATAATCTCTAAAGTTTCCGAAGAATGGAATTCCTGAAAACCAATCTCTCCATCAATATTACACCCAAAGACTTAAAATATTTCTCAATCATGGTTGCCACAGACATCACTTTTCAAAATTTCCGTGACCAAATAAATCCAAAATGTCAGATCTGGTAGCAGCTACTAGGCTCAACCTACAGCCGTCCTTTTCACTCGTTTATTAAGACTGACAAGTTTTCAACAAATTTTCTTTCTTCATTAAGGAAAAATATCGTTGAGATCACAGTGACCCCATGTTCCTTTCAGCCTTCTATGGTATTAAATCAGCCATGCTAAAAGTTCTCAAAATGTCAATTTTTCTGACTCCAAATAAAATTCTGACTTTTCCCTGACGAGGAAGAATTTTTTGCCCTGACCATTTCCTGACCTGTGGCAACCCTGTCAATTTACAAGCTTCACAGGCTGTTTAATTGTCAGTTCGCTTAGAGAATAACTACTGTTACATATGAGACAAAATGTAAACAATGACACCCATATAACAAATCAGATGAAATCCTTAATACAATTGCAGTGCCATCTTGTTGACACAACACTTCTGTAAAATTTAATGTAATGTACTGAGCTCTACTTCAAATCAGAATTCTGCAGCCTTTGAATTTTTTGCCTCCTTGATCATCAACTTGAAGTTTTTTTTAAATTCAAATTTTCACAATCATTACTTTATCAACTTGAAGTTGATAAAGGTACCTAAATGGAGGATTGTCAGTTGCGTGCATGTTTAACTACTTACTGACCCAGAGTTGGCTCTTTATGGGAAAATCTCAAACCAAGATCTTGCTGTATTGATCAAGCAGTAGTAAGGTCAATATGGCAAAGCCAAGGTTTGAGATTTTCCTGTAAAGACCGACTGACTGAGGTTAATAAGTTGTTTACTGTATGGATTTTTGCTATATTTTAGCAGGCTCATAATTGACCCAGGGGCATTGCACAAGAGTATTGCTCTAGAATTAGTCAATCAGAGCACACATTATATCAGCAACATGGAGGCATGTTAGCAGAGAATGCAAGAATAAACTGATACCAAGGGAGCCCACAGTGCTAACTTCAAAGTGTTACGACTTTCAAGGTCGCTGTGATGAAGAGACAGCCTGCAAAAAATTGTTTCAAAAGCACACAAACCCACAATCCTCCATCTTATTTTGACAAGGAGCTGATTCTAGAAACATCAGCTTTTCCCAAACAATTAAGCAAGTTAGTGATCATCTATTAATGTTTTACCTGCTTGCCAATAGGGCACAACAATTTCTTTTAAGAAACCAATCACTTTATAAATCTTATGGATGACATTACCGAGTCTTTTGTCAACTACCAAAAATAAATATATACCTGTACACATTATGTGCAATACACAAATTTATACATCCACATACCTTCCTTCATCCATGCGGTAACATCCAATGGAACACAGTTTCACTTCTGTGAAACACAATTAACATATCTGCTGCTTTCTCCCTGGGTTAAAATTCTTACTTATTGCATGAAACTCTTTCAATTGTCAAAAGATTTTTTTCACAGCACAAGTAAAACGACAATTTTTTTTAAAAGCTGCTTTATAAAACTTTCATGATATCACATAGCTCCAATTGGTTGCAGTTGTTTGCAGGACACTAGGAACAGACAGCCGACACAATATTGCAACTTTTAAATTCTTTTAAAGTCTCTCTCATGTTTACATCAGACTGTAGTGTGTGTAAACATGTGTCACATTTTCCATTTCCTAAACTGAAATTCTTATTTATTTGACTGGCATAAAAGTCAAATAACGAGAGCAAATATCTCATGCTGATTGATACTTTGTAGTCATTTTTCTCTAGTTCAAAATGTCACATGATCAAAACTGGACTGAAACAAAAAGCACTGCATGAATTGTGCCAGAAGGTTGGCATCAGTTTCTCCTCAAATGATCTTTTGCTAAAGGCTCACCAAACACACTGATGTATAAACACTGATCATTCTTGAAGTGTCTTGTGAAAAGAACAAGGAAACAAAAGTAGTCACAGAACTCTGATGAGGATAGTACCAAAATATCTTGTTTTCAACTTTCTCCGCTCAAAACAATTTAACATACGGCTGTTTCAACAAAGTTCATCCTGCAAAAACCTATAACATAGCCAATTGGCATTATGGGTAGTGACAGTTTGTCGTTGCTTGGTGGAGGTCCACAGTTTTTCAGTAAGAAGGAAGGAGAAAGCATGAATACATATGTTGAATGCTATCTCCTTCTGTCACATCAAAGCAATATGAGCTTCATTCAAGCATTGGAGAAACAGCATTACCCAAGATACCTTGTGACATTGTTACATACGCCTTAATGTTCTTGCAAGACAACATCTGGCAAAGCAGCTGTATGGGTCAACGCCCCATCACTTACCCAAAGAGGCTCGGGATTATTCATAAGTGCAAAGTGATACACCAATTGCTCCAATCTCAAATCATGTAATTTCTTCCTGACAGAATGGCTACTTCACAACACTTCATGTGACAGTGCTCCATTGGCATCATCAACAACCCCCTCCCACTCCATCCCCTTTACAATTTTCTTACCTGTACATCCAAACCCTTTAAACCTATTTTTTTTTTTTTTCATCAAGTATTTTAAAAAGTAACTTAGCAAAAACATACAGCAAACAAAGTGTCTTTAAAGAAAATTTAAATACTCCATTATCTGGTTTATACATTTGCTGTGTGGGAATCAGAGGAAGAAACCATTTGTTGATATGCTTTTTTTTACAAAGACTTAGCAGCTGGCAGCTCTAGCTACCTTGGGGAGACTGTTCTAGAGAAGAGCTCCATAGAGGGAAGAATTACATTTCACATGGTCAGTTCTTGGCATTGCAGAAATCGTAAGATAACCTGGTGCAAGCATACCATACAGGCCTTTTGCTTTACTCTTCTGAATAACAGTGTCAAAACCAAGTGAATTGAGAAGAAGCCTAAAGTTTTTGTCATATCTTGACTTTGTTGTAACCATGGCAGTACAATTCTGCAGTTTCTTACTTAACTGTTGAGACAAGCCATCCCAAATAGTACTGTAGAATCTATAAACTGATTTTAGTGTTTAGTTTTAAACGCACAAATACTGGAAGCACCTTTTTAAAGATATTCAAAGAAGTGTGTATATCTAAGGGATGGTCATTTCGGGATTGTCAGAGCTGATGATCACAAACTCAGGTTTTTGTAACATATCCCCCAATCTCAGATTTTCATTAGTATACATATAGGCTCACTGTTTCCGCCAGAGCGCGCCATTGCAGGAATCCCACGCTGCAATCAGAGATGGCCCCCAGAAAAATGAGAAAAAGGCCAATTTGGCCCTTTCCTTTTACAAGACTTCAGGCTTAACACAGGCATAGTATTTAAAAGCCATCCCAGGGTTCAAAATTGTGACCAATATGGTCACCGACACAACTAACACTTCATCCTTGACGACCAAAACTTCTAGTTTAGTAGCCATAATGGCGACTACATTTCTCTCTGTTGACGATTAATAACGGCTATTTTGTCACACATTATGTCCTTCTAGAAAATTACATTGAAAGATCTTTGCTTCTAAAACATTCAACATAAGAAAAGAAGTCAATCCGTCCTTCTGCTTTGTTGCAGTTTTGATTCTTGGAAAACTTCCAAATGGCTGACCATGTATGAAATCACCCTATAATGAATTGCAAACCCTTGATCATTGACTACATCATGTATGCCTAAGGATTGTTCTCTTGTAATGCACAGATCCTTTATACTAGTATCTAATTCAAAAGAAACTTTATTGAGTAGAAACACTTCAAAAAGCACTTAAAATTTTATCATAGATCCTAATAAACTGCTTTATTTTCCTTGGTACCCTGATGCATTTTTTTCCCTCTGTAGCTTTCAATTTATTGGTCCCTTTCCTAAAATTTTGGCCCCTAAAAAAGGTCTTCAGGGACCACTTAGGCCCTCAAGTAAAATTTTCTCGCTGAAACACTGCAGGCTGAAGCTCAAGCTCTGCTGCAGCCATGTGACATGCCCAAATAGTCAAAATATGAGACTAAACCCTCCTCAGCCCTCAGATTCACTAAAGAGGAATGCTATGCAGTGCATACAATTAATGGTTTCAGCTTCCTCCTGCCTATACACTCAGTACTTTGCTGTTGAATGCAAGGGGTTAAAAAGTTACATGGCATTGTAACAGTGTTCCTAATTTGTCCTAATTCAAAGCCCCCTTTAGAAACCCGCTTGAATCTTCTAGTCTTGCAATAAGATTATTTCTGAAAAGGAAAACTTAACACAGGTCTGTATCTTGTATATTCTATTTTCATTTGAACATGCTTATTTGACTTTAAAAACCCAACACTGTTATACAATGTAATCCAATCAAATAACATTGACCTCCCCTATTTACAATGTTACATTACAAACTTTATGAATGACTATTTCATTCTAATAGATCAGTCTTCTAGTGATCAAGTAGTGAGCGTCTCTCTCTCACCTCAACATTCAGTGTAATCAATGATAAGATGAGTGTTATCTGCCATAGTCAACCAATAACTGCTTTATTACATAATGTTGCAAAGAAGGTACCAACTGAATACTGGATGACCACTTCACTCAATCCTAAAACATTGGTGTTTCCTTCAGACTTCATACCGTTTTTGCCTTCAGATATTCTTTCCATACTTTCTCATGTTCCTTTGTGGAATTTTGCATTTTCCACATCTACATTATCCTCCATAATTTCATTTATTGCTGAATTTTCGGGTTGGAAATACAACCGAGAGGAAACAACACTCTGCAGCTATGCAACTACATTCTAACAAGAAAGAATATATCCAGAATTATCTGTGGCCCCCAGATTGGAGCATGAGCCCTCAACGTACATAAAGAAATAAACTGCTCTCTACGTGGGAAATTTAAAGGTGATTTCATGGTTTGAAAAATAAAGATTCCACGAAGAGAAAAAAAAATAAAAAAAATAAAAATAAAAACACTTTGCATGGCAAGCTTACCCAGCAACTATTTAAAGTGGGCTAATACTTTGAAGGGGAACTGTAAGTGAGGTTAACAAAAAGTAGGGGTTAAATTGGTATTCATATAATCAGGTTCACTGTGATAAAACATACTCCAAAAACACAAAACTTGATGTGCACAAAGAAGATTAAAATGTCCATACAAGAGATAAAGTCCTCAAAAATAAAAGGCAACCTATAAAAGAATGAGATCTCTCTTTCAAATTGTTTGCCATTTATGCCAAGATGTTAGTCAAACTGTGTAAAGATGAATATTTGGATTCTGGTCAGAGAAAAAACTTTTTTCTCCAGTCCTACTAAGTCGACCAATCTTAAAAAAAAACATTTCATATCAAATCCATTAAAATGTCAAGTTTTAATAGTAGTTAATTATATACATATTGATTACAGAGTAAACTGAATAAAAACCATATATGAAAACCTCATGACAATTCTTTCAAGAAGAGTCCTTTGTCCATTGTCATAGTGAGATGTGTAATTGAATTTGATTAACACATGAAACTACAAAGATTGAATGAGCAAGCACATCTTAACAGTCAACAGTATTCTCAATGAAGATCGAAATCAGCCAATGAACTTGCTTCTGCCAATACGCAGCACAGTCAAAAGAACTAGGAAACTAACAAGCACTAGCAAGGCTTCTTGATCCTGGCCAAGAGTCTAAAAATTATGATCATCGTCAATGTGGCACAAACACAGGTGGAAACAACGGCTTAAAGAGGTAGCGCCAGGCTTGACTAATATTGAACTTCCATACTATTGCTATGTTAATCTACAAAATGCAATGTTATAAGATTTGTAAGAGCCACAAGATTTATTCAAGAACTTGAAACCTTCACACAGGATAATAAGCTTTAAAAGTTATTTCCCCACTAAGAGAACCCTCAAAACTAATGCTGATAAATAACATTGAAACAGTCCTTTTAAATTCAGTTTCATGTCTTACATGCAAATAAATGGAAACTTACTTAACAAGCTATTTGTTAATGAGCTAAAAATTGTTTCATTGCAGTCCTATTTTGCTTAACATTATATTTGCAAATTTCTCCAGTTAAAAGACCAATCTTTTGTGACCAAAAGGTACATCTAATATAAATCAAATCCTTTCAAGTTTATCAACAAAATGTTAGTGCTGGTAAGTAAAATATTTTATGGCAACATGTTCCACTGCTCTCCATTGTGTCATCTTAAAGTACCACTATTCCCACTAAAGGCTCAATGTTTTTGGTCTTGTCAATCAAAGCATCGATGCCGCCAGAATGTAACAAAGTTTGTGTGAATAGTGCACTGTTTGTGCCTAGTAACGTGGCCTCTTGAAATCTCCATGATCTCTTGAAGGTGGCTCACGTGAGCGTGCAGCAAGTCGATCTCGATCGACCATGTCACGATCACGTTCTCTGTCATTTTCAAACCTTGGCCTCTGAATGATTATTAATTAAAGTTCAATGATATTTTGATTGCAATGTTCATGGGATGATCCGTGAATCCAATGGACAACAGAGAAAATCCAAAAGGAAAGATATCCATGGTGGAAGATGGCAGCAAAAACAGAAAGCAAACATATCATTAGAACAAATCAAAGCAACATTATGGTGCTACTCTAGGTGTATTGCTATTTGACATGTTGAACACAACTTCTTGTACATTGTATCATGTATCCAAAGAAAGTATCATCACTCACTGTGAAGCAGAGTCGCATCACATTTGTCTTAGTTCTTCATGTCATTTTTAAAACACGCTTAACAAATAAATGACGATAGAGTACAAGCCGTGTAACAAAGTTTCTAGATGTATGCATGGACAAGGTAAGTTTTGAACGAAAACAAAACACTGACAAAAGATCCCTTCTTTGCTTTGATGTAACATGCACAAAAAAATCTTGGCCTTTAACATCCCCCCTTGCATAGCTTTCTCATTAGTGTAAAAGAAGACACAAGGCAATAAGATAATGGCGATTTTGAGATTCTCTTCTTTTGGTTCCTGTCTTAATTTAAAATGGCTCTAGACAGTTTTCAAGTTACTACCAAGAATGCCTTTCCTACAAATGGAATAAGCACTGTGCTGTTCTTTGAACTGAAAGCAGTTATTGCCCATATCTTGCTCATTTGGCCAGCTTGAAGCCTATCTTCTGAGAGGTAAGCTTGTTAATAAAACACTATATTAAACAAGTCAATTCTAGATGTGTACCTTACCATACATAAATTTCTTAAGCGATACAAACTTACGCAAATGATTGCAAAGCTCTTTAACTATACTATTCATAACAATGTGGTATTTAGGTCACATTTCTTGCATTTTGCATTGTTTTCTTTGAACAATTTGTAAGACATAAGAGCCTCTTATAAGCTGTCCACTGACTATAAACAGTCTTTTGCAAATAGCATTTCACATTCTGAAATCTAATAGGCAATTGACAAAACATCTCACTCAAATCTATGAAATGGATTGTCTCATCCATCTTGTAGCGTGGCAAAAAGTATTAATAGCACTGTGGCAAAAGCAACAGCTATTGTTTCACTTCTGACCTTGGTTCTTTTTATCAAGTGATAATATGTGATCTTTTCTAATGAAATTTCTGTTAACATCTAGTGTACAAGTATCAATCAACTGCTACATAGAAAACTGTTCTACACACGCGGAACACTTTTTACCCTAATCTATATTGCAGATTATTCAATGCAGATCCTAAAACATTTTAAAGTTACATTTTCAGAATTAAACTTTGTCAGGAGGCTACTTGTCCTCATTTACTACAAAAAGAAGAAATGATTTCTTCTTTGCTGAGACAGACTTCCAGTTGGCAGATTGCATTCCTGGTTTTCCATGAAGCTGTTTTACCATTTCAATCAAGATAAAAAACAGTCCACAATTACTGACGAATATTAAATCCAAAACTTACCCCTCCATTAGGTCGCATGCCAGGTCCCATAGGTCCACGTGGGCCTCCAGGAGGTGGGCCTCCCATAGATGGTGGGCCTCTAGGAGGCATCATTCCTGGGCCCATTCTAGGAGGGTTCATCATGCCTGGCTGACGAGGACCAAAACCTGGTCCACCACGTCCTGATGGTCCACCACGTCCTGATGGTCCACCACGTCCTGGTGGCCCTCCACGTCCAGGCGGCCCTCCACGGCCAGGTGGTCCTCCACGACCAGGTGGTCCTCCACGGCCAGGTGGTCCTCCCCGGCCTGGAGGCCCCCCACGGCCAGGAGGGGGGCCACCTGCACCCATTCCCCAATCTCCACCTGGAGGTCCCTGTTGGCAAGCACAATGTTCTTAAAGAGGCTACAAAACAGTGTGGTCATACAGAGACTGAAATGGTTTCCATTCAGATAGACTGGCTGTAGGTCAGTTTGTCTCAAAATCAGGTCTGCAGTGCTCAGAAATCCTTTGTGAATCATTAAACCATAATTTGGGTAAAAAGGACCATAACCCCAGATTCCTTTTAGAAACTAAGGCACCAAGAAAAATATAGTTTCCAGGTTGCCCATTGGGCTAGTTGGAGCATTGTTTGCTAGCAGAAAAGCCTTTCTTGATAGCTCTACTTCATCTGCAAACTAAAATTCAAGTCCAAAAATGTTACCCACTGGGCATGCGACAGACAAAATCGTAAAGCCTGACAGGAAAATCCAGTAGTCCCTCATTTATGGACAGTATTTTCCTTGTATGCTGTAATTATTGTAATATCAATGGGGCAAAGGATGCATGTAAGCTACCTTAGAAGGCATTCCTGCTGGAAAGTTTGTATCCATTCGTCTTAAAGATTCCTGAAGTCAGATTGAATTGGTGGAAAAAGATAATGCTTCAATTATTTTACTGGATAATAATCGGACACTAACATGGTAACAGACCTCAACCAGTAGACTTAGCACTTAGAAAAACGTATTTCAACTACACTAGTTCAGAGAAAAAGTTGAAGAATGCTAGTTTGAGTACAGTGGAACCCCGTTAATCAGGCCACCAAAGGGCCACAAAAATCTGGCCGTATTAATAGTGTGGCCATGAAAAAGGGGTTCTGTAGATGAGAAAGTAAATAAGAAAGAACTTTTTTCAGGCCAGAATAAAACTGCCATAATAACAGGATGACCATATTAACGGTGGGGTTCCACTGAAACTCATGTGCAGTGCAATGCGAAAACTTCTTCTTGCACTGCAAATAAGCAAGATAAATCAATTCCTGAATTGTTTTTACTATTTAGCTGCTCAAGAGCTGCCCTACCTGCTCATGATTACCTGGTGCATCATGCACAAACAGTATTCTTCAATACTATTATTCAATACATGCATATGCCACATCAGAAATGGTTTATTGGCCAAGCCTAGTTGGTCAAGATGGCTGTATGTTGCATCTCAGTCCATAAAAAGGCCAATATCAAGCTATTATGACCTCAAGCCTGGTCAATAACCTATATATCGCAGAGGTCTGTGGTACACAGTAATGTTAGTCAGTAGCTGACATCTTTAGTTTACAGTGCAACTTCAATTTAATGAACCTCTATTTAATGAAGGCCTCAATTTAACTGACGATATTCTTCGACCCAGTAATAGTAAAATACACATGACAAAGAACCCTGATATAATTAAACCCAGTGATGGCGGATGTATACAAAAATCCCAAAAGATAAAGAAGCTGACCTGCAAGTACATATCTTCTTGTCTATGCCTCTGAAGCTCACGCTGCTGCTGCCTAAATAGCTCCTCCTTACGGCGAAGTTCATCTTCTCTGCGCTGCAGCTCATCCTGGAGACGCATTTCCTCCTGTCTCCTAGTAAACAGTGGACAACAAAAAATTAAACACTGGCAAGGATTTTAAGCAGTGTCCATTTGTTTCATTGTTTTCTTATCAAAACCTCTCTGGTGTAAATGTTGTGGCTCAATTTTACCCTTGGTACAAATCTGTTATTTTCCTTCGTTCTGGTGTACAATAAGATTGTTGTACTGTTACAATGTATTTGAAACAAAGGAAAATACCAAATTGTACCAAAGGTGATATTGGACCACAACAAATATTTATCACACTTTCATGCAAACCAGTCAATCCAATATTTATGACAGGAGAGCTGAATCTATCTCCCTTACCGCATCTCTTGTTGTCTCAACATCTCTTCCTTTTGACGTATCTCTTCAAATCTGCGCAATTCATCTTGACGGCGTTGAATTTCTATAAATGATAAAACCACTTTGTTAGCAACAAAAGAGAATGTTGTTATGGGTTACTTGTACCAGCTTGAAGTTTACATCTCTCAGAAGCCAAAACCTATGCATTAGTTTCTTCAGAAACTTCATACGGTAATTCCAATGTAAGACTCATCACCGAGATGCAGCTATTCCTTAACCAATTCCACTGAGGAGTTATAACATGCAATGTACATCTGATTTTTTTTTTTCGAAGTGTGTGTTTATTTATATTGTTGTTTTCAATTATTATCATAAACTGAGTTGGGTTTTCTACAATTTTATATTACTCCAAGAGTGATCATCACCTAGCTTTCCCTAACAACATCAACACATTTGTCAAGAAGACACATTAAAAGATCAAAAATAATACAAAATGCAATCATATTGACCAGAGGGAAGCAATGCTATGTAGTCATCAAGAACCAGACTTGTTCCTGATTTTTAGGGCAAGAAACATCTTATCACATCTGTGGAATACAGTCTTGTTCAAATCATGGAAGTCGCAAACAGAAAACCAAAATGTGAAAAAATATGATACTATTTGATCATTACATGTGATGCTATAAAGTGGTTTTTACATTCTTTAAGTTTTTAAGGCAAAAAATTGTCACACAGAAACCTTGTCTCATCAGCACAGCCTCATGTTCCTGTATGGCCTGATCCATTTCTGACTCTAATTTCTCCCGAGCTTCCTTGAACTGCTTATCCAGCGCTTCCTTCTGTGCCACTTCCATTTCTTCCAATGCACGCCATCTTTGTGCCCATTCTGACTCAAATGTGTTTGGTGCTACAAAGTGGGGCTGGGCTTCTCTTTCCCTGAAGTACAAATTTTAACCCTGTTCAGTATCTTTTGTCAACTTACAGTGCCAAAACCCAAACCTAAAACATGCTAAGTATTTAGGATTCAGTAGCATCTCTCAGGAGCCAAATGGTATTCATTAGCTTCATCAGAAACTTCATACGGTAATTCCAAAAACAGCAATATCATCATCAAGATGCAATACTCTTTAGATCGTTTGTTACTACAACTAGTTACACTACATAAGTACAGGACTTTGCAGTTCAACATACACATCATCATTTCAAAAGAAGAGTCACAGACATCTCTCTGACTAAAACTTGATTTTCAGTTTAAGACCTGTTGAAGTTACATTACGATGCATGTCTGCATCTGAAGGTTAATAGCACATCAGGTTGGAGCTTTCATCTAGTTGGCATAGCATAATGTGACTAAGAGTAGTACAACTCCTCCCCTTGTCTATCAAAGGGCCTATCATAGCAGTCACCCATTTCAGCCTCAGTTCATTTAAATACACCTGGGTGAAGACAAACACTGTGGGAGTAAAGTGTCTGGAAATCTGTGTTCAGAATCAAGGAGACACCATTCTGTATTTTCTGGGAGAGTACGTTCCCGGACCCCCTTAGAAAATGGCGCCTCCGGCGACGATTGTCAATCGGGGTAGCAATGATACTGAACATTCCTGCAGAGCTAAAATCAAATTCAAATAGGCCAGGATATAAATCAATGCACTGAAGATCCCTGTCCCATGTAGAGGACAAAACCTATGTTTCTGGGAAAATGCAATTTATCTACCAAAGATGGTCATGAATTCTAAATGATTGTGCCCTAGAAGTCAGCTCAATTTCTTACTTTTGAAAGGCAGGATTTCTTTTGATATGTTCATCTGAGATGCCATCCTCATCTTCCGTATGCTCTAACTGTTTAACAGACACAGGACGTGGTATCCTTGCAAGTGGAAAGAAACAGAGACATAAGGCACAATGCAAATATCAGGTTCAAAACAATTTATAATCAAAACCCAGACTCTCAGAAGCCAAAATTTATACACAGGTTTCATGAACCTCATACGGTAATTCCAATTTATACAAATTTCATCACAGAGTCGAGATCCCAAATCACATTGAATTGGAAAATGGGTTAACAATCTTTGCAATCACACACAGTATTGGTGATTTCAATCTCCACAAGGAAACTAACAAAAAAGTTAATGTTCTTTTGAACACAGTTAAACAATGTCGTGATTTTCTGTAGAATTGACAAAAGATAAGCATTTTAATTACCTTCCAAGGAGAAATAATCCATCATTGATTTGTTGTAATGCTTGTTGAGCAGAGTTCTTTCTTGAGAACTCAACAATGCCATATCCTTTTGTTCTTCCCCTATCATCGCAAACAACAACAGCTCGCTCCACGTCACCAAACTGTGAAAATGCTTGATGCAAGAGTTCATTGGTGACTACTGGTCCAAGATTAAGTACTTTAAGAGCAGCGGCATGTGTTGCAAACCGTACCCGCACTGTCCTTCCCATGCGAAATGAACCATCGACTGCTTGCTTGGCAGTTTCTGCATTGAGACGTGTGTCCTGGCAAAAAAAAAAAAATTAACATTTCTTCACCACACAAAAAAGTAGAACTGTGCTAAATGTTAAGTACAGGTGAACACTCACATTCTGGTAAAGCATTCTCTAATTTTGTTTATCAATTGATTTCTATTAATTTTATTTACTATTTATCTCTTTTCACTTTATTTTTTGGTTTGGCCAATGACAATGAATGAAAATTTTGTGGTGAAATATAACTGCAAATAACACTTGGCTAAAATAATGCTGGGTAGAGCCCAGTTATCACTACTGGTACAAGAAGGTGTACATTATAAACACTGAGAAAGCACAAGGATTGAAATATCTTGATCTTTGTGCCTTCATGTATTTATCCACTTCGTGTTTGCACTCAAGTTGCCAACCGTCCTGACCAAACAAGCTTGGTCAGTAACGTATGCACGGTCAATTTGAATTGTTTACACAATGGTTTTCATAATAATGTATGTATTACACATTTTACATATATTATGATACATACTCTAAGTGCCTTCAAAATTATATATTCAGAAGTATGGCTAATATACTAACCATTCTGACAAAGCCAAATCCTTTGTCCTTGTTCACAAACACCTCTGCCACCTCTCCATACTTTTCAAACATTTCTCTCAGTTCGGTTTCTTCACAGTTCAGCAAGTTCCCCACGAAAAGTCTGCATCGACCAGAAAACTTCCTTTCTTTGGATTTAGGTTCCTTGGATTTGTGAGAATTCCAGTTACCCGCATTGTTACCTTTTGAAACCGGTGATTCAGACGGCTTGCGAGGAGGTTTTTCTGGTGCTTTACTGTCTTTTGAACTTGCTGTATTCGATTTAGACGACTCCGACGCGGTGGTCTTCTTCGCGCTGGTTTCCGAGTCTTTCTCCTCGGTTTTTATCGTGATAAGTTCACGAGAGTTCGGTTTTACCGTCTTGTCTTTTGAGTAGGGTGAACTAGACGTTCGCCTAGGCGACCTAGAGCGAGAACGAGTGGCCGGCATGCTACAAAAGTTGACGAGAAACTGGGTGCTTCGAAGAGCCAGACAGCTGTCTCACGAAGATGGCGTCGAACGAAAGAACAAACCACGTGGTGGAACTGACAAGTATCCCAGAGTGCCTTGCGAGGTCACGAGGGTGAAGTTTGCCGAAATGGCCGCGAAGATAGCCTTGAAGTGCGTAATGTAAAACTCGGGCAAATCGAGTGTTTATTTTTTTGATGATTCCGATTTCTCTACTGGCTACGGTTTCAATAAACATTGCCTTTTCTTTTTGTCTAAACAGGATAGCCCCTGTGCTGGAAAACAAAGAACGCGAGGAAGTTTTGGGTCACGAGGTAGACGATCTGAGCGCAAGTGACGACGAGGTTAGAAAAATTTGTCCGAATTAGTGCTAAAGATGCAGACTTGGTGTGACATTAATCTTTTAAGTTCCCTTTTAGAACTGATCGGTCCGTGATTGAAGTCTTTAATTGGTTATTTGTGGATTGTTTAAGCTTGGTTTTCCACGCGATTAACTTGGTATATTGCACTTCCATTTCATACAAACCCGCAATTATGGCATAATAAAGACATATTGTGGACTTCGACACGTGTGCCAAAATACGATGTTTTGGTGACATAACTTATGAAGACGAAAGTAGTAAAGCTGATAGTGACAGAACATGAAATATACCAAGTACTTGTGAAAATAACAAACGTATAAGATGTAATTTGATACACTTAGCTGTGATAAGTCCAGTGAATGTTACGTAACCTTAACAAACACTTAGTACCAACTTCTTTGTAGAGCTAACACAGTTCCACTTAACCCCAATTACAATCTTCCGATTTGAACTTCTAACAAATTCCCTGCCAAGGGCGGAAGATTCCATCAAACTGAAGGGTGATCAAGAAATTTCCGAAGGAGGGTAAGGAGGGGATGGCTTTCTCGAGCAACTAATTGGCACAATGAAATTGAAAGCCAAGTATAACCATTACAAGGCAGAAGAAAGCCTAGGTCCAATTTCCCGAGGCAAGTAAATAATTTTTTGCTCTTGAGCAAGTGAAAATGGAAGTTTCTGAGGACCAGTGGATGAGTGAAACGAGCCTCGGTAGTCTTTTCAGATAATTTCCAATCAAAAACAATGTCAAAACTTGAAACTGCAAGATGGACAAAATATGAGTTGGAAGCAGGGATTTCTTTAAAATCCCAGCATACTTTGTATCTGACACGACATTTGTGACACTGTCCAGTATCTTTCACCAAGTTCAGTACCAGTAAGCTCATTTTGTTATAGTCGACTATCACTGACTATAGACAGTACCCATTAAATGGTGTAGTCGATAAGGTATGAACGTTGTGTGCCTATTGGGCAAGTAATATTTCAGTGGGGCAACTGAAAACTGAAATGAACTGGTCCACTGGGCAACTGGATTTCAAATTTTTTCTCCTACCCTGCATCAGTTGCAAGTTCTGGACTTGTTCTAAAATAGTATAAGCAAGAAGAATTTATTATTTTTGTTTCATTTCATGGTACCACAGAAATAAATTTTCTTCTCTTTACACAGAAAGATAGTGGAGATGAAGGAAAACATGAAAATCTCCTACAGGCAATCAAGTCATTGTCATCCAGTGGAAAGAAGAAGTATGTTTACTTGAAGTCAAAGTTAAATCAAAATACAGTGCTAGCATTAATTTAATTAGTAAAAATAAAGCTGTTTGTATCTTGTGGTTCAAAGGCCTGCTGATTAACTCGAGTTTGGTTAGCAGTTTTCTATTGCTCTAGGATGGAATGCTGGTGCATTAGCCTTGGTAGCACAAGAGTTTTTTTGCATAGGGCATATGAAAACTTAGGGAAGAGCAAACATTTAGGAGGAGGGGAAACAGAGATGAGAGGGAGACACTTGCCTGCAAACCTAAATACAATAGCTGAGCAGTTCCAGAAGATATCCATGACCACTGCAAGGAGTGTTACTTGAAATTCTGAAGTGGATGTTGGATGTGGGTTGCTTCTCCCCTCCTTGATCAGTTATTTGCTCTCACTTCAATGATTGTGGACCCAAAATGCAAAAATGTTTGATAGAAGGTAGCCTACAAATGCAGTCATATTTAAGCTACCCTAAGTCACTCCACTATATTTACCAAATTGCCCCAATATACTTTGTAGCACCAGTTCGTATCCATTTAGTTTATTCCTGAGATTAACTGTGTTGATAACTTATTCTTGTAGTGGTACAAGGTCACATATTTGTATATTTTGCAGTTGTATGGTTATCAATTTTGCTGACATGATAAATATGTTTTTTTAACAGGCAAAGGACATCAGGCCAACGATCAGAGCCAAATAAGACAGTGTCTGAGTTTCATTTAAGTGCTGTTAAAGGTACTTTTTCATGAACACTATCCAGTTTATAAACTGAAGTTCTTGGAGAAAAATTACCTCACCCAATGCTCTCTTGTCCAGAAATAATCCCATCCATGTCACCTTAACCTGATACCAGGGATTAAAATATATATTAGCTCTCAATAGCTTTGGATAAAAATATTTGTTAATTAGCAGACCATGTATCCTTAAAAACCTTTTGTCTGTATTTATATCATCTTCAGCCTTTTCAGTCCAGATCCTTGCAAGAAACGTTTAATAACTCCAAGAAGGCAATCTAGCTCACCTCTGAGACAGATTTTATGTTTTGCTTTGGTGACACAAGTGGTTAATACAGTGTATAAAAAATTATGCTAAATTTACTTAGTCAGTAAATAATCAGTATCTTAGCAAATCACTTCAGATAATTTATCATCTTTCAGGGCTCGCAAAAACACTTGAATTCTAGCTTGCCCTTAGGACAAGTATCTCTCAAATAGTGCTTGCCCTGGGCAAGTCTCAGTTTGCTCTTTTAATGATTTAGTTGATAGACAACTTGCCTGATCCTTTGCCCGGGGGCAAGTGACTATGAAACATTACTTGCCAAGAAGGAAAACCTACTTGTCTCGGACTACCAGAGAGTACTTTTTTTGAGCCCTTATCTATGAAATAAATGCATTAATTAAGCAATAGGTGGTAAGTAGGTTCATGATTTTTATTCCTGCAGATAGCGAGCAACAAGTTGACTTAAATGATCTCATTGGATCTCTGAACAAAAGCAATGAGTATGGCAATCTCAAGAAAAAGTTGGTAATAAAGTAATCTCAGTGCTAAATATTTTATCAATTTTTTACAATAAAAACTTGTTTATATCAGCTCTCTGGAATGGTAAAATGGGAAACAATGGACAGCAGTCCTCATGAGCACTCATACCAATTGACTTAAGGTTACAGTATACCTTCGGGTCGGCAATTTTCTTCAAATTTGGATTTTTGGGTCAAAATAGTGGTCGAAGAATAATCTCTAATTTCTGAAAAAAAAATTTGAAAAAGGCTAAATATTGGCGGAGAAATGGCGGTTTTACATTTTCACCAGAAGTAAAAGTTTACCTCTTGATTGACAGCCCTCTGGCACGTATGCAATCAACGGAGACGATTTTCGCGGGAATTACCTATATGGATGTCACGAATTGACTACTCAGTTGATCAGCATTGTTGTTCTGACAACCCAGCATTTTTGGTATTAGGCGTGTCTCTATTAAGTTAAAAGTAAACATAGACCACGTTTAAACCATGGACCAGTTCGCAAAAGCGAAAACAGCGAAAAGAAAGGTTCTGTAAAAATTTTGGAACTTGACAGCAATAACAGGGATGCTGAGTCTGATATCGACGAATCGTCGGACTCAATGAGACCATTTGAAATATTATCCATGCACAGTTGCCCATACACAGTTGCTCTCTGCGCTTTCTTTTGTTTGTTTCCTTCGCTCAGCCACTCTAGCATTCGTATCCTTTTTAGTCTTCCCCATTTTGCCAGACCAGCTTCAAGAAAAACCGAGCTACAGAAAAATTATCTCTCTGCCTTCGGTTCCTTGAGCGCATTGCTAAATACAAGAGTTTTTTAGAGATTCGCACGTAAATTTCACCAGGAAGTTAATGGTAGTAAACTTTCCCTGCACTGATTGGCTTAGTTATCTGAGAACCCAGTTGAAGGCGTTTGTGGGCGGAGTTTGTTTGCGAAGCATAAAATTTTTCTTAGCGCTGTTTTCTCAAATAAATTTTTTTATTTGAAGCAGACACTTTAAAGAGTTATAACTCAAAGGGATTTTGTTCAATTGCTGTTAAATTTGGACAGTGGCTAGTTTAACATATAAACTACAAAAGTGTGTCTGGGAATTGTTAATTTCGAGATACTTTTTCTTCGAGTGTTATTTTTGTACGATCACTCCACATTTTTTTAATCCTATTTCGAAAATGTTCTGTAACTTTTTACTGCAATTGAATATGCCAAAACGCAGACACGTTTTTTAAGCGCTTTGGGCCCTGAAACCGAGGAAAAAATTAAATTGGCGAAAAACGAAAGTCGCTTTGACTTGTAGCTTTCGAAAGATGATTCGGGCGCTCGCATTTAGTGGTCGTGAAAAATTCAACAATTCATTTTCTTTCAAAATTCTTGGTATAGTTTGATAGTCAGCTCCATAAGCTTTAATTTGATATAGGGGTTTAGGTATCTACAGCTAAAACTGCACGCGCTACATCGCTTGTGCGCGAGACACCCCTGAAGGTATACTGTAACCTTAAGATGGTCTGACTATATGTGGCTAAATTTAATTAATACTTGGATGAACTCTAGACAAATGCAGGCGTAGGCTGTTGCTTCCACTTTGTCGTGGAAAATGTGCACTTGCCAACTAATCTGATACATGTACATAAAGCCCACCAAAAATTGTTCTTGCTTCAAAGGTCAAAAGGTACATATTATAATACATGTAGCTGCACTGTTTAGTTTTTCACGTGTTCATTTATTTCCCCAGAGAGACTAGATCATGATTACATTAGTGAAACAAAACTGTGTATTGATTGACTTTGTAACAAAAAATAACTGGTGCAAATACTTGAAGTAGCTGTTAGTACCTGGGAAAAGCACTCCCTCGATATACTGCAGCGTTCATAACTGCTGCAGCTATTTTTATTACAATGGTTAATTAGTTTTTTCATTCCATCATATTTCAGGACAGTATGCAGAGAAATTCAGGGACTCTTGATGTTCCTTTACCAAAGCCAGAGGCACAGAAAGTAAGTCAAATATATTGTTTAATACCCCCTGATCAAATGCAGCATGCAACAGAGTGAACTTCAGTGCTTCAATCCATAAATCAAAATTAAAAGAGTTATTTTTGCATAATTACCAACATGACAATGCCAATCCAAAATTCATCCTAGAACTTGAAATATTTGCAAGGATGTATAGAAAAGTTTATTTTAATTTATGTGTGTGTTGTCAAAGAACACAATTATAGATAAAAAACCTAAAAGGTTACAAAGTATGATGTTGTTGAAGATATTTTTGCTACTCTAATTCTCCAATCGTTGTTTCTCCAGATTCAACGTACTATCGCATATGGAGAAACCAAGAAAGATATTGAGAGGTGGACACCAACTGTAAAAAAGAACAGAGAGGTAACAAACGTTCAGTTGTTTTGAAATCAGAGATCTGTTCTTTACAAGAATTCTGTCAGCCATTATAAGTGTACATTTTAGTAACAACTCCTCCCTTTGGTAGAGATTGTAATTGTCTGTTTTGATATGTGTTTTCAGGCTGAACATTTGTCATTTCCACTTAAACCATATGAACCACCTGTGCCAACACTGAGAGGTTTAGCATTAAATTTCAAGGTAATAAGTAGTTTCAAAAAGTTGTAGTGTAATAAATGTATAACTGCATCTTAATGTTAGCTTAGTGTGCAAGTTCTCTTAATCTAATGTAATTTGTCTTTAGGAAAAGTAAGTGATGATTTTGCCTATTGGATTTACAAACTCAAGTTGTAAATCATATACAATGTAGATCCAGCATCTGCATAATTTTTTGTGGTTCATCAAAAGCTTGAATATGTTAGGTCATAAGTGTTTTGAGTGAGTTTTCTTCTGTGTTCCAGTTTTTAACCACTTAATTTAACATACATATTATTTTATTTATTTATTTATTTTTTTTTGTACTTGAGCTTGTTGATATTGGCAAATGGTCAGATCTTTATTATCTGTACAACTTTTGAAAGTATTCTCTAAACACCAGTAACTGATTTCAGGACTTCAAATAACGGCTGGTCAACGGACGATGTCCGGTCAAAAATAGGTTTTGTCCTGTCAAATCCTTAGGTGGCCAGACAATTTGTCTGGTCATTTACGCTGGTAAGGAAAAACTTTAGAGTTTCGTGTTTTAAATATTTAAAGGTTCAATATTATTGGCATTCATGAAAAAGGAGGGAAAAAGGCGGATACTTAACTACCAGACCAAGAACTTTTAATGAATGATTCATAATAGTCATAAACTTTCCGGCTATCGTTGCAAATTTTCACACAAATGTGATACTGATTTTGCTGTACCATGTGTTCCATTTTTCCTGCATTGAGATCGATGCTCATGTACAATGAATGCTTTGAAAATTTACTTGTTTCATAAGACATAATCACTGTTTGTCCTGCCAAAAATGGGATATGTCCGAGCAAAAATAGGTTTGACCGAACAATTTACAAAAAGTTGGTGGATTTTGGTTGGTCAAATGGTACAAAACAAGTGACTGGTGGTTTTTTTTCAGTATGAAGTGAGCTACATGTAGACAGCATGGTCTACTGTTATTTCCTAAGTGTATCTTACAGTTGAGGGTCACTGCTTCTGATTGTTAGGAGAGGTTTGTGGATGTTTCAGTTTTGTTGTTGCACGTGGCATAAGGGCAGCCACCCCTTTTACAGAGGGTTGCTCCCCTTATGCCTCATGTGACAACAATGTGTTCTAAGTATATCATGACATTCTCTACCTTGACATATGCATGCTACAGGGCTGACATTAAGAGCTGTAACCCGTAACACCTGTTAGGCTGAGTCAGCTTGATTTTCCCCCGATGCTGTGAGTGAAATTGCCTGTTATTGATAGAATTCAACCACAAAGTAACAAGTTTGCTGCGGGTGTGGAGAATGAGGCTACAGGTGACTTGTAATTTCTATTGTATTTTTAACTGTTTTTAATATGTATCTTATTTTATATATCTTAATAATTCTTGTTTATTAGTTTTTTTAATTCTTAGCAGGACCCCGTTGATAACAGTACTATGTACTGAAGGGTTATCCTGAGGAAATATTCGATTATTATTATTAAAACTTAATGATAGTCCTGCGTACTATCCCATGCTTGATGCTAGGAGCATGGTTTAGCTTTGGGTTGATGATTGGTTAGTTTTTAAATTATTATTTATTTTTTTACCTTCAGCTCATACTAGCTATTACAAAACTACTATGTTAATTGTACAGTTTGGGTGCATGGTGAATACTGATATGTTTCTGTTACTGTATTCTATCAAATTATCGTAACTTCAGCCCCGTACACCTCTGGAGGAAGAAGTTGCTGCCGTCTTGAAAGGAAGTGCTCATGTTCTTGAGCGGAGTAACAAGGAGCTGACAGAGGAAGAAGAGAAAGCATTACTGGCGATGGACTTAGAGGAGGTACCTGTACTGGAACACACTGAAATGAATCACATGCCTTTTAAGAAACTGGTCCAGTCTCTTCCCCATGGGCCGCACTCCTTTTGGTCAGCACCAAGAATCGTGACTTCTGGCCAGACCCGAACATGCGCAGAATTTTCGTTTTGTATTCTCAGCCAATCAGATTTGTCACATTTGATGGAGAGTCCATGAATCGTGGACTTCTGGTGTTGGACTGGCTGAGAGGTTGCAATTCTTGGTGCTGACCAAAAGGAGCGTGGTCTCTGGTGACGAGAATGAAATTGGTCAAATCCAAACTTACTGTCAAAACCCTTCCTAGTTAGGTAATTCTTCTTTCACCCATTCAATTAGAATTGAAATTTGAGGTGGTTTGCTCTTAACCTCAGCGCTCTCAGGACCGAAAGTTTGAATACCTGCACATCCTCACGTAAAGCAGTATGACTAGTGGTCAGGCTTTTAGCCAGAATTTGAAAAGTGGCCGTCCATAATGTGCTATAGGTCCTGCTCAAATGAGTAATTTATAAGGCAGCACATGAAAAGTAAAATAACTTCCTATAGAAAGTGGCCGTCCACAGGATGCCTGGACACCCATCTGGCTTGAAGCCTGCTTGTGGTTCATTTCTTACCAAGTTACATCTCATCTCTTTTTCAGGCAAAGGAGAGGAGACATGAACTTCAGAAGCTGCGAGCACTCCAGTCATATTACGAAACAAAATGTCGCAGGATGAAGAAAATCAAAAGCAAAAAGTATGTTTCCAAGTAAACTTCCAGGTGTGCAATGGAAGGTGTAGGACTCATCTCAACATAACATAAATTTACAGATCAGCATTTAACATTCTGATTCATTGTCAACAAGCTCTTACATGTAGCTAGATGGCCACACAGGCCTCCTGTGGACATCCACTTTAAAAGGAATTTTTGTGTGTGTTACTCTATAAATTGTTAGCATGAGTTGATCCCAGCTAGCCAATTTTGAGCACCCACTTTTCAAAAGCACAAGTCACAATGCATCATCAAGCATAGAGAAGCTTGGAATAAGGAAAATTTACAACATTTTGATGCACTGCCAAACTCTCAATAAAAAGTAAAGGAAATGTTTGTCAGTAAGTAAGGAGAATTAATGATTTGATAATGGGACTGCATTAACTAGAAATATTTGTGTTGTATCTTGATGATGATGATTATGATGATGCAAAGAGGTTGAGCAGTCCAGGTTTTAGCCTTGGCCAGGATCTTAGTGTTGTGATCTTAGGCAATTTACTCTAACAGTGCCTCAATCTCCACCCAGATGTACTACGATTATCAGTTGAGTAAGGAGCGATGGAGCTTTGGTGATGGAGTTTTGGACTTAAAATTACAGTGTTGCCATGGGCAACTTTCCTTGTTTCCAATGGTGACAATATCATTGCCTGCAATTTCACTTGCTTTACTGTCAATGACATCAAAGGCCGAAAAGTTGCCACTGGAAATGGAGCCAGTTACTTGTGACAACACAAGTTGAATGTTAAAACCTGGTCACCTAACTTTCTTTGCACCTTACTCAACTGATAATTATTGTAGTTTAATTGGGCTAAACCTTCTAACTGTGTCAGCTCCTGCAAGATAAGATGTTTTTATGATGAACCATAAAAATCTTAAAACCGATATTGAGAGATAAAAACTTTAGTTCTTGCACTGAGGACAAAATGGTTACACAAGTTTGTGGTGTTTGTACCAGGTATCACCGGGTGAAAAGAAAAGCCGAGAAGCGTGCTGCAGGAAAGATGGCAGGAGAAGATACAAATGAAAATGCTGAGGAGGCTTTAGAAAAAGCTGACAGACTGCGAGCCATGGTGAGAAGTTACCTTTAATTCCATCATTGATCAGATGTAAACTTTTCTCAACTGGCAATAGAACAGTGAAACCTCTCAAGGAGAGTTGTAATGAGTGTCACAAATCTCCCATTGTATTCTTTAAATAACATTATTCCTCTAAGTAGTCTCCTAAATTTTACTATCAGCTGATCTTTTGTTACATGTTTTTCAACCAAGATCTACCAATTGACAAGGCTTAATAGTGGAAAACATTCATTTTGTATGTTGTGTAACCACTTGTTTTGTACTGTTTAGGAACGTGTGTCACTGAAGCATCGCAACACTTCCAAGTGGGCAAAACACCTGATTGCCAAAGGAGGCAAGAATGCAGATGTAAGTTGTTTAGTTGTATTTTACGAATAATTCCTCTCAAAAACCTGATGTTTTCATCTGCTCTTACCTAGATGCTGGTAGATGCACTTTGTTCTTTACAGTCACTTTTTCGGTTGGCTTTCTGGTCCTTGTTTAAAGCGTTGCTCCTGTACCCACTAGCAAATGCATACCCCTAGCACCTTATGAACAGGGCATGGGTGGGCATGGGTCTCACAGTGTCTCTCCCCATCCAGGAGTATAAATGGGTTCTGGCAAAATGTTGGGGCAAGTTGAGAAAATGCTGACCCTTGATAGAACTTGTGTAAAGAAGTAGTTTGTTCCACATCTTCAGGCCAAGAAACTACTGCAGGAACAACTGCGTATTAGCAGAACCTTGACGGAGAAAACTGCAGAGTCAGAAAGTGATGAAGAGATGGAGGCACCTGCACAAGATGGAGGTTTGGAAGATGATGAAGACAAGTCAGACACCTATGGAAGTCTCTTAATGTCCGAGGATAATCCGTGGAAGTTAGACACTGTTGGGATGCTTCATCAAGAGACCTCGTCAAGCCTGGACAATGGTAATTTGTACAGTTAGGTGCTTACGTTGTTAAATTGTGGTCTGAGTTAAGTGGTATGTAAACAGAAATACAGGGTGAGAGCCATTATCATTCCAAATTTTAATCATGACTGTCCCTGAATTTTATGACTCAAATTCCTACTGAAGGAGTACTACAATCGAATAACAATCATTCATTAAATAAATCTGATTGATTCTCTGTGCACTTAAATTTGTTGTCAGCTTGGAGACTGTGCTTGTGGGAGAGTGTTAGTGCGCTCATCTCTGGATCAAGTGGTCCAGGTTTGATCCCTGGCCGTGGATATTGCATTGTGTTATTGGGCAAGACACTTAACTCTCACAGTCCCTTTCTCAATCCAGCTGTGTAAATGGCTACTGACAAATGATGGCATCCCATCCAGTGGAGGGGATTAGAAATACTCCTAGTCACTTCACGCTACAGAAACTGGGATAAGCTCAGGCCTGATGGGCCACTTGACTGGAATGCAGACTTTACCTTTGGAGTGCGAATACTGTATGTGCGGTTCTCACATAATTTTTCCTGGCAGTAAAGGACCAGAGATAATGGCTGAAATTCAGACCATTTTAAAATGTACGAAATAATAGTCTTGGATGGTAATTTTACCAGGACTGGCCTTTTTCCTCATCTACATAACCTGTCGTCATGATTATGGAGTAAGTTTAAGTGGTGTTTATGTCTTATTAGATTCTTCAACTAAGCTCCATCGGCTTGAGGCAATCAGAACAGAGGATGCAGGAAACAAGGATGAAGATTCAGAACATGGTGAAAATGTGGAAGAAGATAGTGAGGAAGAATTTGAATTACAACCTGTCAGTCTCAAAGAGAAAGTGACAAAGAAGTCAAAGAAAACGAATGAAATTGAAGGAAAAAGGAAGAAGAAAAAGCACAAGTCGGAAGGGGATGAATTAGAAGTGACTGCAAAGAAAAGTAAAAAGACTGAAAAAACTAATAAAGACTCTAGAAAGACTGCTAAAGAAGGCAAAAAAGTGGGCATGAAAAGGCTTACTTCTAAATCAAAAGACAAGTTTGAAACTCAAAACGTAACTGAGAACACGATTCTGGATGAATCTGGAAGTGGTGCATGGACTAATTCTGCTGTGGACATTAGTCAAAAAAGTGAAAAGAAAATTAGTCACACAGAACAAAATGGTACAGCTCTTTCAAAAGATATTCGTGTGGATCCAAAGAAAGTCTTCAGGATTGAAGATCATGGACAGGAAGTTGGGGGTGATGAGAGTGAATCACTTCAACAGAAACGAATCGATATTCAACAAGCATTTGCTAATGATGATGTAATGGAAGAATTCGTGAAGGAGAAGAGTGACATCGAGGATGCAGCCAAACCAAAGGATGTAGATCTGAGTCTTCCAGGCTGGGGGACCTGGGCAGGAGTAGGAATTAAGCCATCGGAGAAAAAGAAAAAAGTTTTCACGAAGAAAGCAGACCCCGCCCCACCACGGAAAGACAAGAATTTGTCACATGTGATTATCAACGAAGAGAAGAGCAAGCTTTTTAGTAAGAATCAGGTAAGGAATGGTGTCAGATTGTGAAATCTTAAACCTTTCATGAACAAAGAAAAAATCCCAGACACATGTGCATTGTGGGCCTGTTTTTCGTGAAGACGTTTTGAAACACAGTGATCATTGGTGTCGTTTTCTCAGACATGACTGATACTGGGTGATCATACATGGTAGGGCTCCCGCTGGTCACACTTCTCCCAGCTTTGATTGCATTGCCGATCAATGTATAAAGCAATAGGCCACATTCGTATTCCCGGTATTGGACTGGAACTAGCTTGCAAGTGAGGCTAATGCGGGGACTTTTTTCAAATGCAAATGACATTGATCTCTTTTTAATAAGATTCCCCCGCATGAGCCTCAGTTGCAAGCTAGTTCCAGTCCAGTACCGAGAATACGAATATGGTCCATTGCTGTCAGCCAGGACTGAGTAAATTGTATATCTACACTGGTTAAAATGAAAGCGGAATACCAGTATACCTTTTTAGCTTGGGTGGTTTTCCCATTTCAGACCACGCGATTTCCTTTAGGGAATTGTTCTTTTGTCAATCTAAAAATTATTCATTCATATAAACGCGACACGACAATTGGAAAATTTGGAAGCAAGAATTCTCAATAGTATTATCACATGGTCTGAAATGGATCGAGAAACCTCTAGAATGATTTTTTTTTTGGCCAGAAAAAAAGTAACCCTGACTGGCTGAGATTGTTTGTGTCAAAATTTACAGTGAAGATCACCAACTTCGACAACTTTTTGACGTCTCTTTTTCTCACAGTTATTTGGTGGTTTCCGTTGAAATCCGCAAATTTCATGACCTATGGGAGGCAGGGATGTCAATTGTCATTTCTTACTGTTGGAGCAAAAAATTGGATTGTTATATATTTATTGGTTAAATCTTGTTGTTTTTACGCAGGTTTCTTCTGTCCCACACCCATACGGAAGCCACGTGCAGTTTGAACGGAGCATGCGCAATCCTGTGGGAAAACACTGGAACACAGGCACAACTGTCAATCAGTTGACAAAACCACGTGTCGAGACTCTGATTGGTACAATTATAGAACCCATCAAAGCGACCAAGGAAGTCAAACGAAGGAAACCGGAAGATAGGAAAAACAACAAGAAGGGGAAAGAGTCTTCGGGAATTAAAGTTCATAGTTGACAAGCGTTGTCTTACTGACTGCTGACTTGGGATGCCAATTATCAATAAAATCGTCAAACGTAAAGGAAATTTATTAGCCTATTTCATCCCTAGCTACAATCCCCGACAAACGTCTTGGCACGCTTGTCCACTTTTGTAATATCTGTCAGGGAAATTTATCAGTTCGTCCCCTTCCCCTTTCAATGTTGTTTATCGTTATGAAGTCGTCATTGCTCGTTTGCAACATTATCGGGGTATTGTTCCAAAAATAGCTCCTCAACGCATTTTCGTGCTATCTGATCCAGGTGTGCCAAGGACTTATGTCGTAGACTGTAATCCATTGGTTCTCCTCGCTTTTCTCTCGATATCCCAGTTGTGAATGTGCACAGTTAACCATGACTCCGAAACCCTGAATATAACATCAAACGTTTGTATACTTTGTTTTGAGCTTCCTGTTAACATTTGAAATCTACCCTATATAGATGGTGTAGTTTGCAGGATTTCACAAGCGAGATGGCGGAGCTGTCATGCGAGAAAATTTAGAGATCTGGTTTCGCAAATATACAATGCTACGACAATTTAGTGCTGCGTTTTTTAAAATATCAAAAGGAAGTTGCCAAAATTTCTTTAAATAAGGTAGCTTGTTGGACTTACCACGTTTGAAATGTAGATACTAAGTTAAGTGACGACCAACTTATGATTCAGAGGTGCTATTTATTTATTTATTTATTTATTTATTTATTCGTTTATGACAAGTAAATTTTAGAGTAAGGAAATTGAAAAGGCGAAATTACTCGCAATTGATTCAACCCGGATACTCAGCGCTGCATTGAGCGCTCAATTCAAAACCTATTATCCCATTATAGCTCGCGAGAAACTTCACGTACCAAATATGAGTTTAAAGGATCCGTATCTTATTACTAAGAATACAGTCGGTCCATACATACAATCTTATTTTAACCTCTCTACAGCGGCCACCTCTCCACAACGGCAACGGACACTAAAGCGCGTATCAACTTAATCAACGACTGACAAACGGTGAATTCAAAACCCTAATATTCTTTTGTAGAAGGCCACGAAACTTGATCCGTACCGCGTGCCATTGGTCTCTGTTCCTGTTGTATTAAATACAATGATGCAAGGGACCGCAAACGAAAAAACTGCTGGCATACGTAGGATCTGTATATGATCTGATCAGCTAAGAATAGAAACATAACAATGAAGCAAGGCTGATTACTACGTAGAAAGCTTAACGGGACTACAACATGATAGAATCCAAAATGAAAGCCAAGAATTGCAACCGTTGACAGCTGTTTCGACCTTCTTGGGTCTCGTCAGCACGGTGTAGCAGCAAAACGTAAAGCAACCGGCTGGTTGACCGATCATCCACTTAACGCACATAATGGTAATGACCTCAGATGAAACTCAAATGCGGATTGCGGATTGGCCAATGTCACCCATTTAGTAGACTATCGGTCAACCAGCCCGGTTGCTTTACGTTTTGCTGCTACACCGTGCTGACGAGACCTGCAATTCTTGGCTTTCACTTTGCACTCTATCATGCCTTTGTCCCGTTAAATTAAGCTTTCTACGTAGTAATCAGTGTTACGCATTTCTATGCAACAATAAACATTTTTTTGAAAAACAAAAATATTGCACTCCCGAAAAAAACAACAAAAAATTTGTCATATTTCACCCCTAACTCCCCACAAATGCCACCTCTCTGCAACAGCATTTTTCCCCCGTCCCCAAGATGGCCGTTGTGGAGAGGTTCGACTGTGTGTCAAATGTGAAGACAAAGTGATGAAGTATACGGTACTTGTAGTTTTCGTCTCCGTGCTTTAATCTTGAGTTGTCATATTGTTCATCTCGGAAATTTATCCTTAGAAATGACTTCAAAATTAAAAATGATGTAACGAAATTATAATTACGAGTGACGTCATTTTCCACCAATTAAACATAAAGACGTCAAATTAAAAATTTCGAGTATGTCCTGCGCTTACACAGTTACGCTACTAAAATGCCGTTGCGAAGTGAAGTTTTTTTCTCTTCTCTGGGCAATTTGAAAATCCTTGTTGAATTCAGAATGTAGATACAATATCAAACACACTCGTAAAACCCGCACCAAAACATAAGAGAAAATCAATATTTTGGAGGCTAAAATGTAACTAACTATTGCAAAGATTCAAAAATAGTCCTACTTTTGATAATTTCTCTGTTGTTCATTTAGATGTTAAATATCTTTATACAGTCCAAGTGTGATCTAGGTTTGTTTTTTGGTTGCGCCGCCATTGGCGAGCCCATTTGAGGGTTTCAATCCAAAACTACTTCCTTTCTTGGAGTCACTGAAGTGAAGCAGCACTTTGATCATGATGTAACCTACAGTGAGTACAAAGAACATCGGTTAGTGCAGTGAAATCTAAGCTAACAGACACCCTTAGCTACAATGGACAAGCTCGTTTCCAGAGTCTCCTCGGGTGTTCAATCCAAGAAGGACTAGGCCCGAAACGTCTGGTACACAATAGACTTGTTTGGCACTTTTTCAATTACTACTGATTTCTAACTTTTGAACTGTTTATAATGTGCCACGCAGCCACGAATCCTTTAGGGCTACCATGATTTATTTTACTACTATTTTGGACCTGTCTAAAATAGCCGGTACTCAAACTTAGACTTCAAAATAAATAGTAGAGCCTAATTATTTCACACTCAGTTCAACGTCTCACCTGGTCTCTGTGATCTTAACACCTGACAAGGCCTACAGCGACTTAAAACAAAAAAACTTTATATCCTTCAGTAGGCGGTAACTTGACGTTAACTTCACAAGCTGTTAGTAGCCCTATCGCTCAGTTCAGGTTCAAGTTCTTTTCACGTTCATTTTTGCGCTGTCCGTTGTGTCGTACATGGGTTCTGTTTCGCGTTTGATTGTTTCGTTAGTGATTGGCGCGGTCTTTTACACGTTGGCGCTCTTTTTCTTGTTTGTAACGTTTTTGGTTTGTTTTTGATTGCTACGTTTTTAGTTGGCGCGCGTTATGTTTTGTTTAACTGTTACTTACTCAGTGCTGTTACGAAGCCACTGTTTGTTTTTTTGTCTTTTGTTTGTTTGGTAACTAAGATACGAGAGTAAGTCTTTCATCGGAAAAAATCGATTTGTTCACACGAGGAATGCCTGACGCTCAAAATGTACTTCCATACGCTTAATTCAACACTGATTATTATGCAGTGGTAGAAATATGATAAATCAACATTGATTATGTAACGTACCTACTAGAACAATAGCAGCAGCAGTTAAAAGTGATGCAATGGAGCCAGAAAGTATGACAGAAATGAAATACCAAACTAGTGGTAAGCTCAATATAGTATTCCAGCATAAAACAACCAAGAGATTCCTGGATTTCCTCGGATATTCATATATGTCTTCTGGAAATCTACCGTGTTCGAAAAAGTAGCTCATTGCCTTATCCTGAAAGAAAAGATGTAAAAAAGGATCAGAACAACACTGGGGAACTACATTGCAACTCTTTTAGTCAATTACCAAGGTAGGAAAGAGCTGTCAGCTACACCAATCAGAATCCAAAGTGGTACACGTGACAGGCAAACAGCGCGGGAAAACGTGTAGGGGGGAGAATTCGATTGGTTGAAAGCGCGGGAAAACGCGAAATTAGTGGAAAGCGCGGGGAAATGGCAACCGCCGGTGGAAAGCGCGGTAAATAATGGTAATTGTTATACTTCCCGACTCAAATACGTTATCCGATTGGAGGAGAACGTGTCACGTGTCGTGGGTCAAAACTCACTCCCTAGGGCGAACAAAACTCACTAACTCCCTAGGGAAACGACATCATGAACTTTAGACTCGCACATGATCAGGTCGTGCTCCTTGAAACCGCGGTAAATTTGTGAGCCAGCCGGCGTAAACCAAACGATTTCTTCGCAGTTTTTTTTCTACTTTAGAGTTGGGAGGTATTACAAAACACTTAATGACTGGCCCCACAGGAAACAGTGAGTGATGTTTCCTCTCGACCTCAACGTTTCCTCGGCTTCCAATCAAATTGCAAGAAGCACTGATGATTTCAAAATGGATTTACGGTAATAAAACAAGTAATGGTTAGAAATCGAGTGAAACTCAGGTGGCGCGACTCGAAACCACTTTTCCCCAGTCCCCCTCCCACTGCCCCTCTCCCCTCCAAAATATAGCATGGGGAAATATTTGACCACGTTATTGTGAGAAAAATGTTTTTTACCTTTTCCTGGAAAGCCTCCCTGCACCATTGGGATGTATCCTCGATACTGTCAGAAGGAATATCTTGAAGTGGAGTTCGCCTGTAGGAAAAAATCATGAAAACAGTTAGGAAGGCAGAACAGATGGAACTCAGTGCACAAGTACAACATTCGTTTAGCAAGCATTTCATAGCTAAATCAATCTTAATGACGATAAAATAAGCGATGGCAATAAAATAAGCGCAGAAAACAAACGGTCTGAATGAAACACATTTCTTAACCAGTAATAATAACCTAACTAACATTATTAAATCAAAGAGCAGTTTTCAATTGAGTGTCGAGAGTAATCAGGCAATTACTTTGGTTCCAGTAGTGTTATTGCTGCATTCGCATCTATCATTATGTCTACATTAAATTGCTACTGTTGGACATCTATTACTTTGGTTTTGGTTTTAGACTACTAGGTTTGACGTTTGAGATTGGCCGAGTAGTCTAATTGGTGAGTAATTGGTTTGGTTTCGGTATTACAACACTCAATTCAAAACCGCTCCACTATTTTGAATTACCTTAGCCAAAGATGAACCTCACTCCCCTCACCCATGAGCATCCGACGGAGGTTTGGTTCCTTGTCTTTTGGAAAAGCAACTTCCATGTCGTACACTGCAGGTACTAAAAACAACATAAACAAAGACTGTCAGTACAGGACAAGCCAAGTGAATGACTCGCAGAGCTGCTGGTACTAAGTCTGGTCTCTGTCGCATAATTCAACTAACAGTACAACTTTGCTTATCTCTCTGGATAAGACGAGTGTTTTTTTAAGAAATTCTTCATGGTGTTATTAGAAACTAGCAAGTCTACATCAGACACTAGCTGCCACTATTATGGAACCTGCATTATACAGTTAGTGTTGGCTTTTCTTCTCCTCTCTTACTTAGACTTCTTGTTTTTCTTTCTAGTGGACAATAGTGTCCCCAGTAAGCTTGTCTCATTTTGTACAGCTCTATACATTTGTCACTGAAATCAAGTTTTTTTTCATTGCATTAATTATTAGAATATGTGTCCAACTCATATGTAGTCCAGTTTGCCAACTACCCTGAATTTCAGCCATCTCCTTGAGTCACACACTCCTGAAAAGACAGGGTGTGTGACTCCAGGAGACACCTGAAATTCAGGTCTGCACTTCTGCAAAGAGAGGTACTGTGTCGAACTGTGAGGGAACAACTTGGACAAGAACACAACAAGGACCCTGACTATGTTCAAACTTTTCTTCTTCTGGATTACTAAGAACCATGGAGCCACTGCATTCCCCACCGGGGGAGGGAGGGGGGGGACTCCCACATATAAAGGACTGTACTGGTCAGAAATTTTGAAAAGAACCCCTAAGAGGTGCCAAGATCCTGTTTTGTGGGCATGGCTTAAGATTCCCTACGAGGTGACATTTCTCAAATAACACATTAAATGACATTGACTCTTTTTGACTCAATACCCTAAGAGGCACCGCAAAAGTTCCTGCTGTCAACCTTTTTAGGCTGAACACCCAAAGAGGTACCAAACCCGATTTTTTAACCCCTAAAAGGTATGACGACCCCCAGCCTTTTTATATGGGAAATTCCCCCCCCCCCCCCACCTCTTCCCTGCCAAGGTTCCCACAATCAACAGATCTACATGAGTGAATGAGTTATCATTTAAAAGAATATGAACACCTTTGGATTTCTAGTTTACCTTTGTCTTTAAAATATTGAACAGTCATAGAGAAACCCTTGGATCTTGGCAGTAGATGGTGTTTCAACTCAGGTAAGCCATGTGCTCTAGCATATTCTACACTGGCCTGTTTTTTGGCCTCTGTAAGTCTTGTTCCTTCTGCAAAAATGGCCATCTAGAAGTTTAAAAAAAATTATTTAATTTAAGAGACACAGAACTCCTCCTTGTTTGTCTTGTAAAAATCAGCTGATGAAGGTCTAACCATTCTCGTTTACATGATAACCTCTTCATTGTTTCTCTAGCTTGTAAACTACAATTTTGGCATTGAGATTTCTTGTCATTGGAATATAACTTTGCTGATCACACAGCACTTGACAGCAGCATTTTAATTTAGGCAGTTGTTGTTGAAAATGTGTTCCAAGAAGCTAGAAATTTTTGCGTTGATGTATGCTGTAGTGTGTAACCTCCACTAACTGTTTACAGCTTTCCCTGATGTTCTGTTTGAGTTGACCAATCAAAATAAATCCAAAATGTTTAAAGGTGGATTTTTTCCCAGGTGGTGAAAAAAAAAATCATTGATCAATACCTCCACAAAGAAAACACATTTATTCATGAACCAGGGCTAACATTATAAGAGGTATTCACTCTCTACTTCAACTTGAATAAAATATCTATTAATGATATCCAATTCTGAAATAATTAGATGAAAAAACTGAGTGACTGCCAAACTTGGATAAGACCAGCTAAACTGAAGTTGGCGGTCTGAGGAAGTGCCTGAAGGGATTAAGAGATCTTGTCAGGGGTTTGCAAGTGGACAAATGTGCTTAATATTTCCAACTCTGAATACCTCATCTCCTGGAGAAGAAACATGGATTGTACTTTCAACTGTACAGAATGATTAAACAATGAAGACAAAATCATGTCATTGCATTATTGGCCTACCAACCCAGAATGGAAATGGGAAATCTTTAAGTGTGCTTAAACTCCTTTCCAGAACTTTCTGATCTTTCTGCCAGTCTCGATGCAAGAAGGCAAATTCAGTGCACCACCAAGAGAAGCCAATTATTGGCAAAAACTTCAAGTACCCCTTCATGTAACACTTGCATGTCTACAACAACAGAGAAGATCAATAACATTATTGTTTATTAGAAAGGTTTTCAATTGAGTGTTGAAAGTAATCAGACAATTCCTTTGGTTTTGGTTTTACTGCGATTTGAGGCTGAATATTCTAATTGGTAAGTAATTAGTTTGGTTTGGTTTGGTTTTACAACACTCAATTAAAAACTTCTCTGACTTCCTCCTTTCTTTCAAAAGCCCTCATTTGAATAGCTTGTTTAGAATTTTGTGTTATTGTCAGGATAGTTCCAGAAAATATCCATACCCCCCACAGAAGGGATTTTTTATAAGACACCACCCTCACCCTTCTGGAATTTCCAATTAAGCTTCATACATTTTTTTGAATTTTTTGGTCTTACAGAATCCCCCCACTGCTAGGAAATTCCAATCCCTTCTGTTGGGGGGAGGGAGGCTGGGGGGGGGGGGGGGATGGAAGTATGGATATTTTCTGGAACTGCACATTAGAGTAAGCTCGGAGATATGCATTGTTTATAAGGATTATATTAATAGGACTTCCCTTAATTATAAAAAATAAACCAACCAGACACTTTTTTAACACATATCAGCCCAGTGTTTCTTATTGAAATGGTAATCATTGCATTGTAAACTATTTAAAATTTGAATCAATAAAGAAAGAAATGTTTAAAAGATTGTTAAGGTCCTAAATTTTTTTTCATGTCCATAGAAACTGTTGATAAAAAGATCACATTTACCGCCAACACTCCCGCCCGATCAGCAAGTGTATATCCAATTAGCCAATCAACATCACTACGGTGATTCGCCAGACAGATCGCACTCTCTTTTCCTATTTTATCAAAGTCCTCCTTTTTTCCATAGAGCTTGATATCCATACCTGACCACCATTCTGCAAGGAAAGTCAACTCTGAAAAAACAAAACAGTGAAAGAGTTAAATATTTCTTACTTGGGAATTAAAGCCACCTATTACGCACTCAATATACATGAAAGTTGACAAACACAATTCCAGTCAGTTAAAGACATTTGGGACATAATGGATCTAAAGTCTAGAAAGTGTTACATACTCAGTGGTTCTAGATGTGAAACAAGTAGTTGTTAACATAACAAATCATTATGCTATAAATTTTGAAATACCCTTGCAGAATGTGTGAGTTAAACATCCACTTACATAGAGTGTTTTCACATGATCTCACTGCAGCTATATTGTGCAGTTCCAGAAAATATCCATACTCCCCCACAGAAGGGATTAGAATTTCATGGGGGTGGGGGGTTCTGTAAGACCAACACATTTAAAGAAATGTATGAAGCTAAATCGGCATTTCCAGAGGGGCGGATCTTACAAAAATCCCTTTTGTGGGGGAGGTATGGATATACATTGATGTCACAAAACAATGAAATGGTGGCCAGGTTGCTATCCCAAACCAATCCTGTGTGATTTGAACTCTTTTCTTATGTAACCACTTTCTTTTTTTGTTCCAATAAATTTCTATGGCTGCTGGCTATGTGAGTGAAAATGCTCTATAATGCAAACATGCAAATAAGATTACAGTATCTGAAACTGATGTGAAGTATATATGAAATAATTCATATTTAGTATCTGAAACTGTTGTGCAGCAAAACTGAAAACAAATTAGGTTCAGTTAGCATGGGAAACCCTTCAGCTGTTATTCTCCTTTATCAAAAAGAGAAAAACAGAGCATGGTGTATGAAACTGTAAACAGCTAAATGCAATTGCTGAAGTAATTCCTTAACACACTTCTTGCTTTAATTATGCAGTGGACATCTATATTCAGTGATTATATCAACTTTCCCAGTTTATAATTTCACAAATTTAAAAATAAAAAATATTTTAAGCTTTATTCAAAACACAAAATGGTAGCATTTAATAATTGTGAACAATCAAGGTAAGACTATTGAATGAACTGAAAAGACCGGTAACACACATGCCACAGACAAATTATCTGGCTGGAAATTATGCAAATAAGATAAGGAAACAATGAAAGTAGATTACAACTAACACCTCTTAAAATATTAGGGGATATTACTGCCCATGTTCTATATAAAATTAGTAAACTCCTCCTCGTAGAAGCAAATTGATGATCAAACCAAGACAAGTTCTCCATGAACGTGATTTGGTGAGTTTAATTCTAGGTTGATCAAATATTTTTTTACTGTCACTGCATTTTAAAATGCAATCAAGACTAAAATGTTCTTAATAAGACTTAATCACTGGTACTTAACTGAAAAATATAAATTTTTGAATTTAAATCATGTTAAAAGTTCAAAACTCTGCTGACTTTAACTTCTTTGGTATTTGGTGCACATACAAAAACTGTGTAACTCAGAGAGTCTGGTGAAGCAACAGGCTCTAGATAGGTAAGGATAACGAGAACCAAATGAACAAAACTTGACTCACTAAACATCACCAAGTGATGCAATATTTGAAGCATCCAAGAATAGGTTAAGCGTGTGTGTATGGATCTAAAATATTGTTAGAAACAGACTATTAAGTTATGAAAGAACTTAATTTAGGCTCACGTAACACCAAAAAAAATGCTTAATCAAAGCTTCAAATGAGTGCAGAAAAAAGTTGATAAACAAGCATTAGGCATAGCCTGAAAAAACATTGTCTAGCTGTAAAACATCTGCATCATGTGCAGGAAGGAAGAGATATCAGCAGAGTGACACATGAAATGCCCACTCAGTCAATACTCGACAGAAATATAAGTTGACTGGCATATTAATCTGCTCATTTGTTGACAGTTGTTGCTTTTTTTGGCAGATAGTTTATTCTTTGAGCCACATCTAAATACATGAATGAAAATGATTTATTTTGGTCTGAAATAGAAATATTTCTGAACACCTGGGTGGCACTTCCCCTACCGAAACATCCATGGAGCACCCCTCCCCCTAAACCACTATCCTTCCAGGGAAGAGAATGCTAAAGGGGACAAATATAAGGAGCTTTATTTTCTTCTTGTGCATATAAAATAATATATATGATTGGCCTTATGAAAACTGTATCAATGAATAATGCCTAACTTTAGACCCAGGGTGAGTACTCTCAGAAAAAATTGGGTAGGATGGGCATCACGCTACCCAAAACCCTTACCCCCTTTATGTCCAAAATCTGTGATTTTTCATACCCTATTTATAACCTGACCAAAAATGTGTTACCTATTTATGACCTGACCCTTAAATCAATACCCTGTTTCAAACCTGCCTTATAATTAGTTCCCTAGTTCAGATCAATGTTAAATTGCTGTAACCAATTTGTGAAGGGCTTTTGTTGATGGTCTTATCAATAATGATGAAAAAGTAGCTTCTTCTTAAAAACATACCAAATTCAAGACTTCTGAGGGCAAAAACCATACCCTAATTATCACCAATATGGCCAAAATTGATACCCTATTTATGACCAATATGGCTGAAAAACCATACCCTTTGGGGCCGCACATACCTATATAGCCCATATAAGGGAGTATCGCCTTCCCCCCCCCCCCCCGGGACATAGAAAGAAATGACGTACACAAGCTTTGATGTCATGCCTCTTAAAGACCTCAAAATCACTCCAAATGAAGAAAAGGAATAGACAAGAGCAGAAAAAGGAACATAAGACAGTGGAGGAAAAAAACAATAAGTAGACATTCCTTACAATTTTTATATTGTGTACTTTGGAGAATGGGTGACCATGAGATTTTCTTTACCACTATTTTCATAAATCCAAACATAACAATTCAACTTTATTATGTTGCTTTCAAAAACCACATGATGTGTTTGAAATTCATGACTTATATCAACAAGACATGTTTTGGATGAAACATCATCCATTGTCAGTTTTACAACAATAAAAATTGCAGAGCTTCAAGTGGCCTCCTGGAAAAATATAGGGTTAAATATAACCAAGGGTCTTTTATCTAAAATTATAGGGTTAATATAGGGATTCAAAAATAATTATACGGACAATATAGGGTTATTTTGAAGCACTTACAAGAGATAAGTCACAAAACTACAATATTTATTCTTCTTTTTTAAGAGATTTCTGTCAAGAAAGTTTCTAACATCAATCCATCCTGTTATTTGTGCAGGTTTATGTGAACTTAAAATCTCAACGTACAACTCATCACTGCATTTAACATCCTGTTCTTCCTTCAGCCTTCTAACAGTCTCTTTTTGTTCTTGCCTAGTTCAGTTCTCTTATTTGAACACTGTTTGCTTTGGTCCATTGCATTTTCCATCTTCATTTTTGCAGCTTCAAGAAGCCCTTGAGCTGCAGTTCTTGTTCTTAATTACTTGCACGAATCTTGAACTTCATCAGTTCTTTTCCTATCTCAAACAAGTTTAGTCTTCTTTGTTCCAGCTTCTGTGCTTCCTGTTGTCTTTCCCTATCTGCATCTCCTAGCCTTGTTCCTCTCCATCTTGAATGGCCATTTTCCTTAATAGCGGAGCTCCGGCGCATACTCATAGAAACCCGTGAATCATTTTAATTCTCATAGTAAAAATGGCTAGCGGTATTGCTCATGGGTGGGTATACACAATGACGAAGACAATGGCAACGACAGTATTGTGCAACATAGCAGCCATACTCTAGCTAATAGGACATACGGTCTTAGTTAACAACATCTATCTTTGATATTCGACATCCATTTTATGGTCAATTGACACCTGGTGTCCACTGACCAGTATCACATGACCATATTGCAGGCTCAAGTTTTGAGCTCATTGAAGCCACATGTATTTTTGAAATTTAATTACTGTAATCAGGCCTGGGTTGTTCAGAACTGAGCTGGTTAACGCTAACCAAGGATCAAAAGTTAACCCAAGTAAAAAATTTTCTTGTACGAAAATGTTTTTCCACTGAATATGTTCATGTAGTTTGAAATTATTAAACCTCAGATGGCCAGACAATATAAGCAGAAAATCTCACTGCCAAAGTAAAAAAAAAAAACTCAGATCAAAATTCTCACTTATCCAGGGTTAACTTAATCTGGTTTTGAACAACCCAGCTCAGGAGCTCCAATTTTAGACTTGGCTAAATCTACATATTAGTTCTTCTCTTGTTTTCCATACGCTTTGCACACCTCTTGTGGCTTGAATAAGTTCTCTGTAATGTAAACGTTGTGTGGCTCTCCATAAAATTTCAGATGACTGATCTTTGATGATATGCAGGTCTACCATTTATTTTTTAGAGAGTGCCTCTTCTTCTTCTGATTTTGTTGGTATCATTACAGCTAGTCTTCAAATAGCTTGTGCTCCATGCTCTCCATCTCTGGGATTTGGATCTAGGATCTATTGGTAAATGGTCATTCAGATACTTTGTAGTCTCCACATAGGGCAGAGCAAGCATTTTCACCCTTTTCTATCTGTGAATTTGACAGTAGGTTGTCTGACTTCAGCAGGTGCTTCCCCTCAATGTCTTTAAGAACTTGTCTTGCAACTTTCTACAAATACATTTATACCATTTGTGGATAAATGGTAGAAGACCAGGGAGTCCTTCATCTAAGAATACTTTGTTGACTGCATTCCAAATTTTTTTGTTAACATTATTTTGGTCTATCTGAAGGCAAACTTATCAAGCATGAGAGAGATAACTGTGAGCCTGTTTCTTCAAGCATGTCCACAGTTTTCTTTGCAACATCATGACCTCTGGCATGATAAAAGAACAGTGTCTTTAAGAATCTAACGATTCACTGCCCGGCATGACATCCACTAAGTTTATGAGTCTGGAAAGAACTTTTTTCCTTTTTATTGTAAAATTATAGGGATTGTAGGAAAACTTAACAAATATAGGAAATATAGGGACAATTGAAGTCCTGCAATTGAAAGTGAACAGTAGTTGTAGCAATAGTTTTAAGTAACAGTGTGTGATGAAAATAAGAATAATTAAGGAGTATTAGGTGCAAAACAGGAAAAAGTGAAAATCTAACACTAAAATAACAAGGGATATATTAAGATGTTTAACTTGGGAATTTAAAGATGGCTGCTCCCAAAGGATGTGCATGGCTTCCTTGATTTTAATTGGAAGCTAGTGGAAGCCAAGTCAAAAATGTTTAAACATTCTTCTGAACAAAGGGAGCGACAATTATCAGAACCCCTCACGTGTTTAAATATAAGGGAATGCTTGTCTGAGTGAAGATGTTCACAGATGTGGGTGGTGAAATGTCTGTTCGTTTCACCAACATAACAGGTGCTACAGCCTGCACACAAAAACCTGACATAAATAACTCGCAATTGCAACTTTATTATATAAACACCAATGAAATCACACCAGGTGAGATTTCATATATTCACATGCAAAAATAACATGTTATCTTCACTCATGAAAAAATCACCATAAGCTGCTATGTTACATAATTACGCTTTTCACAGCAAAAGTGAACTGGTTTGGTATTTCATTGGTGTTTATACAATAAATAGAACATTACATGGCTGTTTGGAGATACAACATTTATCTTCTCGTGTTGAAAAATATTTCATGAGTCAGCACAACAAACACTCAGGGTCAAAGAAATTTTGTATCTCCCTGGGAACGGGAAACAGCAACCTGGGATTTCTTTGCCTAAACATGAGTTTAGTTAGCTTTTTTTGCCCCTTGACTTGAAACCTACTTACATTAGGAGGAATCTTTGTCTATTTTTCTCTTCTTTATGCGCTGCACGCATGAACGCTTGTTGCTAAGATATCGCGACAACGTCTGCTTTTTCTCGGGTACTGTCGGTTACCGAGCTAAACCATACCTGATGAGGCATTCAACTATTGACAAACCTAGGTTGGCTTACTTTTTATTTTGCCGCCATTTACCAAGGTTTGCTACTGTGTTTACAAGATTAAAAATTTCAATTCAGTAAAGTTAAAACAAAACCAAGGTAAACATTTCTTGTGAAACCACGAGCATAGAAAGGTATTCATGATAGAACGCTAGTAGATTTATACTAATATGGTTTAGCTGCCTAAATTTGTACTTACGGCACCAGTGCAGGTAAACCACATTCAAATTAAGCCATCTGAACAAGTCTTTGTTTATGATCCAAAGTGGCAACAAGAGGAGCTGAACAAAATTGATGATAATGCCACTGGCTAAGAAAACTACCACCAGCCATAACCAGACTACTGCAAATTTCTTCACACTCATTGGCAAGACCATGCCTCAAACAGCAGTTAATATCAAAACTTCCTTTGACAGCTCTCCTGATAAAAAAAAAAACCACAAATTTAAAATGAAGTTTACATCAGCGTTGTCATTACCTTATAATTCAAAGGACAGGATCCAAGGTACATTCTGTATTAATTTTGGGTTTTTGCTAAAAAAAAAAATCTTTATAGTCTTTTCAAGTAAAATGGCGCAAAAAAAAAACCGTCCAATTTGCTTCAGTTGAAACCTAGATTTTTATATGCTGTCTAAGTCATACGTCATTAAAAATGGCCCAAAAATAGTCACCAGGTCACAAGTCCCTGAGGTCTGGGGCTAGTGATGTCAAACTAGATTCTAATGCTTTGTATGCCTTATTGTTACTTACTTTCACGAAACTTAATTTTCACAATTTAAAAATCACAAGATTAAAGACCCGAGAAAAACATTTAATCATAGGATGGGAGAAGGCAGGAGTTGCTGGGATAGTAAAGGGTGAGTCCACTCTTCCTCGTGGGGTCCTTTGAAGAAATTAAAACTGTCTTTCAGCTGTAAGTACAAATAGATGGTGTTGTGTACTCTGTTTAGCTCTGCTTTGTTGCAAAGGAACATGTCAAACAAGTTTCAGTTTCGTTTCGTTACTGTAAATTATGATATTTAGAGAGGAAGCCACATCAGCCCTAGCTGGCTTTCATCGGGTGGGTCCTCTATCCTGATTGAATTGGAATTTAGAAATGTTGGTTTTTCAGGAGGGAGGAAAACCACAGAACTCAGAGAAAAACCCTCGGAGCAAGGTGAGAACCAACAGCAAACTCACCCACACATGGCACTGGGCTGGAATCGAACCCGGGCCACATTGGTGAGAGGCGGGCGTTCTCACCATTGTGCCATCCCTGCACCCCCCCCCCCCCTCCCCCCACCACCATGCTTTGCAAACTATCGCTATAGAAAATTAAAATTAGTTGTGCCAATTCTGAATAAAACTGTTTGTTTGTGAAGATCAGTAATTTGACAATTTTCATTTTGAAATTCAGTTCCTTTTTAACATCACAAATCGTAAAATTTACATCCCGCGAAATATGCCCATTCCATTTTTGCAAAATTAAGCTTAAGTTCCCGCAAAAATAAGAGACAATAAGGTAAGCTTACTTTATGCGAGATTCGAAGAGAGAAGTATTTGAAATGCAAACCAGAAGTGTAGTTGGCAGTTAGCGGCAGTAACCGGGAAGTTCCAGGAAGGTAACTTGTTTTGCATAAACACTTTATTATCGTGATGATCGACCACAGGCACAAAAAAGATATACAAGAGAGCCGATTTTGTAAACTGCAAGTGAGCAAAGTGGGATTGAACATGCCTGAGAAATGAGAACCCTGTCCACGCAGGCTGGATTTAAGCTTAAATATTTATAATCTTTTTTTGTGATCGTTCTTATCATTATCAACTTATTCAATTAAGTGGGTGTAGTTGCGGTTTTTGCGAATATCCCATCACCAACACTAAACCAAGAGATCTTACGCAAATGTAGAGATATAAGGGTTGATCAAGAAGAATAGAAATAAAGCATGCACGTGCTGAAACAACTATAAGCCATTAAGGCGTCACCATGAAGCAAAAATTACTGATCGTTAAAAAACAAAGGTGGCCTAAAATAAAAGAGACAAGTCAAAAACGAGGAAATTTCCTACCTTATCCGAGTAAGTGTCTCAGTCTGAGAATCCCAACAACCTTCGATCCCCGAATCAAAATTTCAGCAGGGCGCCATTTTCCTTCTAGTCTTATATGAAGCGCATTTCAGTCCGCTGACTCCATTTAAACCTTGGACTTGCTGTTCCAGACGTCTGGCGGGTGATCCGCCTTGAGTAAATCACGCGCATGTCGCCAGTACTTTATACGATTTTGGTGCGGTAATTCATGAAAGAAGCAAACAAGAACAGCAACAATAATAATACAACAATGATTTTCGAAATAAAAAGGAATTTGTCTATTTGTGTTTGTAAATTGTTATCAAGCCGGTGATGTTGGAGATTATCAGTGCAGGACAGAGGTCGTTTCGTCACATTAATTTATCCTATATTTACGGTGGATAATGTTTTGAGGGTTCTCTTTTTAACTAAAATAGCAACACGGTAATTTTCTATCAAGGAGTCATTCTTTTGTTCAAGTGTAAGACAGGCCATTTCTTTGCATTTTAAAGTTATCTGACAATTACAGCGGGGGCGGAGTGAATGTTCTCCTTTCAGCCACCATGATAACATGACATTTTTTTTTATCAAAGAGACATTCTCTTGTTTAAGATACGTGCTTATTGCTGTTTCTACGAAAGGACCGGACTGGATTATCAAGTCAGCTCCTTTGTTATGCTGAAAAGCCCTTTTGAAATCTTCCGGACTTTGTGCTATCCATCATCTTCTAAGCCACGTGCCCCTTCGCGTGACCGGCACTGGAGGACAAACAACAAAACAACTTTTTTATCCTATTAATAGCGTTCAAAGATCCAAGATTCCATTCAACTTGATGGTTCCAAAAGAAAACTGATAGGAAAATATTTCCTCTCTGTTGCACAGTAGGCCAAATGTAACAACTTCATCGATCATGTAAGTATTTGACTGTGCGACTTACCTTGATGAACTGTCGTTTTAGCCAGAGTTATGAAAATACGATTCAGAGCTTCTTAGAGCTTCGTATTTTCACATTTTTGTGTATTTTGTTATCTTATTTTATTTTTACGACTACTGATGAGTAAACTAAAAGAGTTGGGTTGCAATATGTACCGAATACATCTGATTCCCTCGAAGGTGTTGACTTCTTTGCCTGCCCAGCTGAGATTCCTCTTCCTTTAAAAATTATAAAACAGCATCGTTTTGGCTGCTTCCTTTAGTAGCCGAGTCTCACAACACAATGTTCAGAGCAAAACCTTAAACTTAAACCGTCCCGTTTTTGATCAATGCCTGTCTATACCTTCACCTTCAGTGACACTGTTATGAAGATTCGTCAGTTATAAGTTTCTCTTGTTATCATTCAATGCATATCATGATTTTGCTCCATCAAGTTAGTTGGCGAAATCACGTAACAAAGGGCTTTAGCAATAAGACCATGCCTATTTTGTGTCTCTGTGTAGTCCCTCCTCTTTTCTTTGCAAAGTAAAGAGGAATGTTTTTGCAAATTTTGCTTGTAAAGCATTTGACTAGATTAACTCTGAACACGTTTAATTTTCGGATTTGGGACAGTGGAGAAAGCCGTCAGTGGTGAATAGGTCAACCTAGTTGGATAGTGCTTGCAGTCATTGTATTTATTACCCATTACAGCTCTAAATTTGCCAAAATGATCTTATTTTTCTCGCTCTAATTCAAACGTGGAACAACTTGAAACTTTAGGGAGGTCGCTGACTGTGTGTTATACGGGGAAGATGCCTTCAACTTCGGTTTTCTCACTAGAAATTGCGTTTGGTGTACCAAAGCAAAAAAAAAAAAAAAAGATCCACGACTTCAAACATTGCTATAGCAGAACGTTGCAGAAGTCGAACTTGACTGTGATATCACTACAGTGACGAAGGTGCGGTGTGCCGCACCTCGTAGGAGTTTTTCTAGAAATTTGTTGCGAGCCAAGTTGCACGAAACAAAGGAGAAATGGGACCCGGCTGCTGTCACAATTCGCGGGTTCGAGTTACCACTCCAGCTGCTTGGGCAAAAAGTAATCCTGTCAATTTCAGTCACAATGATCTACAGCTAGTATTTTATTCGCAACAAAAAGGCTCGTCTTATTTTGTGCAGTGACCGTTGACCATTAAGCGTTCGTAAGTGAATTATTTACGAACTTCAGCGTTGCTGAAGCGTTCTTTGACCCCCAAAGTGGGATAAATGCATATCCCTTAATCCTGTTCAAAGGCTCTTGTCAACGTTTGCCTAGGTTGCAAACTGTCCGGCCAGGCCCTAAAAGTCAAACCGGAATAAGAACTGATAATGCATGGGATGAAAGCATGACCGTGCAAAAGCTCGAGCGAGGAAGAAGAGAAAAAATAAACGCTTGGTGTGATTACGTAACTGATGTTTAGCATGTCGGACTCCGGATCGAAAGTATTGTTCATTTTGAATTCCGGCCGCTTTGCGTTCGCTTATCAGGGCGGGTACTAAGAGAACTGGACAAGGTCAGTTATTATTTTTTTTACTCCGCTTTTAACAAAACATAAATGTCGTGAATAAGCAAGCCTGGATGGATAATTTTTCTAATTCACTTCTCAGACCTAGCGAGCCAGCCATCTGTTTGGTAAAAATATATGTATATAAATTTATATGTATATAAATTTAAATATCCGAAACTGTTCTTGTACTGCGATCCGAGCAATGCGGATTTAGTCTAGCCATGCCTGAAATTCCACCCGGCCTCAAGAGTCCCCATGGACCCGATGAGGATGAGGGTGAGGGATGCCTGAAATTCCGCCATTGCAGAAGAGCTGTCAAACTTCGGGTTTCTGAAAGAAAATAGATTGACTCAAATCAAGGTGCACCTTATTTTGTGCCCACAGGCTTCACTGATCGACCAGTTTGCGAACGCACGAGGTCATCCGTCGCTGCTCTGTGTGAATGAGATGCCAAGATATTTATCAAGAATATCTTGGTAGTTCCCCATTTACACTGGAGAAACCGGTTCGTCAACGGTTTGGATGAGTTCGACCTGATCATAATTTCAAGATGGCGGTGAAGAATTGCAAACGGTGAGCACAGTTTTTGGGTAAATGGTAAACAGCCCTTGTCGGTAATAGCTTCAAACTCTGATCAAATAATCCAGGCTTGGAAAATCATAGCAAACAAAATTCAGACAAAAAGGTGAGAGAGAGCCATTTTTCCAGTTTATTAAGCCGCGCCTTAAGACCACCTTGACTCGAACAACAACTTTCACTTTGGGCTTAAGCAATAGCTCAGTCAGTCATTTTCTTATCAGAAAACCTTGAATAGAACCACCCCGATACTGAACACAGTAGAGCCACCAAAGTCAAAGGAGTGGTCGTTTTAAATGGGCTCTTGAACAACGAAATGGCCGACTGAACTTTCGTTCCGACCGAAAGGAAGAAGCCATTGAAACAAGGTGGCCGCAAACCAGCGAGTTACTGGGTCTTGTACAGCTGATACCCAAAACACAAATAGTTGTTTTGTTTTCAATCTGGCAGTTCTACGCTAGCAACCACAGAGCTCATTCTGGCCCTTTGAACAGGTAGCCACGTGCCTTTGTCAATAAAATGCTACGTTGCTGACACTTTTTGGCTGTCTAAATGTAAAGAGCAAGGTAAACTTAGTTTTAGGTTTGTGCTTGAAAATCTCGCATTGCAAGCAGTCGAAACAAACTGAAAATCAGAACACCAACAATGTCTGGCAACCCCGTCGTAAGTTGTTCGGCAATGTTCGTCAGTTCGGATAAACCCTTACTGCTCAAAAGGCAGCCGCGTCGCCAAACCAGACACTAACATTGACACTTTGTTATTTTAATTAAGCGTATTAGCATATGACATGTGCGTGACAACAATTAAAAAAGCTCTGCAAGGCTAAAAGTTTTAATTTGTCTCGTGCAGATCACGCAGACATTACAAAATCCAAACAACAATACGCTACTATTGAAATAGGTAAAACACAGATCTCAAGGGATAACGCGGAGATAACCTGACTGTGTACCAGCCTGAGAATAGTTCTCTTAACACTTCAGATAGAAGCACCACGTCATCTAATTTAAACTGTTTGCAATTTCGCTCTACTTGTAAGTCCTTCTTTAGCGTTTATTTCGGTTTGGCTCGTGGGCAAAAAGAAGGCCACGATCTCGTGAGTATCTTAACAAACGGATCAGAAATCGTTATTTATTCTCTATCATTTCTTGCGCGAATTGAAAGACTCCCTGTGGCGAATTTGTAATAATTCATAGCGAAAGTATTTTCCAGCGGTGACTGTTACTACTCAACAGCTGAAACAAAAAAAAAAACATTCTTGTTTAAATTGAACGCAGCGTTTTCAATACAAGAAACTGGAGAAAAAGGAATTAATAAAAAGTTAAAGAATGTTTGCTGGCGAGATCGTGTGGCAAACAAAGAATCGGCTGGTTTTCAACTTTTGCCTGCAGGCAGCTTTTAACTGGTACCAGCTAATTTTAACATCCCCGAGATCTCTGACTTTCATAGCCACTCTGCGATAAATTCTTGTTTTACAGACAGCCGAGAGCGATAATCACATGGCCGTAGAATTTTTCTCCCAATCTAATCAGCCTCAGCAAATATCGTTATTGGGTTGCCATACGCTCGGAAATGTGTACTATTTGATATGTTGGTTTCTACGCGCCGAATTGAGACCCTGCGAAAGGTTAGTTTAAAAACATTGTCGTATCTAAACCATATGGCAGTTGTCTCGCGCTCTCTCTCTATGGCGAAGAAGACAAAACAAACTTTTGATTCTTAGATGTAATATGTGGGCATCCTCTACACAATATGCTCGACGCACTATGTTTTCCGTTAAGAGTACGGGGATAATTACGTATGTTCGACCGCTCTCGTGTTAATAATTTGGGTGTATTTCCAAAAGTAATTAAAGGAGACTTTTTTGTTTGAATACATTTCATTGCGACAGACCAGTGGCGGTGAAACAACTCAACCGTTAGCAAGGCGATATGGTTAACTGATCAAGCTCTCGCGGTCTATGAATGTTCTGTAAGTGAAAAAGAAAAAAAACGAAAGAGAAAAAACTTCCCTTTCAAGACATTAGATGGTTCGCGTTATGATAGAAAGGACGGAGAGTTGTTTGGGCAATTTGCCACTTTTCATGAATCATTCAAAGCAGACCGTAGACAATAGAACCGTCTTTTCATGGTCACAAGTTTGTGTCTCCTTGAACCACCTGTTTAAATTTCAGGAAACTCAAATTCAAAGCAAGACAGTCGAAAGAAAGCTCTCCTGGCGAGTTGTAAATACAGCCCACCAAATACCGACCTCTTCTTGGTTTCTATGAACGTAATTTATGAGTAGCCGTAAAAATTTCCACAGTTCGTGATCTCTCGTGCTGAAAATCCTTTGTTATAGTAGTCTAACAAATGGACAAATAGAAAAAAGTAATTGTTTGAGAGGGCAAGGCTCAGACCGCACTACCCCAATTTAGCGCAAGGTGCCCGACTCGAAAGTCATTTTTTTTCATAAATTGTAACGGGTGAAGTAGCTATTGAGCGAAAAATTTTTATTTTGTTTGTTTAGCGAGGGTAAATTTGAAAATGTTGGGCGTTATTTAGTAAAATTCCATTCAGTTGTTGTTGTAGCAACCGCACGTGACAGTTTTACCCCCGGCTGTTTTGCCACTGATAACCAATGAAAGCTCCTATCAGCTAAGTTCATTTGAATATTCCTAAGACAAAACACGGCTCGTTGAGCAAGACGGAAAAGCCATAGTGCTCAGACCTATGCCTGCTAACTAACATGTCGTTATGGGCGTTAAACCTAAATGTTATCTCGCTTGGTAAATCGAGTGCCTTATTATCGTCTTCAACGCAAGGCGTTCTCTTCAAGGCAAACCAAGGTAGGTAGTTGGGGGGAGGGGGAGGCCGGAAAATCGCTATACATCCTCAATCACGTTGAACAAGGGAATGTATTTTTGGCAAGGCCACGTTTTGAAAGCCTGAGTGAATAGCAAATTAGGTATCAATTTGTCAAAAGATGTTTTGTGTTTCGGACTCCAGAAAGACTGGACCTCCGAAACTGAAACATTCAATGATTCGGAATCTGCTTTGAATTAGGTAAAAGTTGCAGATTCTAACAACATTCGCGATTTTTTTCTTTGCCCTTGAACTCATCGTCTTCGCACAACTTTTATTGGTGAAAATGCTTAAAAACGACAGTGTCTGGAAGACTTTGCATAAATTTGCTAATCGACAATAAAGAATATTTTACTCCCTTTTTGTCACTCGTTTGTTAACGCGAAGAAATATTGTCTAAAAACAATTGTCAGGATTCCGCTAAAAGACAAAACTCGTTAGAACTTTAAGCCTTTGATTGATGATCGGTGACAAACTGCCAGGATTTAACAGCATTCCACGTAAGACCCTCCGCCGGGGACGATGAAAGCGAGCGAGCTCTGATAGAATCTCAGTGAGCCGATGAAGCTGCTCTACCGATAAATAAATCACAGAACTAGACATCCGTCGGAGGAGAGGAGTAATTAAATCACAGTCCCATTCTTTCGCCGGCCCTAGAATCTCGGAACTTCTCCAGCTGTAATAACATCAAAATCTACGGCAGTTCTGTTTTGACACGCAGCCATCTTTCAACATATCTCGTTTTATTTATCCACTGAAAATATCGAGATAAGAATATTATCGCCGGAAAATAAATATAAGGGCGACATAGATAACAACAGTATTCCATAAAACTCGAGTGAAACCTCTTAACGCTAAATAGGAACATTGGACGAACTGTGAAAACCGGCAGTGAAGGTCGCCGAGTTACTAATACGTTTCAATTCAGCTCCCTTCGAAACAAATGTTTCAGTACGGTTCTGCCTCAAAACAAAGTTTCGATTAAGAACAACGGTTTCACACGCTTCTTCACGATGTTACAATATCTGAAGTTATTTATCGTACAGAAATTGTCAGTGGACACGTGTGCTCCAAAACTGCACACAACTGTTGAACAACTGTATTTTTACTCTCTTCTTTGTCGAATCTGAGGCTCGCGTTTAACTCACACGACAAGTGTGCATTTGTCAGCCTCGTCGAAACGGCTGCCGCAAATTTTCGGCAACAAATGCATCCTGATTTCGGCACCGGTTAAATAAATTCGTCCAATGGTCGGTATATTCCCGAGTCATTACAAAGATGAACGAAAAAATTTTAAAGCCAATATTTGGCACGGCGTTGCATCAGTCATGCATTCCACCCGGTTGACAGTTGCTCTAGTTTGTTGTTGCTTTTCGTTGTCAAATATCTCGAATTAACCATTCATCATGACAAGCAAATATTCATGGCTAAAAATAAGGAATACAGCCATGCACTACACGCTCAATTGTCACTGGAGGTCGTTGCTCCTTGTTTACGACCGAGAAGAGGTTAAATTTAGTACAGGTTACTACGCTTGGTTGAATATTTTAGAAGTAGAAGCACTCCTCTAAACGTCATTCAAAACCTACCCTCGTTAAGTGGATGGCAAAATTCAACCCCATCTTAAGACTGATCTATGAAAAATCATTTTTCCAGGGTTGTAGATGATCAAAACTCTGAACGACTTCAACAGGGTTCTAATTTGTGTGTGTGTGTGTGTGTGTTTATTTCCGAGCAAAATGTTTGCTAGAAGTTCAAGTGTCGCCGAAAAAATTGATTGCAATTTGTTTTTGGCAGATTTGCAACCTGCTCAAATTTGATCGGTAAACTCTGTCACCAGGTGAAGTATAAAGAGTGCGAATTGTTATCATAAATCAAATTTAAGACCATTGTTTCGCATAGAATCCATTCCGGAAGCACTCAGTATATTCTAAGCCATGTTTCAGTCACCGCTTCTTTGAAAAGGGTGAAAACCACAAACTGGTCTACAACTATCTTACATCGAAAAGCTAAGAGCGCGCTTTTATTCTCTTGGAAAATTGACAATTTTTGTTCGCCATCGTTGTAGGTTGAGACCATTATTGCAAAAGGCAATAATAAAGATAATAGTAACATCTACTCATTAGAAGATAACCCAAAGAAAATACTCGCGTTGAAAAAGCTGTCGGCTCGTGTTCCCACAGCATCACCGCTCGTTTTCCTAAACTTCCACTCGTGTATCTATTTAACAATTTGATTCTGAGCTCGAGATTTCTATCGCGTGATTGTTGACGAGGGCGCAGCAACTATTACGCATAGAAATTGAGAGCTAATAATCTAATTGTCTTGGCATAAATCTATTAGTCGTTTAAAACTTTATCTAACTCCTCTTCCCAAAAGCGCAAAGAAGCGGCCGCCATTTCGTTAACAAGCGCACACTGCTGGGCTACTCACAATCTACAACAGAATAGATAGTGAGTAGCGTAGCTACAAACGCTTTACATGTTTTCTATTTCTTAAAGTTGCTCGGCAACGTAAAAGGTTTTGCACACCAGACAACAAAGTCAACCAGACCTATCTTGGAAACTCTTCAAGGGCTCATGGCAGGGGCCACTCCCAGGAACCAGTCCCTTTTGTTTTTGACGACCTTACGAGATCGCACAATAGGTCAAGTTCGATATATCAATATTCTAACATGACTCCGAAGCTTTTAGGACAAACTTCTCTATTTGGTGGTGTTTTAGTCTTTGTATCCAAGTCTCTTTATGCATGATTACGTCACACACTCAAAATTTACCACCAAGCCCCATTAGCGAGAAATTTCCTCAAACCTCAGGTACCTTCGTGTTGTTTCCTCGAGGGTATTCTTTTCATATTTGCTGCTTTGGGAATTTGTCCACGATAAAATTTGTAATTTGCATTTTAAAAGTGGTGAAATTTGCTGGTCTGATCTCATCATGCATAAGGGCTATTGACGGACAAAAAAGAAACTTGCAATTTGCAATTGTGTCCTGAAAGCGTCGGAGCCATGTTAGAATATCAATATCTCGAACGTGGTCTACTATGCGCCAAATGGAACGGTTCTTGATTCAATCAGTCGTGATCAACATTTTTATATGTGGCAAATAAAATAAGCCAAAGTTTTAATCACATGAATAAGTTAATGCTGCTGCTAGTATCATTTCCTTCTTGTTCATAAATTTAGGAACAACTTTCCTCCTAAATTCGTTTGGATTTGAACAAATTTTAATGTCCCTTGAAAAGAAAACATATTCTATAATATCAGTTCCGTGAATAGAGCAGTTTTCTTCAGTCGTCAAAGCCAAACCAAAATAAAGACTCCAGCCAATCACAAAGGGCACAGACGTTCCAGTAAACCAATCAAAACTTGAAGTAAATCCATGGAGTGGAGCGAAGCGCGGGAAAACGTGTGCTAGCCAATCAAGATTGGTTTTCGTTTTACTTCTGATTGGATGAAAAGGTGGCGCGACTTTTTTTTAAGCCAATCGTGTAGTGCGCTTTAATATGGCGGTACATCACGAGTATCCCCTCTTGTTCATGAGTTTTCTTATTCTAATTACCCGTCTGGTTGAAATTTGTATATCGTATGGAGGAATTAAACGTTAACCATACTTAGAAATTAAATCAATTAACTATGTGAAAATTTGTTATTGCTACTTTTATAGTAGCAAGACTCAAAACTCGACTGGAAGCTCAATATGTTAATTCTCCTCACTGATTGACACATTTTATCATAATGCAAGTTTTGAGAAGTTGGTAGTACATCAAGAAAGTATTCTCAAGTAGATAAACTTCTCTATTCTTTCAACCTGTGTTCAAGACATTGCATACATACTCGAAGGGGAAATTGGAGTTTGATCATTCTTCCCTTCAAATAAGAAATTACTGATTTTATTCAGATCATTATACACCAAGTTAATAATGGTTAAGCTCTGATTCACTAAGCAAAGCTAGAAAAAAAAATCGTTATCAAGCGTATTAAGAAGAAACCGTCCGGCCAAAAATCAGCAGGAAGTTAAGAATAGTTTTTTCCTTGTTGTCATACATATATTTACATACATACCACTGTTGCTCCCTGAAATGGCCTTTTCAGCACCAATGTTATAAACTGTTACAAATTATTTCAAATCTTTACGTTAGATTAAATTTAAATAATTTAAAAAGAGAAATAAATTAATCAATTAACTTACATTAGCCAAGAGATTATGATCCTGTATTAGCTAACTCCCTTAAACTGCTGCTTTTAAATGCATCCAAGCTAATCCTCAGGTCACTGCTCTGACCGTTCCAAATTTTAACACCTGCTACGCAAAGCGACGTTGACCAGTTGCTAAGTGACAAAATGGTATATTAAGATTATCTACAGATGGCATCACTCTAGTGCTTACTACCGATCTCTTTTGAAACTGATCACAGAGGTATTTAGGTGCTAAGTTGTTAGGTGACATTTATGAACCATAACAGCGTCATGGATCTCTAATCTATCTTCAACACTGAGCCATCCAAGTGTCTTCAGGCCCACACTTACATGGTCATATTTTCTAAGTCTTAGGAATAATCCTTGCTACAAAGTTTTGCACTAATTGAAGCTTATGTGTGTTAGCTTTGAAGATGTTGGCCCATACCAAAGAACAATAAATATGGGTTATTGACCAAGCCTGTTTGGTCAAGATGGCTGGATATTGGCCAAGTTCTTTTTTTGCGAGTTTATGGAGCGAGACCGGGAAATTTTTCTTGCGGGACACGGCGGGTAGTCCCGAACGGGCAAGATAGCTCCATCTTGCCCGCTCGGGTAGCCAATCACAGGGCAAGATTTGATTCATCTTACCCGCTCACGGAGCTAGACATATAGTAAAAGAGCTTAGTGAATACAAAATCTTTTTTATGAGCAATAAAAGTGATTGTCTGAACTAACTGATTAAAACAATAGAGGCTGTTTTAGTAATATGAGTATCATGAAAGACGCTGATCTAGATATATTCTTAGGTCCTTAGAAAAAGTAGTTTGACCTAGCATAGAAATGAAAATCAAAGGTAACTAGCTACTTAAAAGTTGTGGTAGGCCGACAACAAGTAGCTTTGTCTTGTCAGGATTTATGAATGATGAATCTTTAGAACACCATTCGCAGATCTCCGTCAAGTCAGCATTTACATTGGCTGTAGTAGGAGTTCCTCTGTCGAGTTAAAAACTGGAAACGTAACAAATTCAGTAGTTGTAACCTATAGTAGATCGTAGCGTATCCTCCAATCGTTCCAAAGAGGTCAGAATCAAGTGCCACAAAGCAAATATATAATCGTATTGGGATTTCTTTCGTTCAGTGATTGATTTCGATTCGCTTTACTGCTGGGTCCAAGAAGCCTTATTAATGGTCCCATGGCAAGGCAAGGACTGTTGACGACGATGATAACCGAGTAGATAATTTTTTCGTCTTGCAATTTATCTCGATTGACTTTATAAGGGAAAATTACGCACTGATCACATAAAAATTAAGTCAGAGCTCCGATCAAAGCGCCCACATCGCCTTAGCGTATCTTGATTTATGTAAAATGAAATAACTAAGAGAATTGCTACTCACCCTGGATGGGGTGTTAATCCATCGCAGCCCCCCCCCCCCCCCTCTGGCAGATTGGTCCTAACATTGCGTCGCTATTATAACCATTTCTTACGCAGATAGGAAGATATGCGTCTTCCTATCCAGGACCACTACACAAATTATCCCACGGCCCTCCATGAATGTAGGCCGCTCGATCTGGACTTCGACACGCCACTGCATCACCAACTCCTCCCACCAGTAAAACTAAATTTGCATGGTGGTTTGTTTATTCAGACTAACTTTTTGAATTTTATTTCAGGCTGTGGAGGAAACAAAAGAAACATGGACAATAGACTAAGGAGGGAGCAATGAACGATACAATTTGCCAGAATGGTGTTTCAAGTTCTCATTCGTCGAGTCACGGGCATCACGCAAGCATGCCAAACATTCCCACAAAACGGGATGAGCTACATGGCTGCTGTTCGTCGGGTTCACCCAACCAGCCATCTGTACCTTACGAACCTGTGTCTGATCACAGCGCGGAGAAGGAAAACGAGAGATTTCAGTGCAGAGCAGTTCTTCTAAAATTGCTGCAACCGCCTGGTTCTTCAGTGCTGCATGCTCAACATAACAGCTGTTCTTTAGCGTGTCAACAAACAGAAAAGACGTTATTAAAACCCGATTTGTGTGTCTCACACTGTTTGCAACACGTGGGCAACCAACAGGCTTCTCGAAACTCTGTGGACATAGACAGGGAAGTAAATGAGGAATGGACTCAAAAAACTCGGCAATGCAATGAAAACCTTTCAAGAAAGGACAGCAACAGATCGAGTTTACTTCCTATAACGGTTCGGTGTCAAAGCTGTGAGGCAAGAGTGCGACCATCTTATTCCGAAGAATTACAATCGCGCACAGATCGCTGCCAATATTTTCCAGAAGATCGCCAACAATATTTCAATGGTCATGCTTGTTTTCGGAAAAACACTTGCGATACAAAGCGGGCTCCGTATATTGCAGTGCAAATAAATAGGAAAGTACAAAGGAAAGACGAGGAGAGCCCTCAACAGATGTGCCCGCCCACCTGGAGTTACAAGGGTTGCGATTCTGCGATGTGTCAGCTCTCACCTTCTAACCAAACATTAGACAAGAGACATCCAGAAAGGGGTTGTACAGGTGTTAGCAAACGCACTATTTTACAGAACACGGAGAGATTACCAGATCATTTGCGTCAACCAGCTGAAAGTGGAAAAGACTCACCCTACCAAATTGACAAAAGAACTCGTCAGGATCCTTCTCCGAGCATGCAAGAGAAACTGGAAGATCATAAACTGAACTCGTCGTCTTCTTATTCCATGAGTTCACCAGAAAGTAATCGCCCTGACCCTTTTTGTCTCTCGGGCGAATGGAGCTCGCCAGTTGTAAGAACTGCAAATGGGCAAGGACATCGTCGTGAGGTCAGTTATACATATTCAAGTCTGATTTAAGCTAGTGCTTTGAGTTATTTTTTGTTCTTTACTTATCCACCAAGCATAACGGGGCAGGATCTCGACAATAACTTTTATCTACTTACGGGGCTACACTATTTAAAATTATTTATTGTTTTCTTTTCAAGGAAAGGAACGTTATATTGGAAACAACTTCAGAAAGCGACAACCAAACTGTTCCCCGTAAGTGCACATCTTGTTTTTCATAAACTTCATGGCAGTCTGTTTTTTTAAATCAATTTTCATGATGATGGTGGACAAAGGTTAGGTTATGAGGGACTTTTTCTTTAAAGAATAATTTTTATGTACCTAACAATATTGAGAGAGGTGTTATGTTTCGTTGTGCGCAAAAGAAATATTAGTTGATCCGTGATAAGAGTTCAAAATGATTGTTGTTTTAGCTGGCATCGTGGGCAGCGCTATTTTTGCAGTGAGCCTTAACTGACTTTTAAATTTTTGACCAAGTTTTAAGCTTAAGTATCAAGTAGACTAAATTAGCCCAACCGTATTAAGTCGCAACCTCTGTTTTGTTACAAGGAAGCAGATTTTTTTTTGTAAGTCACTGGCCTCTAAATGGGATAACTGAATTGTCAATATTTGTCTTTGAACCTTCAATGTTTGTATTGAAAAGCTTTCTTAAAATTTGCTTCTTTCATAACACAATGCAATACCCTAAGTTTTACTGCATTGTATGTCAATCAACACCAACGATCGAAATGGCGGATTCGGAGCACTTTGACGGTTTCAATTTCATTCAAAGGCGACAATGCACGAGCCCCGGCTGATTTCCAATTTTTATGATCTTCATTCTGATATCTCTGATGACCGAAGGTATTTTCATTTAATGTGCATGGCGCTTGCTCTTGAAAAAGACTAACTGTTTTTTGTAGCACGGATTATTCGATCCAAATATACTGTCGCTTGGAAAGCCATATAAACTGCCGTAATTTTTTTAGCTTCTGAAATGTTATGTACACAATAGCTTTTCCACTAAGATTGCTTTGTTGTGATATATTCAATTGTTGGCGCTGATTGTAGCTTTGCTTTCATTATGCATTCATCTGAGAACTGTGATGTACTATTTGTTTTCATAGATTCTCCAAATGAAAGCTCGCCCGTGATAGAGAACCAGACTGACGAGTGCACCCCGGTTATTGTACAGTGCTACAGTCTTTCAACTGCAAGTCCTACTTTTAAACCTTCATCGATGAGCGATTCCCAGTTCATGAATAGACAGAAACAAGACGCAAGCGTCAACATTCGCAACGATGAAGTGCCAACGGTACCAGTGAGTCATTCTCTGCGCAGTTCATACCAACAGCATTCTCCAAGAAGCCTGAAATCTGCCAGCCGTGTGCAAAATAACGAAGATTTTGAGTACGATTCACCGGCTCCCAGTCCGAGAAACATGGCAAATCTGCATAGCCACAATTTCCCAACACAACCAAACCACACGGCAGACGAATCATCAACTTTCGAGCTTGGTGTTGGTGATGAAGAAAACCAAACTCGCAGCGCCGTGTTACCAGGACCGTTCCACAAAAGTAGCGCCATTCCTGCAGGAATTCCTTGTCTAAATTGCCAAGCAGGTCAGCATGCGTCGAGGCGACATCATTATCTTTACAACGACCCGTGGACCGAGCCACACGTACGTTCCTCACAGAGTGCTTCCCACCAAAAGACTCGTTGTCCACCGGACTTACACGTTGGTCATGAATCAGGGGGTACGTTTCCCAACTGGCACACCAGACAAGTTCCAAACGAGAGTAGGCCGACCTTAAAAATTCACGACTACTACGAGGAGAGACGAATTCTAGTTGGGAAGGTTTATCAAGACATTCCTGACTCAGTGGAGAGTCCTCACCGTAATCGGACGTCGACCTCTCCACATGCCCGTATGAGACAGTTGTACCAAAATGATCGCTGCCAGAGTCCTAGAGAAAGCGCTGAGATATTCCACGCTCAAGCTGGGGAGGAAAGCTCCACACAAATTTGTGCTCGTCAACGGGAAATTGCTGTTGGAAGTAGAAAGCGAAAAAGCCGACAACCACGTCCTCAAAGGGTAAATGCAAACGACCCCGCTTTGACAAGAAAACAATATCAGCACCCAATTCAACATGCTGACGGTCGACAAGAAGTCTCCTTTAGCCACAACAATTTCCATCATCATGCAAGTTCTCCTTTCCAACCCGACGCATCATTGTCTAAAGAGGCACATCGCAAAGGAAGAAAAGACGTTGAAGTTTGTGGTAATGAGAGTGAGAGATGCTCATTTGAACCTGTCCATGAGACCACAGATCAACATGAGTGGTTAACAAGGCGCAATGATCGTGTTTTGGAGGGCAACTCAGCAAGACCAAACTTTTGCAGAAATGGAATTCGTTCAGAAACGTTCTCACCATGGCGTCCCTTATTTCATGATAAAAGAGCCAATAAATTCCGCACTGTGGACAGGAGTGAACAATTTTTTGTGTACCCAAGAGGCCCAGTTCCATCATCTTATTCACCTGTTGACAGGCACCGCCGGGCAAATCACGGTCCACATGAATATCAAATGAATTCATATTACCAAACTAGGACCCCGCACCAGTACTTTGCATATTCAAATGGAGATGTCATGGAGCATCCCTTTGACTCAAGCCCAGATGGGAATGCTGCAACTGAACGGTATCAGCACGTTCCCACAGGGAAGAGAACTCCAGAAAACCGCATTGCAACCGGGTCTCGTTATGACAGTACTCAGAAGAGTTATTCGCCCCGAATCCTAGCGGGCTACTCTGGCCCACCAGAACGAAGTATGCCCACTGACGGAAGTGCGACTTCGCACTTTGAAAGAAATTCCGAGTCTTCGTGGAATGTTCGAGGGGTTCCTGTTCATGGTGAACACCGGGGCAACAGCCATTTCTATCATGCTCTTCCATCGAGGAGTAAATCGCCACGCATCAGCTCGAAAGAACAATCATCACTACCTAATGACCACGGATGTGTCTCCAGCACCACCGTGGACGACGGGGCTGACCTTCACGGCAGTGATGACGGCGACAGACCATTCCAGGCCGTACAAGCCTCTGCCACCACAGATGGAACAGATAGACCAGCGAAAGAGCAAGAGAACCGAGATTTGTTTCTGCGCACAGGAGAAGTGTGGGCAAACCACGTGACACCTACCGTAAAGGAAAGAAAATTCGTTTGCCGATACTGCAGCAAAAAATTCGCGCACTTCTCCACTCTTCAAAATCACCTCCGGACACACACAGGTGACAAGCCTTTTCAGTGCAAGTTTTGCAGCCGCAGATTTGCCCAATCGGGAGTCTTAAAGGCACATCTACGAACACACACGGGTGATAAACCATTCGCTTGCATGTACTGCGGAAAGGTGTTTGCTCAGAGCACAACGTTAACAAACCATCTCAGAACTCACACTGGCCAAAAGCCGTACGTCTGCCAGTTTTGCGGTAAATCGTTCTCCCAGCCGTCTACGCTCAGAAAACACGAACTCTCCCACACCAAAGAAAGACCGTATCCATGTAAGTTCTGTGGAAAAGCGTTCGCCCAACAGTCAACCCTGACCAATCATTTGCGCTCTCATACGGGTCAACGGCCTTACAAGTGCCACTTCTGCGACAAGAGCTTTGCCCAGCTGAGTACGTTGGATCGTCATCTAAGACTCCACTCCAGCGTGAGTCTCAAGCCCTATCAATGCCGACATTGCAGTAAAAGTTTCAGCTACTTCTCAAATTTATCGTCTCACATGCAGAATCACGAACAAGAACAAGGTGATACTTAAGATATGTTTCCGTTTCGATAGTTTTGTTCCTGATTGCTGTCACTTACGACCCGTGATTTGGAGCTAGCAAGCATTTCAAAAATGCTTTCTCTATTATTTTAGTCAATCTACAGGCTCAACGCGCTAAATGGAGCTATTTAGTTAACCGTAAATAATATTTTAGGGAACATTACCATTGTCACTCCTATTATTTTTTTATTGTGAGTCATTTTCCAATTCTCTTTCACCCTTAGAGAGGGTGCAAGGTATGAAGACGACGTCGGCAAAATGCGACTGAAATCGAGCGTTATTGCTGAGCACATGTTCTAGTACAGTATTTAAACTTTTTGTTCTGTTCGCAGTTAAGTCTCGTTAGCACCCAATATCGAATTCTATTGAGTCCATTTGTATCAATCATTGTGAGTGCTCAACAATGCTTGCGGCTTTGAAAATATTGTTTTCATTCCGCGCGAGATTCAACTCTAGGTACTAAATCGTGTGAGGGACAGATGAAAAATATTTTACACTCCTCATCTAATGTTTCTAAGAAAAAAAGCATGGGTTATTTATTGACTTGCTACATCCAAGACTACATAGGAACATTAGGGGTTTTTCATGTCAGTTTGCCTAGGGTTGTAGCTAACTAGGAAAATGAGAGATGTAAGTATATCGCATTGGTTGATTAGAAAAATAATTGTGTCGAGTCCGTCAAATAGAAATTTGGATAAAATGTGATAGTGTTACAAGTATCGCGCGTCAAAATTAAACTCAAAACTCACGAATGTTGTTCTTTGAGAACAGTATGAGAGAGAAAATTCAAAAATCACTTTGAAAGGACAAGCAGTATTAGCGAAAATGATTATCCAATTCTGAGCGCAGTTGTTCGAAAGCCGATTGCCGCCAATCTTTCGGCGAGGGTTAAATTCCTTCGAAGTTTTAGTTTCTTTTTTAGTAAACTTTTTTAGTTTTCACTGCTCATGTTTCATGAGTCAAAAATAAAATAAAAAACATGAACCCTCGACTTCACTACAAATTTATACTTTTTTTAATCAAAATTCACGTGAATCTGTGAGTTAATTAGCTCTATTATGCTTTAAACGACCTAGTCCTGAAGCTGCGAATTTGCGAAATTTAATCGCAAAATAGAAATTTATATTGTGGGAGAAACTTTTGTAAGTTTTCCAAAAAATATATTTGTAGATTTATGTAGCTTATCGGGGAATAGACTCCGCGATTTAATTTTAGATTTGTGTGTACTTTCTGTCAAGGTTAAGCGCTTGGGTTTTGAATGCAAGTCGTTTAGACCCCAGTCTTATAGTTGAAAAATCTCTGAAAAAATCGATCACGTAACGTTGAAAACGTTGCAGTTAGGTGACACTGAATTATTGCCCTAAGTTATGAAACTACCCAGAAAAAAATACTGCAATATGATAAGGTTTTTTAAACTTTTCTATTATTAAACAGTCTTGATGCGGACTATAAAATAGATTTGCTAAAGAATGCATGTATTTTAGAAAGGCATTTATTTTAGATGGTAGAGTTTATGCGACTGAAATCGAGCGTTATTGCTGAGCACATGTTCTAGTACAGTATTTAAACTTTTTGTTCTGTTCGCAGTTAAGTCTCGTTAGCAAAGGAGAGACTGCTCGTAATCTATTATTAAACAGTCTTGATGCGGACTATAAAATAGATTTACTAAAGAAAGTATGTATTTTTAGAAAGGCATTTATTTTAGATAGTAGAGTTTATGTAGCATCCTCAAATATACTATATTGTAAGTTGCTGTTCACAGTGTCTATAAGCCCTCCAGTGGGTCGTGGTCGTAAGTTTTAATTCACGCCTGAGCAGACATATTGTTCAGCTCTATTTTATACTGAAAAGTTACTGTGCACAACCGAACCATGACCACTTGGCGTTTTTTTGTACATTATTTTAAGTGATTAAAGAATAAGGGCTCTTCATATTAACTAGAGTATTAAGCGTTTTTACACTGTGAAAACGCCAATCTTGAAGACTCTGTGAAGAGCTTCTATTCTTAGTCACCAAAAAAGTGTCCATTTTTTCAGTTCCACTTTTGACAAAAAGAAATGACACCATCTGTAAAGGTTCATTCAGTTCCAACGAACGAACTCAAAATAAAAAATGCTAACTCTGCAGTTGCGCTAAGGTGTTCTTTGATTGACCCTCTTCCTTGTTTAAAAGGGTGGGGTATGTGATGGGTGCGTAGGGCGTTGGTCGTGCAATCACGCTGAGATACTTTACACTTGCAAAGGCCTTTGCAGAGGTGGATCCAGTTGTGATAAGGACGAAGAGGAGAGGGAGAGGACTAAAGATGTGATCGTGGCTTTTCTTGCTTAAAAAGAATGGACCAGGGCTGGGGCAAACGAACGGGAACTGTCTCTCTCCCCAGCTAAGTGACTGTCTTTAATTCCCAACGTCGAGTTATTGCTGAATCATCTTCCATGATTGCCATAAATTTTCTGTTTAATTTTGTAATATGTTGACAAAAGAGAATTAAGGGTGAAAACTTTAATCGCCATGTAGGCCATATTCCAAAGTAATCCTTCTGAAGTTTATTTAGCCGTGTAAATCGCATTCAGTGAGAGTTTCAAACAAGAATCGTCAGATTTAATTCAAAATCCACTTCAGAAAAAGAAAACCTCTCTCATTGCGCGGGCAAAACATTTGCCCGTGAAATCAACGCACGGATTTCTTGACTCAAAGTGAAAGAGGCTTTGAATAAAATATTGAGCGTTTGTTTTTGGGGCCTAATTCGATAGAGATGTCAAAACTTTCCCGCCAAAACTAAACTCCTCGCATAACCGTAACTATAAACATCCCTCTGGAATTTTGGTCGAGTCTGGGCACGGTAAATACCTAATCGTACTTCTTTTTTTAGGCTTAAGCGATCGTTTGGTTTCGTCATAAGTATACAAGCATACACACGTGCGCATGCGCTGAATTGATAATTGCATTATTTACGGTACCATATCTCCTCGATACAGTAAAACAAAGCACTTATGCTTATGCTTACAGCAGCGCGTTCTCACTTGACAAAAGCATAATCACAGGCACTAGAAGAAGAAAGAAATTCTGCTTGTGTTATGCGCGTCCTCCCTACTGTTATGCTTACGCTTGTGCTTATGTCGTAGTGAAAACGCGGCTTTAGCCGATTAACATCCGGTGTTAGGCCTTGACTTAGGGGTAGGATAATCGAGAAGCTTGTAGGAAATAATTCCCTTGCGCATGGACTTTTCCTCTGGGATGGGTAAGGGGAATGATGGCAATCTCGAGCCCAGTCACGGTCTCTTGCTCGGTCAGTAACCCAACCGCTGACCAAGCCTGATAGACTCTGGACTCGAGATTGTCTGTCATATTACATAATAAGTGCTAAGATTGTTTGCAAGTAACGCCGCTGGCCATATGACAATATTGCAGGACTGGTTGTTTGGTATCGCAATATAAATACGAACTTGCCTGGATGAATCAGTCATACAGATTCCGTTGATTTACGCATGACCAGTGGACTTTCGAGTTTATCAGGAAAACTGTTTACTTAAGATGCCTTCTTATTTAAGATTCAGTGAAAAGGCCTCTTGACTCCACTGACAAAGGTTTTTTATCATATTTCTGACGGTTGTTTGAAGCGAGAGCCGAAAAGTCATAAACAGTCACAAGTGCCCGTAATAATAGGTTGAGAATTTAGGAATAAAGTAAGTTAAAACCTCTCTTAATGATGAATTCGTTTAAATGTAATTTTATTATAATCCCCCATTTAAGCTGTCAAAAAACTGCCTGATGACTGGCATCAAGGAATAATTTTACTTGTTTTTCTTCCATTAATTTGGCTTTGTTTTAAAGTAAGGAAAAGAGACAACGTTTTTAGAACATGTACAAAGAATTGTTCCCAAACCACTGGGATTGAAAATCTTACCAACTTGCTTGTAAATGAATCGACAAACAAGATAGCCTTAAGGGATTATTTCTTATTCGCCGGTCTAATCCAAGAAAACGCTAATCTCCCATTGTAATTGCAATCGAAATATCTGTCATTTTCCGCCAACAAATAGTGTAGTTGGAAAAGACAGGTGATTGTATGTAAATGTTTGTAATCTTTCAGCGGTGCCTGAGTACTTTACCGCTTTCGAAAAGCAGAGCAATTGAAGATCGTCAAGAATCAATAGCTATCAAATTATCATGATGGAAGATATGTGCATAATATTAAGGCCTCTTTGCAAATTGACAGTCTCTTAATTGCGAACTGGAACTCCTCCAACGTTTTTGACAAAGTGTTTGAACTCAACGTTCAAATGGGTTGCACAAGCTCGCACAGCGTTCAAAATTCAATGATTACATGCCCGTTTGTGGCGATCGAGAAAACTGAAATTCCTTTAACAGCTGAACAAATACGAATGGTGCAAGAAACCTGGGAGATTATTGAACCGCACAAAAAAGAGATCGGCGTCAATGTCTTCATAAGGTAAAAGCGTATTATTAGATGAAATTATGAGTAGATCGTTCCATGACGCAGTGGTCTAAACAACCGAAATTTAAAGGGATCTATTTGAACGCCAAACCGTGTTTTTTGTTTTTCATTTGCTTTTGACTCGTCGGTTAACGGTTAAGAGCCGTCTTAATTGGTCAAAATTAACTTCATTTTATGACTATGGTTTGAATTTGTTTGCGATTTGCTGACATATTCATGCCCAATGGTAAGATTATACCATCGATTTCTAAATTATTCAGATATATATCTTTTTTTCTTTTGTACATCGGCCAAAACTGCCATTTTAAAGATTTTTGTAGAAGCGTTGGGTCTAGCTAAGCAAGGAAGAAAGCTGTATTTGTCAGTACATTAGGAAATTGCAAATCTTTAGATAAAAGTTAGAAAGAATAGAAAAGTAAGTTTATCACGTTACATAATAGGACGGATGACTTGCCAAATAACAATCAAAACTCCCAGTAAAAGTAGAATTATAAGACTGGCGGATCCATTCGAACCCCCTTATTACAACCGCCAAATTATCTTAACAATATCAGTGACGTGACTTTATCAAACAGAAACGTGATCAGCATAAAAAAACCATCATTGTCTCAGACTTACATCCAGCCAAGTTCTGACGCCCAACAAAGTTCGGAAAGAAAGGTGTCGAATATATTACACTCCGCACTCGTAGGTTCACTAGCTTAGTCAAATCCATCCATAATAAAAACAAAATGCAGCGTTATTTTCATGGATCAGGTGTGAAAAGAACCAAATTTCTCCCTGTGTCTGTACTTCATTATCGCAAAGATCTTAACTTGCAAGCTGCTTTAAAGGCTTGACTGGAGGGAGAGTTCAAGCAATGCGCACTCAGTTAAATTCAAGTTAACATGTAATTTGTCTGGACAGAAAGTAAAGGTTTCAGATAAAAATTAAAAAAATCATTTCGGCAGTAATTGTAAATAAACGTCATATGCGATAGAATTAATTACAATTATATTATTCAAGTACCTGTGTAAGGTTTCACAGCAGCTAACAGTAAACACTTATTTTCAAAGCTCTTTGTAATAGTCACTATATTTCAAATCAATTTCCCGACATACGAAATTACTTTCAAAATGAAAGAAATAGTATTTTTCTTTGTAAAAAATCAATTTTACAGTAACTGTCTAATTTCTCGCCCGCTGATTGGCTCATTTTTATCATCAATAAGAGTACAGACGGATACATTTAATTTAATGCTGGTTGTAACCCTGCAATGGACTAGCATCCCAGCCAGGGGGAAGTAGAAATATTCCTAGTCGTTTCATGCTACAGAAACCGGGATAAGCTCTGGCCTGATGTGCCACGTGGTTCGTATGCAAACTTTACCTTTACCTAGCCTTCACTTAATCTGGATTAAAATGAACTTTGGTTACTTTTGTTTCATTTTCCTTACAGATTTCTGTCGATGAATCCTAAATTAAAGTCCAGCTTTACTAGCTTTAAAAATATCTCAGTTGATGATATCAACAAAAGCAATGATCATCCCAGAAGATTAATGGCTGCCATCGAAAACTCTGTGTCCTCTCTCGACGATCCGGAAACCTTTGCAAGTTACGTGCTGGAGCTGGGAAGAAGACACGCCAGACTCAAGTTCAAACTTTCCAAGTCTCACGTAAGAATTTAGTAGCGCAGTGAAATCTCGATTTCTTAAACTCTCGATTTTCGAACCTCCCAAGGGCGCGGCATGTATTTTTCGTTGAATGCGCAACAAAGATAAAGATAATCGAGCCACGAAGGTGCGAGCCCATAGGGGGTTTTGGGGCAGGGCCCCAATAAAGCTTTGTTCTTAGTGGTTGGAAATGCCATTGCCCACCTTTCCAAGGGAGTTTCGTATTGGGACCGTTCATTTTTTATAAGGTAGGGGGGGCTGGTGGGATTTGGGGGGGGGGGAGCCATGCGAAAAAAAATGGCTTTCGAGGGGGGGCCATCCCAAAAAAATTAGGGAAAAAGGGGGGGTCATGTGAAATATTTTAGTAAAACTTTAAAATGGCATAATGTTTGAATATCAAAAAAATTGCTATAGAATAAACATAGAAGGCAGGATACAAATTTATTACAAACTCTCCTTCTGCTTTAAAAAAACGTTTGGCGACAAAAAGCATTTGTAGCTACTGAAAAGAAGTATTTAACACTTATTTTCGAATGCAACTTTCACTGGCACTCATCTTCATCTTCGCTGTCGTCGAGTTCTTCGTTGCCGCTTGTGCTGCTATGGGAGTCTCTTTCACCAATGCTGCAAGAAGCAGCAATGCTTTCCGTCAGAGTGTACTCTTCAGGGTACATGAAGGTGTAAACATAATCTCTGACTTCCTGCTCAAGGTTTGTGGTGAATCTGCTTCTTGCAGCATTGGTGAAATAATTCCCTTCCAAGAGCTGTGCGATGTATGGCCCATCTCTTCTAAATAACGACGTGGCAACATCCACAACTTTAATACACTCTTCCGGGACGGCCGTTCTAGGAGGGTACACAAGGCATTTTGGAAAATCATTTCCTAGCAGGTTTCCAACACAGATTCCATAAACTCGTTCGACGATGTTTTCAGTCCGCTTCCTCTTTCTTTCATTTGACTTTCTGTGGTTTTCTTTTTTCCTTCTCCTTTTGTTGATGTGCTGTTTGAGTATGCCCTTGAATATGCTGTTATAATTGCTCTTCTTATTTTCTAGTGCTTCCATGTCCTGCGTGACCTTCGTCAACTTAGCTTCTATACATTTGATCTGTTTTACATTAAAACTGTGGGCAAATTCTTCGCCCTGCTTCAAAGCCAGCCAATTGGACTGAAAGAGTGTGGAATCGTGTTCCTTTACATCTTTCAATATGACATTCAACTTTTCCACCATTGCTCTGTGCTCTTTGATGGAGAAGTTCAGTTTTCGTCCATCACTGGGCTTCAACTGGTACCCTGGCATGGAAAATTCACTCGCCCTTTCTGAACAGCCATCCGCACTTAGAAAGATTGCTTCTTTTGCTTGTAAGATGTCAAACTGCCTGGATCGTTCAGCTGTAAACCTTTTCTTAAACGACTCGTTGATTTCGCCATTATTGCGCATTTTGGAATGAGCCTCTTTCATGATGCTCATGTAGTAATGCACTCTTTTCCCGATTGGAAAAGCCCTTCATGGGTATGTTATGGTTTAAATTTAGTTTTGGCTAAAATTTTCAAACCAATTGGATTCTCATTTCTCTTTGTTCTGAATTATGACAATGAACTTGAGACATTGAAAATTAAGAAATTTTAAACCATAGATAAATTTAAACCATAACAAGTATGCTAAAATTTATAAAAAGTAATCCACTATTTGCAAGATTTGAGAACACTCATAGCTTTTTGTTCTACCTGCACAGGGCAACATTTAAACATGCCTGTCACTAGAGTAGAGGGAAAAACCTTCCAAATAAAGACATCTGTAAATTAAATGTAACAATGTGTTTCACACAACACATCAACAGATTTCCAGTTTTCTCATAACACTTTGTACTTGGTTCAGTATCACAATGCAGGAGCAAGGAAAGACTCTGTTCCAGGCCACTGTTACGTCCGTAAGATTGAGAAGTTTATGAATGAGCACTATGAGGAGGGGGAGAACTACAGGGAGTTTCTAAAGTTGTCCTGTCAGGAAAAGGAAGGAGAAATTTGTTCTCTTTGTTGTGAATGGACTGGACCACCCATAGAAAGATACCCTAAACCAGTTCCTGACCATTCCTGCCTACCGGAATACCACTACCTCTCCTACCAGAAGACCCCAAAAGAAGGGCGTGATCCAGATGACTGGCAGCTAAGGGTCCAAGCGAAGAAAGAGCATGGAAGTGGCAGGCTGGTTTTATCTGACCCAGAGAGCGTTGCTCTGTTTGCAGATAAGTTTATTGTCAAATCAAAGTTTGTGGTGGATTATCTTCAGCATCTTGAAGTGCTGGAATTAAAAAGGAAAAAGAGAGCAGGAGAAAAGGCAAAGTTAAGTAGGGACGCAAAATATAAATCACATGAGGATTATCCTTGGACTGAGTTGTGCGAAGATCTAACCAAGCTTAAAAAGCTCCGTGTTCCAGAACTAAACAAGTACTTGAACCACCAGGGGCTGAAGCAGCATTTGAAACGCAGCAAGAGTGAGAAAGTAAAGGCAATTGTAAGACATTCATGCTTGCAGCAGAAGAGTCCTCTCAGAGCTGGCCAACCAACACTGAGAAATGCCAGGACATTGACACAAAATGACAACAGGGCAAGTACTGACAGCAGTGAAATGGATGGAAGTGACAATGATGAGTATGACAGTGATGCCATTGACTCTGGGGGAGAAGATGACTAAAGTGACGTCATTCTTGCATTCATCAATTCAGATGAGGAAGATGCCAATGAGAGGCCAAATGCCACACGCTCAGGGCGAGCCATAACTAGGAGATCCGAAATTGACTTCTCTTTCTTTTGATTTGTTTTTTAAACAACAGCTCTCTGTAGTATAGGGATTCTAATTTTGTCTTCATAGTGAGCACAATAACGTGAAGTAGGGGGATAATAGAGAAATATTAAAAAAGTTGAAATCTAAATATTGTTTGTTCAATTTTTTTTTTTTGGGGGGGGGTCATCCCAAAAAATTACCGCTATAAGGGGGGGCCATATGAAAAAATTGGTAAGCTGAGGGGGGGTCGTGCGATTTTTAAATGGTGCTTCCCAAATCCCACCAGCCCCCCCTCCCTCATAAAAAATGAACGGTCCCTAAGTCAAGACATGAAAAAACTTTGAGTATTTAGTACTTGAACTTGTGCTGCTTATATGTCAAAGTTTAATACGAGCAGGTTTAATAGGAGAGATAAGAGACTATCAAACCAACCGATTTGATTATTGAAGACGCCTTTCACCTTTCGCCTTTGGCCGTTTTTTACTCTTGATTTCTTGATTTTTCAAACAAGTTTTTGTTTCCCTTGGAGGTTCGAAAAAGCGCACACAAGAGTCCAATCGTGATAGTGTTCCCATTCTTCCTAGATTAACTCGGAACGAAGCAAAAATCAAATACTCCTCTTTGTTCCTTTTTTGCAGTTCACTGATTTAAGAAAAGCTTTTATTTGTTCCATTAAAGAATCCCTCACTTCTTGCTGGAGATCTGAAGTGGAGGAGAGCTGGGTACTACTCTTCGACTTCATGACCGTCATCATGGTGAAAGGTTTCAATTCCAAGTGTTGAGACACGTTCTGGGCAAATAGCTGAACATTCTCCAGTTATATACAAATCATAAGTTACAGTGTCACTGTACATGTTAGCCTGAGGAAACAGGCATCTCTTTACCATCATACAATCCTCCTCGCCTTGAAAATGGCCAACCTCCCACCAGATGGGAGTTTTTTTTTTAACAAGTTTCTGTTCGAATTACACCACCGACTGGCAAACACTATTCACTTGACTCTGAAGATGACTTCCGCTCAGGTTGTTGAAACGCACGGGTCGAAACGTCAGTCAGTTCTTTTCAGAACTACACTCACTCGGACGATCACGCTATACGAATTACAATATTTGTTTGCTTATTTTAGTGTCCCCAATTAGTACAGCAGTGCTAAGCACCTCGACAAATGTATTTTTTATGTTTTAAAGCTCTATTTGACCTGGCAAATTTCATACTACGTACGTCTCTGAAGACCTGTGACTGGATCAGTTTTTGCGCGCACCGAAATGTCAAATAACCGTCACCAGCATCAAGAGAATATTCTGATTAGGAAATCGCAGCTGTTTTGGGGAATTTTTACGAGTGGGAGCGGAGGAATCTATTTACTTATGATCCTGTCAGTCAGAACCATGATAAAGTTGCTGGTAGATCCTACAATACCTTACTTTGTATGTAACAACTTAAAAAAAATTACAGGAATCTACTACATTCAAACAAGATGTTATTTTCTGCGCAACTTTGCAAATTCGCAACGCAGTGTTCAAATAGACCCTTTTCATAAATGGCTGCCGATTTAAAATTCTGTTGTATGCATTTAAATTAGCCTCACTAAACTCGTTTGGGGGTAAAAATTCTTTTGAATTATCAACTCAAAAACGAGGTTAGTCAGGCTAATTTTAATACTTACAAAAGAATTTATAATTGGCAGCCATTTCTTAAAAGGGTCTATTTTGATTGGCAGTTTCATCTAGAAACTTGCAAATTTAACTCCACTTGACAAGATTAGTCTGAGTTTTGACATGTTCCACCGGCAAAGAACACGTTGCTAAATAAATTGCTTCCAATTAAGTTGACCGGAGAATAGCTAACTTTTCGTTTGAGTGTAAATGCAAATTAAGACCTGAAATATTTTTCATTACGTGTCTGAGTATTGCGTCGAAATGGGTTGCACGAATTCGCACTTCGTTCAAAATTCAATGACTGTATACCCGTTTGTGGCGATCGAAAAAACTGTAATTCCTTTAACAGCTGAACAAATACGAATGGTGCGAGAAACCTGGGAGATTATCGAACCGCACAAGAAACAATTTGGAGTAGATGTCTTTATGCGGTAAGAACTTCTTACTGTAGACTTTCATTTCGTATTTAGGATAATTAACTATATTGCCAGCACATGTTGAAACTTGAAAGAGCTGCAAGAAAGTGTTTTACTTCACAAAATAACCTTCAAATCGAAGAAGCTTTTTTTCTGACGTACAAATAAAAAACTCACAGAGGTGAAAAAAGGCTAATAATAAACCAAAAATGTAAATGGAGGTTTCACCTCCTTACCAGAGAGGAACTGCTTTACTGAACTATACACTGCCCGAAAATCTTCATTTTCCGTACTTTGCCTCAGTTTTACAATTTTGGTTTTATTGATTTTGATTGTAACTCGGCAAGTCGTTCAAACGCACACATGAAAACGGAACTTTATTTCTCCGGTTAGGTCTTCTGTTCACACTAATCCGTCACGAAAACGGAACTTTTCGAAAACGCTCTTCAAACTGGAGGAATTTAAAAACGCCGGCTTTGCGTTTTGACGTGGACGAAAAAAAAAAAAAGAAAAATTGAAAACGCAGCTTTTCAAAAACGACGAGGTTACAATAATCATGATATTTTCCTTTCGAGTTTTACCCAAATATAAATCCAGGATGACCAGTGATTGTTGCGTTTTTAAGTTTCCCCGGCGTCGCGTGGATATAAAACATTTGATGTGTTTTCAGAGTGAAACCTCCGTTTTTCAAATTCCTCCGGCGTAGTATTGTGCAAGCGGCCTAAGAAGTGCGCCACGGGCGAAAAAGACATTACACAAATTAAATTTATGACGTTTATTCATTTCTGAGTATCATATACCTTATTTTCTGCACGTAGTTTAAACCTATCATTTTTTAGCTACGAATTAAAGAGCATTTGCTAGAATAATCTTATGTGGATGTTTTAAGAGATGATATAATTTGTTACAAGTAGTTTCGATCCGATGGAAAACCAGGTTTTAGTATCTTAAGTGAATTGAACCTCTGTAGCCTGAAATGCAAAATGGCAACTATAATTGCCAGGTAAGACATCCGTAAAAGGAACATCAGTCAAATTGTTGATAGAACACATGTTTTTGTATTGTCAATTACTGGTAGATGCAACACGTACTCAAACAATGTGCGTTGGTGTACAACAGACGTGAAGTTTCAAAAAGATCAACTTAGATCAAAGTGAACTTGATTAGAACCTAAGCTAAAGTGTACATTTTGTTAGCATCATGTAGATTAAACAATTATTCCACGAGCGCCCGTTGGATATGAGATGATAGAAAGCCAACGAGCCGAGTTGGCTGAGCAGAAAAATTGTGTTTCTAAAAACGCCCCCAAAATATTGAAAACTAAAATGAAATAAAAATAAAAACGGCCCCCAAAAATTACGCGTACGCTTACCATATTTGTAGAAAGCGGTATAATTGCGTTAAACAATGATCCAGTTTTTAATAATTGCTCATACAGTGAAACCTCAATTTAGCGGACACCCTCGGAACCTTCCCAAGTGTCCGCTTATTAGAGGGTGTCCGCTTAATAAAGGCTTACAACAATTGCGCAATGTTTGTTAACAATTAACATTCGACGGTTCCTCTGTACTGTAATAAAGTTCCAGGTTGTTAACGAAGCTATCCAGAGTTCAAGTTCATCAGCTTTCATTGCCAACTTTAATTTGTTTGTAATGATGCCCTTTCCATACAGCAACGATAATATGGGTACATTTAATAACTATTTCAAGGACGTAATCCAATGCCACATTGTCAATTCAGTCCGGTGTCCGCTTAATAGCGGTTTTTAACGATAGAAATTAACCAAATACAATTTATTTTAGTGTCCGCGTCCGCTTAATAGAGGTGTCCGCTGAATAGGAGTTCGTTATAAAGGAAAATACACCACGTTAATTTCGGGACCAGGCCACGTGTCCACTTAATAGAGGGTGTCCGCTTAATAGGGGGTCCGCTTAATAGAAATTTCACTATATACCGACCATGTGATCGAAAGAAACGGAGGCCCTGAGGAGAGCAGGCGACAATTCCAGTTAGCCACTGACACATGACCATAAATCAACCGATGGGCGCGCGCGTTAGATTCAACTAAAAAGTACAACCATATGACAAAAAAAAAAACCCCTCGGAACAAGAAATTAAGTGTGTAATACATAACGACTTTCGCATTGGATATAAATGGGTCATGGCGACAGTTAGGGCAAAGAGTTAATGTTGCGGGAATTAGTTATTTCGTGATGGACTAACACTGGATCCAGGGAGAGTAAAAATTTTCCAATCTGCTACATGGTGCACATGTTACAGAGCTGAAACCAGAAACTGGGGTTATTAGGCTCTGTGGGCCAGGCAAGGTCCGAGTGCGAGTTTGTCTTAAGTCAGGCCAGGAAAACAACACAGTATGGTAGGTTTTAAATGGCGAGCTCATTCACGCCCTCATTTAAGGGTCCCTTTTGTCAACCCCACGACTTTTTTGCTGGCCGAAAGGATCACTGGCTCAGGGGAAGAGAATTGTATTGAATCTCGAATTACAATGCGACGACTCGAACCGGCCCACCGGGAAGAAAACTAACCAATCAAAACGTAAACTGAAAACAATTGACTGGTAGCTTCTCTTGAAGGCAAGTAACGGTCTGTTTGACGTGAAAACATAAACGCTATCGACTCCTCTGCGTTATTTACACTCCAAGAGATTCAGTCCTTGACGGCGAATTATCATAATTATAAATCTCGCACCATTAATTTAGCTGAAAAAGTCGTTCTGCGACAACTAAATCGAAGCCATTAAAAAGCGTATAAAATTTAGGATCGAAACTAACCAATCGACAAATGGTAAAGATTCCTGAGAGGTTCGTAACACCTCCCACTTTCTTGGGTTTTCAATTTTGTTATGATCTGTTGTTCATATTCTTCAAGGTTGTTGGTTTATTTAAGGAAAAGATTACTTTCCTTTGTTCTCAAGTAACGTTCCCATTGCTTAACTCTTTTCCAAGTGGCCTGGTTCGAATAGTCGCACGGTGAAATTTGTTTCGTCTTCTTTATAGATTCCTCTCGATGAATCCTAATTTAAAACCTCGCTTCACCGAATTTAGAGGCATTATAGTAACCGACGTAAATAGAAGCAATTGTCACGCCAGAATAGTGATGACTGCCATCGAAAACGTGGTGTCCTCCCTGGACGACCCAGAGACCTTGGCGAGTTACATGTTGGAGATAGGAAAAAGACACGCCAGGCTCAACTTCAAACCTTCTAAGTCTCACGTAAGAATTTTTGACCCTGACGTTTCGTACCCAGACGTTTCGTACCCATTTTCCCTCGGTTCGTACCCAGCCCTCTACACCCCAAGTCATCGTCCATTTAGCTGGGGCGGGATTGTATATCAAACGACACTAAATTAAATTGTCAACCATGGTGGTGCCGAAAGATCTTTTCCTGATTGTCCCATGCCCGTATCAAGCTAATTGTTGGCCTAAATCATGTAATATAAAAATGACTGGTACACGTTAGTTGTTGAGAGCGTCCATAGATAGTGACAAAACGACAAGAGGGGACTTTTATTTCCAATCTTTTTTAAGAACGCGAGACTGCTGACTCTTAGGAACCATCTAGTCACTTTCGTTGTGTTTCATCTCTTATGATAATCTCTATATCAGAAGGAAAAAGCAAAAATTGAAAATAAAGTCTAAAACTACGAATGATCAGACTCCGGAGTACCCGAAAGGCTTATTAAAACCTTTCAGCACGGACTCTGGACTCAGGAATATTGAAAACAAATTAGCTCTGCCCAAGCCCCGTACCGATTTTTTTGAAACGTAGTTTCTGCTACAGGGGAGCACACTCGTGGAATAGCCTTCCGCCTAACGTTAGAGCCATTAGAGATAAATCCCCAACTGTCCTTCTCGTACTCCCACACGGCAAACATGTAAATAGTTGTTTTTCTTATCTCAGTCTTGTAACTGACGTTTCTATCGTGTTTAAATAAAGTGTATGTATGTATGTACCCTGTGACCCCGGGAGGGGGATGGGGGGGGGGGGGACTCCCACATAAAAAAGACAGGGGTGCTCGTCGTACCTTTTAAGGGTTAAGAAAGCGGTTTTGGTACCTGTCAGGGTGTTCAGCCTCAAAAGGTCCACAGCGGGGGCCGAAAAAATACGCCAGGAAATATTTGAAACTCAACTAACTTTTACTTTTGTCTCAGAATTGGTACCTCTTAGGGTAAAAAAAATTTCAAGCCACGCCCACAAAAAAGGATCTTGGTACCTCGTAGGGGTTTTTTCAAAATTTCTGACGAGCACCCCCGTCCTTTCTTTATGGGAATGCTCCCGCGGGGCTGTGATCAACTTCCCTCTTCGGTCTTGTTATGCTCGGAGGAATAATTTCATCGTTTTGTCCGGATGTAAGTGTTTTTAATATTCTCATTTTTTCCCTTTTCGCAGCTTACTGATTTAAGAAATGCGTTCATTTTCACCGTTAAAGGACTCCTCACGTCTCGCTGGAAATCAGAGGTAGAGGAGAGCTGGGTACTGCTGTTCGACTTCATGGCCGGCATCATGATAAAAGGCTACACTGACAAGTATTAAGACGCGTGCGCAGTAAAACCACCCGTTAATTCTCCAGTTGTGTCCTTCAATTTAAGGAGCTAGGAAATTATGATAAATTAAGTCGATTTCTCGAGTACAAAAACTAAGCTTTACATTGAACAAAACCCCCAAAAATTCTAAGATGGAAACATCTCCCCCGAAAAACCCCGGGGGACTTTCACATAAAAAGGATGGGGGTGCTCGTCATACCAAAGCGGTTTTGCTATCTATTAGGGTGTTAAGCCTCAAAAGGTCCACAGCAGCAGCTCTTGCAGTACCTTCTAGGGTATTGACAGGATATAGTGTTTTGTTTTAGAATTGGTACGTCTTAGGGGTGAAAAACCTGTCCCTTTTATATGGGATTCCACTCCCTGGGGGGAGAAACACTAAGAAGTCTAAACAGTGAGCAATGCAAGGATGGTTATGATTGACCATGACTTTGGAAGATCGAGGAGCTCCTCATAGGACTCCTTACTAGCCTGTGAACAGGCTCCGGATGGAGGGGTCTGACTGCGGTTGGAAGGGTCATGAAGGAACTGGGTGAGAGTGAAGTGGCTGAGGAGGGAATGATGTGGGGGCTGGGGGATATCCCCTCCTCTTTCTCCTCTCCTCTTTCTTCCCGCTTTCTCTTCGCCCCACCCTTGACTAGAGAGCCTTTTCAGAGTCTACTTTTGTACGCAAGAGTAGTAAAAATTATTGTCAGCTATATACATGCGAATGAGGGCGCTAAGAAATTAATTATTTTATTTCACATTCATCCACAAGAAATTAAAAAGTGTTCACTTTATGGTGCGGCTTAATTAAATACAATAAATAAAATGATTTGACCAACTGGAAGAGTACACACTGAAGTACAGTATAACCCAAAACAAAGATTACGACAAAACTTGAAGATATTAAATTGACCTAAAAATTTCTTTTTATCCTCTGCTGTGTTTTCAGATCATTTGAATCAGTTGAATAAATAAAAGGAAAACCTGGCACTATTTACAAACAGTGTATTGTATGTTACTTCTTTGTTCTGCCTATGAAGAAATATATTTCAAGCCTGGTCCATTAAGTCTAAGAGCTCATCACCCTTTTCACCTACAAAGAAGATAAACAAAATACAGTTGTAAAATTTACAACTTTTCTGGCTATCAATATTTTAAAAACACAAGCTTAAGACTGCTTAAATTGTGGTCCTCAATGGGTGAAATGATGAAAGAAATGCTAAAAATTCTAAAATGTACAAATATAGTGTTAGAAATTTTAGTGCCTCTTTCATCAATTTCACCTGTTGAAAGCTGCAGCCTAGGCAGTTGAAAGCTTGTATCTTTAAAATACTTTTAGCCAGAGAACGTTTCTAATTGTATTATGAATCACCCTGGCTGCAGTTCTTCAATATTTTCAGAACAAAAACATTTCACAAAGCATGCATATTTCTAAAAAGCTTAACCCAAGTTCCTTTGTCATAGTTGCAGAAATGAAACCTTTAACAAACAATAAAAGAACATAACTACTACCATCTGGTTTTTTGTGTTGAAATATTTGCAAAACATTGCCACTGACTCTGTAAAGAACATACTGGCTACTAAATAACGAGTTTCACTGTATCATAAATTAATTGTTGGGAGACTTTCCAGTGCTAAAAAGAATAACTTGTGAAAAGTGTTTCAAAATACAAACGAAATGTGCAAGGAAAAGTCGTACAATTGAATTTGTACACCATACTTTATCTGTCTAGACCTCTCAAAATTTGTGGCAACCATTGATTACATTGTTTGCCCCAGCCAACAAAATTACCATGCAATGTCATTCCCAATCCACCCTTCCAGGAATGAGGGCTAGACCCTGGGAACGAGGTTGATGGCTGCCAAAAGTGATGGACTGTTTGAGCAAAAGTTAAGAACTTACGGTCTCCAGTTCCTTCAATTGAAAATTCATTCATAAGATGAGCCAGTTCCTGTCTTTGTTCCTTCTAAAAAAAAACATAACAGAGCATTTCACTTACATGGCCAGCACACAAGCAAATTTACTGGAACAAAAGGATGTGTTTACATAAGAAAAGAGTTGAACTCCCACAGGATTGTTTTGCTACACCAACATGGCTACCGTTTCATTGTTTTGGAACACCAATATGACTGCCGTAACCTCATGTGAAAAAGCTCTATACACTTATTTTAACCTTTGCACATTCTCAAGATAAAAAGAAAGGATTCTCTTAGCTGATCTTATACATTTTACTCAGTTGAGTTTAGGAGAATTTAATTGTAACATTTCCTTGCAATAATCAGGTTAAGTGTTTGACCATAGAAGCTACTGGTGTTGCACACCTGTGCCTATCAACAGAGATTACATATCACATTTACAGTGAAAAATATTTGACTTTCCATTAGCTAAATCAGAGTTCTTCATTGCTTGTTTGTACATGTTACTGTTGAAAGAAAGCTTCTTTACCATATATGTACAGTTACCTTGTAAAAATATTGTGAAATACAAAATATGACATATTATCACGTGGTAAAAGAAAATAAGTAAATATATTTCAAGTTTCTCAGCTACAGTTACCTTTGTGGCATCTATTTTGATAACTCTGTGGGGAGCCTCTTTGCGGGTTTGGATGGCTGCTTGCCTGTAAGAAAAAAGCATTTGTAAGATGAACAGAAAATTCTGTTCTCACCTCGATGACCTCATAAGCCTTCGTGTTGGGGTTGTCTCCAATTTGAGAATGTATGTCAGCACCAAGCAACTACAGTAAAAACTAGCATGTAAGAACCTACATTTCTTGAAGCCTGGCAAAGTAGGTTCTTGTATTTTGCGGTACTTATTGGCAATTTAAGCAAAGTAGGTTCTTAATTAGGTTCTTAAGGTTACTTCAAACCTTCGTGGGAGTCCTCCAGAAAACAATTTGTACACGTGCTGTTTTCAAGGAAACCCCCACAAACTATATATCAACAGAAAGGTTATAAAATGTAGAATTCGATAAACTTATGTTTTGTTTTGGATTTTACTTTTCAAAGGCGGCAGAGGCCGTCAACTCCAAAATGACCGACTGATGTTCCAGCGAATTAATCGGGTATCAAATGCAATCGTTGATGCAAAATAACTGTGCAAGGTTAATCACAAAGCCTCAATCTCCAAAAACCTGTCAGCATTTTCTTTTATTTCTATTGGTTATCTTTTTATAGATCTGTCAAGTTTGACTATCGAAAAATTTGCGTAACCTGTTACGTTAAAGGCCGCCACGAGGAAAGTATTTAAAATAAAGGAATTCGCCGATACGCTTTTGTTCCATATCTATCGGTGAATGTTCTGACCAAATTTCATGGAAAACTGTCAAATCTGCATACCCTATTAATTCATTTAAAGAGAAGGGATTCTCTCGAAAAACGAGTGTGAGTTTTCACCTTCGAAAGATTTATAAACATATCACACCTTCACAGAGGAATGTGTCAACTTGAAAGCCACAAGCCAATGAACAGAACCCCTAGCATTCACAGTATGCATACTTGTGCTTCGCGGACATTAATTTTCTTGACCAAAAAAAAATCGACCAACATAGCCCCGCGAAGGTTTAAAGTAACCTTAAATTCAATGAAGGAGATATAGTTGTTACCTATATATTTTATATAATATTAGTATTTTATATTTTATATTTGTATTTATGTTAGTGTCCCCAATTAGTTATCTTTAGCTAAATACTCCGACACTCAAATAAAGTTTATGTATGTTTATATAAGTAACCAGAAAAATAAATAAACTTGGGTTTGATCCCTATATATACAGTATTTCTTCACAATTCAACCATGTATTTTCTTGTAATATAAATTTGCAATCTCAAAGTCACTCTCCTAGGTTAAAATGTTTATCATAATCGAACTGCAGCCCACATATGAGAACCTGCTTGATCTTGCTTGCTTAAACAGGTTTTTATATCTTTGGGTATTAAAAGGGCAAATTATTAAACCACTAGGACCTTACATGCAGATTTTTACCGCAACTAACTCTACCTGTAATCACCATCTGCAATAATCTTTGCATTTTCTGTCAAGTGCAACTCATTAAATAATAATTAAATGTGGCTAAATATGATTTAGGCAAAGTTAGACTCAAACAAATGCAGTCAGCGGTTTCCCCTTTTACGGTACGTGACTTGCGGGGCGGCCCTTTGGAGATTTGCAGGGCTGTTGTTTCACATTGAATTGCACGTATTGTGCTGCCAGCTGATCGTTGCGGATCATTTGCTTGTACTTTGGCGAATCTTTGCGGATTCTCGCCCCTTCCCGTCCCTCCCTCTTGGTTGCTGGTCTCTAGGTAAGTACGGGTCAGGTAAGTTGTTTCCACTGATTCAATCAGTGTGATGGTGCCAGTTAGCGGCTGCCTTTGGGGGTGGTTCCCACTTCCAGGGTTGCCATGGATACCTCCCCTTCTGCATGCGGCTTCTGCTCCCCGCTAACCTTTCAGGCACCAGTTCCCAAGCTCATCTATTTGTGATGAGTTTAAATATTTACTATAGCTAATTTCTAAGGTTCTAATTTTTCTGTTCTTTCAAGGTTTATTTATAAGCAAAAAGACTCACTCTTCTTCTTCATCCGTGCTGAAGAGGTTTAATCTAAACTGATCTACAGAAAAAAAAACCAGGAAGTACATTCCATTATTCATTTCAATTACAAAGCAGTGATGGAAAAAAAGAGGATTAACTAAACAACTGTAATGTTAAAATAACAGAAAAAATATGGGGATAATAATTTTCATATACTTTATATTCCTAATCCTAGAAATCATGCATGATATCTGGAGTGTACATGTTCTCACAAGCAATCACAATAACTTACTTTCCTGTTTCTTATTTGATCCTCCAACCAGATGAGCTAGGAGGTTCAGCTCAGCCTTAGCAAGGGGATTTGGGTTATCTGATGTTTCCTGGAAAAATATGGCAAGTAAAATGTCTGAACATTAAAAAAATACCTCCATGACAACAGAACAAGAAACTATGGATAGAGCAGATACAAATTTGCTAACAGTGGATGGAATGTCATCACATTCATTTAACAAAACAGAAACAACATGAAAAATTCTACAGCATTTTTCACTCAAGTGTCCAAAAGTAATAATCATTGGTTTTTCATTTTTATGCAACACAATTGGTTTAAAAAACTTGCAGCACTTTGTCATCTGACCATGAGTAAAACCAAAACCAATCGTGACTTGCTTTCACACATTTTCCCATGCTACAGGCATCTTCTTTGAGTTCTCATTGGCTGATTGAATTGTCTGTGCCAACTGTGATTAGCTAGAGTGATAACTTGGTTATGGTTTTATAACAATCAATTGAAAACTACTCTAATAACCAGGTTATTTCTTCCAAGACCAATGGACAAAGGAAAACTACTTGTAATGAAACAACCTTTTTGGCAGGGTTAGTGTGTGCAAGAGGGGAGCTGTGTCTGCAAAACCATGTAAGTAAATGTTTTTGTCCTTGTAAATTGTACTATTTTTTGCTTTGCTTAAACTTTGAAACTAAGGGGAAACATAACATCTGGCTAAGTTAGCGCACCTCACTAAATCCAACATATTTAATTCTCATTCTTACATGTAAATCAGTTCTGGTACAATAACGCAAGGATGCAGGAATTTCATTTAAAGCAAGGCACCAGGCAAATTAACTGGCTGTGAGGCTGATTTTGCCTTTATGGTTTGACAATCTGGAGGAAAGTTTTTTTTTTTTTTATAAAGAAGTTCAATTCAAATGGTTTTGCCTTCTTAAGAAAGCCAATTACCTTCCTGTTGAAAACGATGATGGGACCTCGAGGATGAATAACAATAAGACCTATAAAGATACAAATACCTACCACCTCTGATGCTACTGACACAGAGCTTCCAGGGCCTTTCTTAATGGCAGTGGTAGAAGTAGTAGAAGCAGCAGCTGTAGGAGGGCTGGTTACTGTTTCCACTGCTCTAGAGGAAGTGTACCTGGTTAAACAGAACACATCAAGTAGCAAGTTTCAGGGTATACATGTATGAACTTTCACATCACTATACAGTGGAGCTCCGCCTTACAGCCAACCTGTTAATGCAGCTACCTCGTTACTACGGCTGCTTTATTCTCGCCCAAAAACATTTCAGTCAGTCATTTTCTTATTTAAAGAACCCCTTTAATGCAACCACCCCATTAATACGGCCATATTTTTGCAGCCCGTTGGTGACCAGATTAACAGGGTTCCACTGATGTTTTTTAACTAGACACCAATTTACACAGTGGTCAGCCACTCAAGGGGTTAAGAAAAATTTTCCTATAAATTATCAACATACATGTTGGTTCCAAGCTTTATGACTCGGTCGCCAAGAAGTTCAAATGATCCTGGCTTGTCTGCTAGCTGATAACGGCATCCTGTCACAAAATGACTTGTTCTCGAAACCTGACCCTGGGCATTAAAATATCTGTAATAAAATCATACCATCAGGGAGTTTTATTTTGAAATAGATTTAAATTGCATTTCTGATGGGAATCACACGGGTTAATTGCTGAAGAAGCACTTATCAAAAAGTCAAATGCAAGTCCACTGTTTGTGAATAGTCAATGAATTCTTATGATAATAAGTAACAACTTTTGGGTAAAGTTATAATAAACCATTTCTGTACTGGCCATTAAGAATAAATTATACTCTTGCAGGATAAGATTATTGGTGGCATCACTAGAAAAGAGGACCAATGGCTAAATTAACCTATTCAAAAAGTTTTACACGTATAGTTAAAAACTAATCTGATATTTTTTGCCTTTTAAAAGTTTAAAAGCACTTTGAAATTCTCATTGATAAAGTTGTGTAAAAAATCTCCAGCCTAAATAATCAAGCTTGCTTTAGACCATACTGGGGGGATATCAGTCCCTGGTATTTCCTTTTCTTTGCTGTGCTCAACCTAAACTAATGTCTGCGTACAGCCCTCATTCATGACTTGTAAGGACGTGATGTAAAATGCACATTCTGTTTCATCACCTGATTGATCCAGGTACTTCAGTATCCCATGGAACAGGGCCATCAGCAGCTAAAACAAACTTGCCATTGGTATTTTGAACTTTGTCTTTTAGAAATATAGAAACCTACAACAAGATAACAAGAATAACAAGAGTGAAGACAGCATGAATAAGGATCAGAATACAAGATGGTAATCAACCCACAAGATTAACAGTCAAGAGTGGCCGAGGGAGGGTGTTTATTTTATTAACTATAGTGGCATTTGTCATTGGAATGTCTGTCACTATTTCTGATAGGTGATTTAGAAAATATGAACAGACAAGATGTTCTCATAACTTTTCAAATAAAAGCAGCGGGCCTACAGAATCATGTACATGCAAAATCACACAAGACAAATCACAGTTGGGACCTGAAAAGTTGGCCAGTTTCTCTGTTTGTGAACATGTCCTTAATATTTCAATTTACACACATATGCACCCACCCTAATATGCATATCCTGGAAGAATGAAAGAAGAGTCTGGCGTATGATTTGAAACTGTCCTGCCGTCAAATTGGCGTAACTCTAAAAATGAAAGAAAATCAAGAAGCACGTCAGTTGTATCAATCACCAACTCAAACGAACACAACAAACTTCTATGTGTAGAGTGTAAAAGTTATAATAAACATTAAACAGTTCTGGCCCTGGTTATAATTTCCAGCTCTCATGTTACAAATTCAGTATGTCCAATAACCCAGGGCTCATGGATTTTGCAGCTGAGCTAATGAATTCTGTGCTTCACTTGCCTGACTGTGGGATGTGACAGCTCTTGGAAAAATAGCATTGTTAGAGATGAAATTTTGGGGGGCCAGTGAGAATGACTTTTGGGCTAGTGCATCATACTTACAGCTTGGCCAAAGGACAAGCCTGAAAATTGGTTTTCTTTGCACTCTGAAATTATATAGCAGAATCTCCTGCCCACTCCCACAAAAAAAGGTAAAGACTGAAAATTCACATTGAATAATGATTGAATGTGTAATTAGACTACATTACCTCATACAGTAGTTTGTAAACATTTTCTACTTGGTTGCTTATGGCAGGATTATCACAAGCAAAACTTCTTATTGCATCCATGTGATTGTATGTGACCAAGAGGACATCAGAAGGTCTGAGGCACAAAGAAACCTTACAAAAAAAAAAAAAAAAGTAAAAGAGTTGACACAATGAGGATTGTGCAGTTCCAGAAAATATCCATACCCATCCCGAGGAAGGTTGACAGGAATTCCAAGGGGGAGGGGGTGGGGGGTTCAAAAGCACATTTCTTTTAAAGGAAAGAATGAAGCTAAACTCAAATTTCCAGAGGGGTGGGGAAGTTCACACAGAAAAACCTTATGTGGAAGGGGGATAGATTTTTCCAGGAACACATTCACAGATTTAATATCATGGATTTCAAAAAAGAGAGCTAGGCTGATCAGTGAAAACAGACAGCATCTTCAATCAACAGCTGTATCAGACATTTGTGAAGCTGACAATGTCCATTATGGTTATGATCCATGTTCAAAACATCTGCCACTAATGCTTGTCATTGTCTAATACTTTTCACGTTCAATTGTGATTTTCCCTGCACAAGTAGCAATAATGGAGAGACTTGTTAGATTACATGATCTGCTTAAATCTGAAAAATGAATTCACAGCAACAGGCAACAAAAACATGTTCTCCAGGTTACAAAATCATTTTAATGGCATGCAGAAACTCATGATAACAACTTAACTAACAAGATAAATTCACACAGTTTTCTAGTCACAAATTTCTCTGCTCTCCTGGACAGGCCCCCAATGTTATGAGTATCGTTTTAGAGCAGGGTTGTTTCTAGGCAGAACTCAGGATCGCCGGTAACAGTAACAAACTAATTTGTTTTTGTAAGATAACTTCAGGAATTTACAGCACTAAGCGTCTTCAAATTTGAATCAATCTCTTTTACAGCAGAACCTCTCACTCCAATATACATGAGGCTTAAAGTTCTAGAAACTTCTATTAGGAGCTAAATTAAGTAGTTTGACACAGTTTCTAATCTGAGTAATTACATAAGGATTAGAATGTTCTGGAATGTCCTTATACAAATTGGTCACGGCTGAATGACTTCGGGTTCTAGATTGTTCTAGAACTAGACTTCGACAATTTTTCGTAACATGATCTCTGAATAACCCCTAGCTGATAAAAAAATACTGATACAACTACAGAATATTGTTTTCAAACAATGACACTCGCAGTTTTACCTGATACTTAAAAGCCATCGTCATCAAGTCATAGAGCTGCCAAAAGGGATAAACAAACATGGTCAATTTTGGTTACTCCACAACCAGCCATTCTTACTTTTTATGTTTAAAAACAAAGTTCTTCAGTAGCAAAGTGCATGGTTCAACTTCTAATAATTTAAACACTTTGTCAAATTTTTGTCAAATTGATGTTCCGAGAATAGTTCATTTGTCAGTTATTGGAATGTTTTGCTCAACCATCTAGCCACTTAGGCTTGGTTACCAGCCGGTGTTAGAGAAAGGATACCAAGCTCCTCCCCTGAACAGAACGTAGACCGGACTCAGAGTGACTGGCAGAAATCAGGCCTATAGGCAAACTACTCCTAGTAGTTCTAAACCTGGGTCACACTGTAAGGGACAACCTGAACTTGAACAAGAAGACTCTGAGTATCAGTTTAAACAAAGAATGCTCTGTGAAATAGAATTGACTGCACATAGCACTAATCCTCTCACCTTGTCCATGCTTGCCGAATTCAGTCTCATAATTGATGCATGAGCCAGTCTGTCAAACACGGTTCTCATAGCTTTCTTGGAATAAGTATCCTGTGGTTTAAAAAGCTCCTCCATGAACCGTTTGTTAAACATTGTTCCGACGATATCGTGCATCACTAAAAGAAAAGAAGAAACATAAGAGTACAAAACAAAGATCTGCCTAATATACATGAACTTAGAGTGGGTTTCTCTGGGATGATGTAGATCAGGATCAATGATGCAAGATCAATCTGATCATGGTGCATCAAAGGAAGCAATGAATCCACTCTGGTCACAGATTCACTGCTTCGTTTGATGCACCAATTAGAATCAATGATGAAAGATCATTCCAATCATGGTGCATCAAAGGAACCAATGAATCCCTTGCGCAGAGTGGATTCATCAGTTCTTTTGATGCACCATGATCTGAGTGATCTTGCATCATTGATCCTGATCCAGGTCATCCCAAAGAAACATGCCCTTAGTACAGTACATTCATCACCGTAAAGACCCAAAAGTAAGCACTCTGATTACTTTCAGATTTAGCAACCTTTCGTCAGTCACTACTTTTGGAAGATTGCTATTTAGTTTACGTCTACTTTGGGATAGTCTAATTGTGTTAAATATGTAAACAGACATGCACATACACAGCACATAAAATTTAAGCATAAGCACGACTAGTTTTGTTTATATAAATTTGTTTTAATTAGTGATCTAGGGACCAAAAGGAAAAAAAGTTCAACATGAATAGCTCCTACTGTACACATGTTGACATCAGCCTACCAAATTTCACCACCAAGCCTTGCTTTGTAAATGTGTAAATTTTATCATGGACAAATTCCTCAAGCAGCAAAGATGAAAAGAAGACCCAAATGAAAATAACCTGAAAGTCCCAGATGTTTTGGCAAATTTTGTGCAAAGGGTAAATTTTGAGTGTGTAATGCATTCATTAATGCGTAAGACATATCTATTAATATCAGCTGGTACAAAATATTCCCAACCGTTTATATATATATTGTCTGGCCAAAACATCAAGTTATATTCCAAGTTGTTACCACCAGAGCATCATTACTTTTGCAGATCAGTTGCTATGTTACATGTAAGGCTTTACTAACAACCATGAAATTTTATCGCTTCTTTCATGAAAGGGTTGCCAATTTGGAACTTTTTGGGGTTTTATGCAGCCAGCTGCCAACATTTTTTTGCTCTGGTATCATATCATGCATGGTCTGAGTCACTGTCAATCCTCAAAATCTCATTATGAACAAAAACTCTCGAAACTGCTGCTTCACATGTGAGAAGACAAGACTAGCCTTTTCCTTTGCAAGCCCAAGATGTTTTGACTTTATTATTTGTGAGATTGAGACTTCAAAGTGTTTTAAATGCGAGCGCAAGATGTTTACTAGACTCTACAATGTTCAGATGTCACTTTTTTTAAAAAAACTTTTTTTCAGAGTCAAGAAGGTAAATTGGAAATCTTCTGCATTTTGATTCGTTTTAGGTTGGCTTCTCTATCATTTGCAACTGTGTTCTATTTAAGCTTGGTGTTATTAATCATAATAATTCGTAACAGTAAGGTAGAATAGACATGGAGGAGCTACAGTACTAAAACTGACAAAGCAGCTACTTTTGGCTTTCAAACAAAAGACAGCTACAATAAATAGCCTTTTAGTGAAAATTAACAACCTGAAAGTGTAGCCAAGGTTTCCAACAGAGAATGCATACTGATTAAATTTGGTACATCTGAATGGCATTGTTTACCCCTAATCACTAGTCCACAATTTTTACTACCCATCTAAATTGCACCCATTGAGAATTTACATCTGCCAGGTTGAAGGACCTTAAAAATAGTACTGTTAAATGTTCCAAAAAACACTGAGAAATTCAAGTCTTTGCTTTGATAGCTTCAGTCTTAGAAAACTAATTAAAATGGCATCTTCAATAATATTTATTTCTAGTCCTACAGAGATTTGTTCATTTAATTTCAAGATTTAAATGACCTTGCTCAGGCCTCTCACTAGAACACTACGTGAAGGCAAATTCGAGACCAAAAGTTAGCAAAAATATCAATAATAAACTGTAAAAGTTCTTTGTACCTAATAATCCTCGCACGGGTGATTTTAAAAGTTTGCTCTTGTTTGCTTACGCTCTAATATTAAATCTAATGATCGGCAAAAAAAAACCCTCAATGCAAATAGCAAAAGCTAATATCAAATAACTCTGTTTGGGAATCGGCCATTTTTATCTACCTTCAATTTTCCTGGCACTGACAAATTATAGGCAAAACTTTCTCCCATAATTGCATCCTGTTAACCTGATTCGATTGACATGAGTCCGGGGAGTTTTTGCATATATGTTGTTGTAAGTAAACACCTTTCATAGAGGACCAGCCTCGAGGATAAGAAAAGGCAGGAAATAAATGTTATTTACGATGTTGGTAACAATTTCTCGCTGACTAATTAAGCTAGCCTACAAAATACGATTAAAAGAGGCTTTCACACAAAAAATTTCAGCACAAGCAAAATATTTTAGCACAAGCAGCCATAAAAAAATCTATCCACGACAGCTGAAAAAAATTTGAGAAACATCCAACCTTGTCGCTATCTTAAAAGAACCAACTTCTCAGAGATGAAGCTGACATCGCAAATTTCATTTGGTTGTCGCCCAAGGCAAACAGAATACGAGATCCTTAGTTTAAAAACAATGGCGACTCCAAGCTGAGTTGCTCTAAAGAATGAAAAAGACTCGATTCACATTGTACAATTCAAACTTCTGTCAGAAAAGAGATCGAGTATTGGTTTGTAAAGTCTAGTAGTGAGGACGACGCCATTACGAGCAGGGCGAGAATTCATACGCTCCACTGAAGCTTACCTTTTCTCGCTTTCTCGTCGGGAATAGACTGTGCTCTCAATCTTTGATCCAAGATATAAAGCATCTCTCCCCCGAGGTTGAGAAATAGAATTGGTAAAGTTCGCAGAGACATCCTGTCAGAACATCCAGCAACACAAACCTGACGAGACGTCGATAGCTTGGTAGCAACTGCTCGCCAGGGAAGATCAATAGATTATTGAAACGTTATTAATCCGCTTGGTAAAGAGAACTGTGGGAGGGAGGGTGGGAGGGATGGAAGACTAGGTAGACCACACTCATACCGCTCAGGGGACCCAAAACACTTCTTTTTTTCGTTTACACTGAACAATATCATTGAAACGTTAGTCTGGAGAGGGCTGAAAGACCGAGCCGTAAATTTTCTACTAACTTTTCAAGTAAATTTTCTTCCATACCGCAGTAGGCGGTTACCCTAAGTATGTACACCTCAATAAACAATTTTAGAGCGACGATTTTTAAAGTAAACAAGAAGCTTAAGGAACTTACAAACCACACGGTGAAACTTAAGTACATTTTGGGCTTTTGGCTAGTAAAAAATAAGTAGAACTTTCAGAAGTTCTTTGTGCTGAGATGGAGTGGTGTGAGGGCGGTTTTTGGCGTGATAACACTATCTTTTGGAGTGATCCCATTAAAGGTCTCAAATTTTGAAATTTCAGAAAAGTAAAACAGAGTGATTTGAACGTATAGGGAGTAAAGTAATAGTTGTCATTGATCTACAATGCATGTAAATAATTGTAAAAAAAGCTAACGCCTGCGTTCAAACGCAGAAACTTACTTGTCCACTTGACTTGGCGCGCTACACTGGAAGAAGGAGAAGTTTTTGCCAATCTCAAGGGTCCAGATGGACGGGCCATCTCCACTGAGAAGTTTCCGCGTGAGTACTTGAAATGAGGAGGACGAAATAATGAAAGCGAGGTCATAGCCCCTGAAAAAATCTTCGGGGCGGCTAAACACGCAGGACACCCAGCATATATACAGAGGACACCAACACAACACTATGTTTGCGTTCTCCTTCGTTCAAACGCTACTGAATTGGGTTACATTATCTGTGCCATCTTAGATATCCCTAGCGCGTCATGTTTCTGCTGCATGGTAAACTTGAACTTTTAACCGTTAGGTTGCCTCCAAATCATGGTGGACAAGCTCAAGACATCAACAACTCATTACTCCAATATGAAAAGAAGGGGGTGCTCCCGTCGAACCTTTTAGGAGTTAAGAGCAGCTTTGGTGCCTCTTAGGGTGATCAGCCTTAAAAGGTCCACACCGGCAGCTTCTGCGGTGCCTTTAGGGTGTCGAGCCGAAACAAAAATGACAGAACAGATTATGAGTTGTTTTAGAATTGGAATCCCTCAGGGGTGAAACCAATTTCAAACCACGCCAACAAAACAGGATTTTGGTGCCTCTTAGGGGTTCTTTTCATAATTTCAGAAACAGTCGAGTTCAAATGGTGATAAAACTGACAAAATTTATTTAACACAAAATGCATCCATTTGCACCATGTTTAGCTATGAAAACTAAGAGCAGCAGTGTTAACATTAAACAAAAATACTTTGTCTGTATATCTTGTGCTTTAAATTCATTGTTACCATCAATAGGTCACTAGATGTTAGTTATGATAACTACCACCAATCAAAAACAGATATTGATATCCATCAGTGTTGAGTAATTTCTTGGTTTCATTTCAAGGTTTGTTGTTGCTGGTCTGTTAGTTGTAAGCAGTGTCTCCAGCAGTCTGCCTTGGACGGCCATAATGGTCTCCTGCTTGTGAGGCTAATTTGTTAGTACCAGCCTGCATACTAATATGACCTTCCCTGCCCGCCTTTATGTCCTCCTCGGTGAAGCCTCGTTCATTTTTTTCAGCTATCTTTGGTCCCAGGGTGGGGCCGCAGAAGCCTTTGCTCTGAGCCTGCAAAATGGCCAAAGAAGAAAATGGTGAATGATTTTACAACGAAGCCACGGGAAACAGTTGAAGGTTCACATTGATGTACGATCTTATACGGAGCGTCAAATACCAAATAGAGCAGTTTTATTTGTGACAAACAAATAATGGAGATTGTTCTCATCGACCGTCAAATGAACGAAAATCAGTTTCACTGTCAGCCGATAAATAAGGATCGTAAAAACTCTTCAGGGTCTAGTGGTCTGAAGTTTATCGACCAACAAGGTGAAATAACTTACTGTCTTGAGACATCACTTCGGCACAATTACCGGCCATTATGTCGCTAAATTTAAACCCCCCAACTTAAAATTACAAGTGGTGAAAAACGAGGCGATGATTGATTGCGAAGAGGTTGCAGACAATAAACGCTCACCGTGCTTCCTAACTGGCAGAGGGTGTTAACAACCTGCAACGAAAAGAAAAAACACTTAAACGCCCTTGTACAGAATACAAAGCTCGATCCAGCGCTGTCGGTTACGTCTGGGTGGTTCACTGATTGGATCTATGAGTAACTAGTTAAGTCTAGTTGTGAATTAATGATAATGTGGAAGCCTCTTCAGGCGTTCAGTTAGTTAGACCGTGCCGCGAAAATCGGTGAGCCATAAAAGGAGAGAGGGGCTTGGTGCGAGGAGCGTGAGGTTAAGATATTAGAGGTACGTAACACTTGCGTTATCACTCATAGAAATGTATAACTCCTTTGAAAATACGTCTTTTAGTTGCATGTCAGTTCCCTGCCTGAATGAATGTCTGTCTGTCTGTCTGTCTGTCAGACTGACTGACTGACTGTGTATGTCTGTCTATCTTTCTTCTGTGCGTGCCGTTTCAGTGTCTTGTATATTTCAAGCTGGGCTTAAGGTCATTCCCAGTAGTGCATTGCACATCCCTACTGCGTATTATTTCACGGGTGATTAGCGCGCGCGCATTAAAGAATGGCGGCTTTTTCTTTACGGCTGGACCTCGCCATAGAGGTAAATCGTCATTTTCTCGCAAACGAGTATGGTGTTTTGTATTGAGTAATAAATTTCTCTGTGTAAAATAAATATGGACCAATTCTCAGTGTAGAACAAAAAAAATCGTCGGAAACGTGAATTTAGCAAGCAATCGTAACTACAATCATGGTGCTGTTATCATAGGATTTATTGGGTATAAACAAGGTGCTTTTGCTCCTAAACGAACATGGGGACCCCTCATTTTTATTTCAAAATTTAATTTCCTATACTATAACCAATCAATAGGTAAAGTTTCACAGAAATCTCAGTGCAGGTTCTATTTCAGTGGAATGGCCTTAAAACGGAAAGTGGGGCGGCGAAAACGTAGTTTATATGAAAACATAAATATATCCTTACCGCCATGACGTTTTGCTTCTGGTACAGATAAGGGGTCGAAAAGCGGTCAACCACGCCATAACTCTCGCAGAATTTCAAAAACTTCTCAATGTTTTCTTTCTGTTAAATAAAAAGTCACGAGGTTACTGTTAGCTAATTGGGATAAAAAATAACTTACCTTCTTCCCCAACAAAACGTTACGCAGAATTAATGAACATTTTATCACGCCTGTTTGTGACTCGTTTCCTATGCCCACGGAGCAGGACCTTCCTTTGACTGGAGTGGTGTGAAACAACAACAACAACAACAAAATTCAATAATAATCAACCAGGCAGGCTAGCCGAGTGCAATCTCGTGCCCAGAACGGCCACGTACACACACATTACTTTTTGACGCTCCGTCAAGGGATCTGGGAACGAATTTTCTTTAGCGACAACACGCTGTATTCGTACCTCTTTGTTCGTTTTCATCGCAGGATTTGAGACTTTCGATGTATCATTCACCTTGACGGCTCCAGGCTGCAGCTTGTTGGCGAGTCTGGAGACAAAGAACGAAATTGTTTTGTGCTCTGTTTCAAAATCGAGGACAATCCTAGTCATAGGATTGTCTATTCCCAGAGATTATTTCATGTATAAACTGTTTTTCACTGACGCTCAAAATTAACTGAAAACCTCAGTGCGTATCAATTATGCTTTGGACCAGGCAGGTGGAGGAAGACATTGTACATACTTTGCTTCCGTTTGTTTTTGGTTTGAAAAAATCTCCATTCTCAACACGTAATAATTATTTCTCGATCCGAAAGCGCTTCTCGAGATAAAATGATTTAGAAGCTTGAAAAAAGTTTAAGTCATGTATTGTCAGTGTCAAGAGATAATTATGAAAAATTACTTCGACGCGAAATGCTCAGAGAAAAAAAAGAAGCATTTAGAAACATATCAACCATCAAACACTGAATATAACTTTAGAGTATAACTTTGTACATACATTTAGTGTCTACACGTAATCGCCTTTTCTTCTATTTATTCGTTAGTCGGATTTAGTTTTAGTGGGTTTTGTAATTTATTAGTCAGTAACAGATGTAGAACCAGTTTTTGTATGGATACTCTGTCGATAAACCATTATTATTATTATTATTATTATTGTTATTACTATCATTATTATTATTATAACATACTTGCAGAGAACTTCCCCGCTCTTCAATCCGTGAGCAAATCCACTTCCGGGACCATCGTCATCTGATCCCCATGCCACTTTCTCCCCAAGTACGTCCTCGATCCATTTCCTCGCGTCCATCTCCACACCCTTATCGTACTTGGCATCTAACTGTATATCAACAACATTGTTGTGGGTAAGAGCCTGGGACGAGTGCTATTTGGTCAGCGCCAACCAAAAGACACGTGGGCTCTGGGAACGAGATTGCCATGTTTTAAACCAAGGCATGCATGCGCCGTGAAACCGGAACTCCTAAAACTTGGAGTCTGGAAATTGATTATTCCAGAACTCCGTGTCTTGGCGCTGACCAAAAGACACGTGGGCTCTGGGAACGAGATTGTTCCGAATGCAAATTAAATTTTCTGATATCTGTTCCTGCCTCACCTGAGCGCACGTAACTGGAATACAATCCACTCTGTAGGTGGTATCAAAACATTTAGACAATCCTAAACAATCTTGCCAAAACATGGGACGTAGGTTAATTAACCCAAACAGAAAAAAGTACGAAAACAAAGCCAAAAGATTTAATACCAGCGTTAGGCTATATTAGATTTATTCGTGTCTAGAAGTTCTCTTCAATCGTTTAATTTGGAGCTCTATGATGAGCATGACTTGGGAAAGTCAAAACCTTAAAGGTCTATCTTCACGAAATGTGCTAGTGCTGTTAAACCTCCTGTGAAACAATACTGTGTGAGTGCATTGAGGTTATCAAGGGGGTGTCACGCATACTCTGTGTTGTGATGTCAAATTGAAATAGTCTGTGAGCTGACTTTCTGAAATTTCTGAAATTTCGTCTGACAATGCACCAAAATTGCGGTGATAGCGTTTCTTTGAATAGATCTTTCTCCAAAGAAACATTTACAATGGAGTCCTTGATCTCTTTTATGAGTGCGCGTGTGTCGGGGGGGGGGGGGAGGAGGAGGGAGGGAGAGGACTGCCTTCTTTGTCGAAGGTGTTTATTTGATCAATTTTGAGCTGTCTGGGGGTTTTCGCCGGAAAAGCAGTAAGTGTGTACCAAGCGCCTGTCAGCGAAAACGTTTATCTTTGCTCTTGTGAAAAGGGATTCAAGTTCGATTTCGTTTTCGCCAGTGATGAGTACAATTATTTAAAGTTGTAACATGCTATTTTAGACAAGAAAATAACAATTTAACCGTCCGTGGCATTATGTTCAGTACTCATACTCTATTGCAGTTGTAACCAAACACGATGTGTTATATGAGCTGACCTTAAAACAGGGTTACCAAGTAAAGTACCTTAAATGGTTTGATTATCTCAGCAACACCACCATACCCCTGTTTCCGCGGCTGAACGTTATCGATCCCCCCCCTTCCACATTGAAATCATTCTGTACGAGTTAAATGTAATGAAAATTGTAAATAATTGAACCATGGGCAAGCCAACCGGGACTAACTAATCAAAGCTCCTTGCCAGTATCAATCCTAATCAATGACTGACCTAACCAAGAAACACATTTTATAATTTGCTTAGCCTGTCACTTCTCTTCGTTAACAAAGCTTGATTAAAAATTTAATTAATGCGCGTGTTTGCTGATGGACCCTGTTCGGGTAACCGGCAATTAAAAGCTAGATCAAAACTGAAGAAAAACAATTTTTGCTGAGAAAGACTTGGTTTAAAAATTTCGTGACTGTAGAAGCAAACAAGTAAAACAAATTGAAATTGAAATCCATTAAGTCACTTTAACTAACAAACACACCTCAAATTAAAAGATAACGGAGACAGGGGCTTTCTGTGGTTGCAAAGTTGTTTACTTCGCGTGCACGATACCAAATTTGCAGACTTCGTTGTTGGAAGGGTGAAACGACCTTTTTAAATCCCCTTTAAGTTCGAAGGTACATATCCGCAAAAGCAAGGTATCTTCAAAACCATTACTGATTTGCACCAACCAGCAATAATTTTTTTAAAATGGCATTTTTTTTTGTAGCATTTTCAAAAAGAGGGGTGCCTTTGATCTTGCAAACCAGTGAATCAGAAAGCTTTCCAGGCTACGCGGCGAAGAATTTTCGCCTCGATTATCTTCTCTAGAACGGCAAATTGTAAACCATTCAATAACCCCTTGTGAGTTCAATCTCGCTTACAAAACCGATCAAAACAAATAAGTGTGGAATAGAGTTTCAGTTTTACCCTTCGTTGGACATCTGCAGACATGCCATAAGCTCTTCCTTTGCTTTCCGCCATGTTTGCCAATGTAGTTGAAGCAGTGCGACTTCTGTGATGAACAGTTGTTTCACTTGCTGACTGTACAGTTCTTGACAGTCGGGCGCGGGAGACAGAAATGCCAAGAATGGAAATTGCGCAAAACGTAAATAGATAAATTCATTCGTTTCGCTCCAGCTGGCGCAAAATTAAAGGTACGAATCTGTCTTTTATTACTCGTTCCTACGGACAAGCAGCGACTAGATTGTTCAAAAATAGTTGCCAACGTTCGTTTTCAAAGCAAACTGTAGTGATATTTTTGCTGTGGTGTCCTTCGGTAATCTATTTCAGGTAGGCTATCTGCGTAAATATGCCCCGAGAAATTGATTGTCGGCCATAATAGTTTTCAACCTTATATGGAAATGAAGGAAATGTGAATAGAACTCTTGAGTGATCTATATTTTTAATGACAGAAATGTCTGATCTTCAATTAACTTCATAGTATATAATAGCAGTACGAACCCCCCTCTTTTTTTTCGCGAAACCTGAAGCCCAATATCCTGAGAGACAGAGATTCCCTTCTCTGTCTGCTCGGTGAGAGACGAGAGGGAAACTCTGCTCGCTAGCTTTTACGATCGATCGTTTGAACAGCCGCCGCCCACGACCAGCGACGAATAATTTTAAATACTGGTTTTTGACAAGTTTTAACTGGTTTATATCAAATTCTTAACTTTATCTCACTGAATAACTGCCAATCTTTGCTCTTTAAACTGTTTACAGCCTTCTATTTTATCGTATTTTTATTCGATCGTTGAACGCGTGGATAGAATCGCGAGAAAAATGGATGCCAACTCAAAACGGAAGCCTCCCTGCCCCCACCCCCCCCTCCTCGTGCTTCGCGCTCGCTTCGCTCGCTTTTTCTTTCGAGTGCGTTGAAAATTGAGAGGCTGTGAACAGTCTATTTGATCTCTTGCTGTTTGAACAGTTCCAGACACTATTGCTGTACGTAAATTCACAAGCAGCGTCAAAAGAGCACGATGTGGGGGTTGACAGGCAGGTTATTTTCATACTTGGTGACCAAGCACGGTACCAGAGTAGAATTCTGGCTGGAAACTAATGTGAACACACCTTTTTTTTCCAAGTATTCACACCAGAATTGGGGCACAGTGCCCGTGCCCGGGTACAAGGTCTCGACCCTGTACTCAGGTATTAAATGATGCTTTGGAGTAGGCCTTGCTTGTCAAGTTGGAAAAGAGTTGCCTGTCTAGTGCCCGGAGGTATCAGTTGCCCCCGCCCCCCAACTCAGCAGTTAGTTTTCCTCGCCTTACGTAACATACAACTGCACATGGATCATTGCACTTTAGATGGACGAAGGCACAGCCTTTCGTAATTGGCGGTCTCTGTTAGTGTACCAGTACAACATCGCCGGGCTTATTACAGAGTTTAAGGCCCGGTGCAAACGTCGAACTTTTCACGATGAGCCGAACCTAATAGCCCCAATTAAGTACATCGATCGACGTTTAAATTCTTTCGACAGATGTTATTTGGATCGACGTCGAACTTTTCATGTACCAAGCCTAAGGCATAAATTATGATAACTTATTTTACAAGCAGTTTACACTTTGCCTGAAAATCGCTGACATTTCCATGTGATTTGGTTCAAACTAAGCTGTTAGCAAAGTCTGAGTCGTCTTGGCAACCTTAGATTCAAGTTTTGTTTTTATCACAGCTTTGACTTGGCTGATTTCGTTCATTTGACGTTTGCACACTTCAACGGTACACCATGATGTAGAAGCAAACAATAGCTATTGAACAACTGAGTCCCACGGTAGTTTCTCCAGTGTGCCTGATTTGCAAAATCTCGCGGTCCACCCCAACCACTGCCATGGTAAAAGCTGTAATCTGCGTCAACACGGTTAACAGCCAGGCGGCTATGGCAAGGTTTTGGAGGAGACCTTTCGTAACGGTAACTTTGTAGTGGATGGATTTTTGTGTCGCCACGTACCTTCCCTAAGCAATCAGAGTGGTGTTATCCAAGACCTGTGCTCTAATCCACCAGCGCAAACATACTTGTTTTCAATTAATCAAGAGCAGAGCTTACAGCAGTAGTGACTTTATAGCTTTCGCCTGTTGCCTGTTTTCCCGCTCTTAGCGCTAGTTGCATGTTTTCCCGTTCTTAGCACTAATTGCAAGTTTTCCCGCGTGTCGCATCGATTACCAGTTTTCCCGTGATCGGGTCTTCTTTATTTTCCCCTTTATGATTGGTTCATTTCGAGTTATGATTGACTATAGGTGAAAATTTTGACTTCAGTTAAATTTTGCCGCCTACGACCACAGGCGGCCCAGACGTTGAATACGATTAATACGTGACATTATGCTGTTGGCGATTGCGTTACAATTTTCGACGTTTATAAGACAATGTATGAGAATGCTTCGAAAATTACTCTAAATGCTACGTATAGAAAATAATTTGAATAAAATGGCTTACCTTGTGTTTGCATTGCGTTATTTTGATGTCTCTGGGTTCCTGGAGGTGGTTTAGAGCCATTTAGCCGAGTTTTACTTTCTGGCGGTTTGCTTCCCCTAAAGAGAAACGAAAGGCGGACGACCCATTGGCCCGACGGCCCGCACTCAAAGCTCCGTAAATTCCACAAAAATGGTCTAATCTCGTCAAAATTGCCTCACGGCAGCCATCGATAACTCTTCTTCCCATTCGCTTTCTCCCAAGGTTCCAAAGTTTATCTTAACTGCCCGAGAATCGCTGGTTTTCAAGCTCTTGCTTTCCATTTCTGCTCCGTCTCGATCCGTAACCAATTGTCTTGGGCACGGGATTTGAAATTCTAGCTTAACGACCTCGCCATCGTGACAAAGTCGCCTCCGACCGTCGAGAGGCACGGGGCATTTTTTCATCATGCAAATTGTACCGTGCCGCGGTGTTAACTGAAATTAGCGCCTAAAAGCACTGTTAACTGCAAAAATACAAGGAGCAAACAATGTTCAGCTGAATTTAGCGCCTAAAAGCACTGTTAACTGCAGCGAGAGGTGGCAACGAGTAACTGACCAATGCCCCGTGCCTCTCGACGGTTGGAGGCGACTTTGTCACGATGGCGAGGTCGTTAAGCTAGAAATTCAAATTCTGTGCCCAAGATAATCGGTTACGGATCGAGACGGAGCAGAAATGGAAAGCAAGAGCTTGAAAACCAGCGATTCTCGGGCAGTTAAGATAAACTTTGGAACCTTGGGAGAAAGCGAATGGGAAGAAGAGTTATCGATGGCTGCCGTGAGGCAATTTTGACGAGATTAGACCATTTTTGTGGAATTTACGGAGCTTTGAGTGCGGGCCGTCGGGCCAATGGGTCGTCCGCCTTTCGTTTCTCTTTAGGGGAAGCAAACCGCCAGAAAGTAAAACTCGCCTAAATGGCTCTAAACCACCTCCAGGAACCCAGAGACATCAAAATAACGCAATGCAAACACAGGGTAAGCCATTTTATTCAAATTATTTTCTACACGTAGCATTTAGAGTAATTTTCGAAGCATTCTCATACATTGTCTTATAAACGTCGAAAATTGTAACGCAATCGCCAACAGCATAATGTCACGTATTAATCGTATTCAACGTCTGGGCCGCCTGTGGTACGACCACTGTTCATTAGAATACCGCCGTGAAATAATAATACCAGGCGATACAGTTACCTGCTTGTCACTTTTGTGGCTTGAAGACGTAAATACCAACAAACAAGAAATTATTAAGAAAGAATGTGACAGACTGGCTGGTTAAGACAGAATCTATAATAAAAGAAACTGTTAAAGTAAAAGCGAAACTAACCACATCCGTATCTTTAGGACGACCTGGATCAAGAACAATAATTAATCCAAGATCACTCGGATCATGGCACACTGATCAAAGGAACCAATGATATGCTCCTGTGTGGGCCTAATACTAGAAATCACTACCTCTTCCCCAATCGCCGCTCCTTTGGAGCGGGGAGAATGGGGTTGAACTTGAGCTCTAAACTAAATAAAATACATATCTTTATTGATCAGTCCCTCAATGGGGCTTTTCAGAGCCAATGCAAGTAAATACTGAAGTCCAAGGGGGAGGGGAAGGGTCAATTGGCAAGCACTTACTCCCCGCTTCGTCGCCAAGCCCCAGGTTCCCTGTTTCTCGCCGCACAGATCAACGACGAAGTGCAACACGGGCGACTGAGGACGAGGCTGTACAGGTAGTTTCTTGTTGTCACTTATCTGAAGTGGTGTTGAACAGTGAAATCGTTCTTGTGTGTAGTTTCGTGACAAGACACCAAAAGAGAACATCATGGCAACAGAGAATCAAGGAAAGGTACATTGCTTGTTCTTATAAACCACTAATTCCCATCTTAAGCAGATCGAATTCTACTTTCAATGTCGAAACAGCGCCCGTCGTAGACAGGCATGGGATAGCAGTGAAGAAATCTCAATTAAGGATACGTTCTTAAAAGTACCTCTGAAAACGAAATGGAGTAATGGAAATGTTAACGGGTTTCAATTGTTTAGTGCTAGGAAGAGAACAATCTCTGAAAGCAGCGGGTTTTTCACGCCAACGAATGAGAAAACCCGCCTGCTTTTCACACGCCAACTGGCAAAAGACAAGAACCCGTTACTTTTGCAGACAGTGGGTGGAACTGAAGTTAATTCACTGTTTGATTTTTAAAATACCAACTTTCTTATATCATCAGCAACTAGTCAAGTCAGAAGTGGCCCTAATTCTAAAGAAATCAGTTGGTTATATTCGTTTGGTCATGTTGGTCTTAATCACACCTCAGCTCATATAACCTTTAAGGTCGTCTGAGTGCTTCTGCTTTCTACGTTCCAACAAAGCAATGGAGAAAACAGCATGAAGAAATGAGTGTTTAGTTTCTCTTTCTGATGTTTATAGAATAGTAGCGAGCGATTGCTTGATCATACTTAATAGTAACGATTCGCAGACTGTTTCTGTAAGATTCCCAGAACTTTTCTAAACCTTAAGTTAACCCTCATAACGAGAAAATCCCAAAAGTTTTAATTGGCGTATTTAAAAACTGGCTAAATATTTCCCCAGGGTAGCCCTCACCCGTCTCCTCGTCTCGCTCGCTGCTGAGAAGAAGTCTTTATCATTTTTAGCAGTGTGTGACTCGAGGAGATAGCTGAAATTCAGGCTTTCCTCGGGCTATTTGCAAGAACACCTGTTTTCGCGGGAGGGGTAAGGGACTCTTATGTACCAGTGCAAAAATCTCCCTTGTCCACCTCAAACGCATTTGTTCAACTTGGAGTAATTGTAGTCTCATGTGTTATGCTATGCCATTTGAAAGAATAAAGGGTTCGTTGCGTTCTTTAATTTGGAATGATTCAGATTAGGATCTATGATTCAAGATCACTTGGATCATGGTGCTTCAGCGAAATCGGCAAATTCTTGTTGAAAGTGGATTCATCGCTTCCTTTGATGCACTATGATCAGAGTGATCCTGGATTATTGATCCTGGTTCAGATCGTCCCAAAGAAACGCACCTTGTTAGTTTTGTGTTTACTTTGACAGTTTCTTTTATTTATTTGTAGATTCTCAATCTGTCTGTCACAGTGTTCTTTACAATAGCTTGTTTGTTGGTGTTTACGTCTTCAAGCCACAAAAGTGACAAGGAGGTAATTGTATCACCTCATTGAAGTAATAGGGAGCTTAAGCAAACCACGACGACGACGGCAACAAGAACGTCACCAAACAAAAGGTTTAATGAGTAAAGCAATAGCTGTGCACGTGCGTTGTAAAGCTATGTACAGTACTTTACCGTCCACTGCAAAACAAGAACGTGAAATGATCAAGTTCTGCGTAGCCTGAGGAACGCGAACGACGACGACTAATTTTTCGTATTTCCATTTGGAATTGAACGCCGTGATTGCATATTTAGCCTGAGCACGTTTTTAGAGCCATCGGCGTACTGAACAGATCTAGACAATTGCGAATTTCGCTGGTAAAATATAAATTCATTTTTCAAGGCCAAGGCGTCGTTCTCGGCTCGGCGTCGTCGTTGCACAAGCTCCCTATCATATTATTTCACAGCGGTATTCTATATGAATAATGGTCGTAGGTGGTAAAATTCAACTGAAGTCCCAATCTTGACGTCTAGTCAATCATAACTCGAAATGAACAAATCATAAAGGGGAAAATAGAAAGGAGCCAACCGCGGGAAAACTGGTGACCGACCGAAACGCGGTAAAACATGCAACTGATGTTAATTAAAAGCGGAAAAACAGGCAACCCAAAAAAACGCGCGAAAGCCGAGTCGCTACTAATGTTAGTCCTGCTCTTGAGTAATTCAAAAACAAGTATGTTTATTCTGGTGGATTAGAGCATATTCTTTGGCCTCAAGCTCTTAACACACGACTCTAATAACACCGCTCGGAACAAGCGACGTTTTTAAGGGTAACAGCTAGCAGTGGTTCACCTTCATTGCAACATACCATGTTTACTGAGCCATCTTGATACCGATCACGAGAAAAAGCTGTCTTTCCGGTAATTATTTTTCAGGGAGAGAGTGAAGCTGAGCTTGAACACAAGGCCCGGGTCTGGATTGACGCGCTCCTTGATCGTGTTGTTCAGAAACAGGCCCAGGAAAAGAACGATTTTCAGAAAAGCGTTGACCGAAATGAAATAAATATCGTATAGAGCGAAGATGCACGGTGACAATCAACTTTATATGAGGTGGACAGACCGCTTAAAAGCGCAGAAAATCAATTTCACTATATATAGCTTTAAGTTATAATTGGGTGGACGTTGAGTAACACTGAAAGACCAGCAAATGCAATTTATACTTGAAATAAACTTGCTTTTGATTTTGCATTCACCTTTTTTCGTCATTTGCTCGTCGATCAACAAAGTTAAATATGAGAACAAAAGCAATGAGGTCCCCTTCAGTAAATATTAAAGTCATTGAGGGTTTTCGATTAGTCCATTAATGAAATACGATTCTGAAAAGACGAGTCTTTAAGGAGAGATACACTGGGTTCTGCGCATGTGCTTACGGTAAGGACTCTCACTCTACCAAGGAGCTCGATTTAGCTACGTAGCATTCTCATCCCCAGTGCTCGTTGACGAGTCGACCACGTGACCAAAAGAAACGGAGGATCTGGGGACGAGAATGGCCACGTAGTTGGCAAGGTAGCTGTTGGCATGCGCAGTTCAACCTAAAGTCCTAGTAGGGGGTTCTGGGTCGCTCTCTTCCCAACCGCTGGTCAAGTGCGGGACCCAACTTACTGTACGAGAGCAGAGAGGAGTGCTGGTATAATCATTGCTATAACTTCTAGTGTTATGTCAGTAACGAAGAAAAGACATCAAATCGTTTAAAGCTTGCAGAGAAAAAGCCAAGTTGTTCACTTAGCGCTGTTAAGTATCGACCAAATGGAGACATCAACATTTTCCCCGCCGTTTGATTTCTTGATTTGCCCAAAAAGACGGAAATATGACATCAGTGGTTGATTGATAGGGGTGGGAGCGGGGAAGGGGAGGGTTGGGGGATTTAGACAATTAAGCTGCCTCCAAATCATAGCGGAGAAGCTCGAGACATCAATTAACAACTCGTTCCCTCAAACAGTCAGTGACAAGCCAAAGAGTTTATTCGTCTAAAACTACAACCTGCTACAAAACTATTTCTTCGATACAATTTATAGAACCGCGAAAGGACGTCTGTTTCTCAGCAAGTCTAGAAAATCAACGATTATGCGAAACGATCGTGTTCGCAATTTACGTGGAAGTCTCTTCATTTCCTAATTTAAGTTGTACTCTCTCACAAGTCCGCGTTGTGAATTCAACATGAGTTCGATATGGAGCTCATTTGTACACATTTGCACCAGCCACCTGCCTGGGACGGCCAAAATGGTCTCCTGCCTGTGAGGCTCCTTTATTTGACCCCATTTGAAGCCCGATCACGTGCTCACCCTGCCTAAGCTGCTCCTCAGTAAATTCGCGTTTGTTGGCCGTGGCTTCTTTGGGTCCCAGCTGAGGTACAGGCATGCCTGACGAGTATGCCTATTGAACAAAAGACAAAAATCGATCAAAGGCCGATATCAGCACTCAAAACAGTGAACAGCTAAAAAATATGACAGTTTGAGCTTACCTTTCGGGCTAAAGCATGTAATCCATTGATCACCTGTGAGAGAAAAATAGGTATTAAATTAGAATGCTAAAAGGAAGCTTAAATAATTCGCTTTTACGTAAAGAATTGTTAAATAACCCGAGTAAAAGCTAACCGAAAGTATGTCGGACCGACCTAACTTGATCTCAGTCCTCTTGGCCAAGGGGTTTTGGAAGATTGCATCCATTTATTTATAGCAATCCTTCGTGTGTTTTTTTTCTGTCTCAAAATGATGACGAATATTTTGTGCGGAAACTTTGAAAAAAGTTTTCCCGAATGCGAAAAAAATGCCTTCAAGAAAGATCTACCGGCACTTCCTCCACGCGAATTTTTTCACACGGTTTTTCCCGTTCAGTTTGGAATTAATTTGCACTTGAGAGTTTTTCAAAAACTCACTCGTCCAAATTAATTCAAAACTGAACTTGAAACCGTATGATTACCTATACGAATTGGACGACCCGATGTCCTGTTACCAATTAATCATAACCATTACAATTTCCCACTATTTGAAAAATAGCTTTTAATGGTCATTTTTAAATATCACAATTAAGAATATGGGGATAGCTTGCGAAATGGCTGTTAAGTTTCTTTCAAAACAGTCACTAACCCTTCACAATTTTACAAAGTCAGTCTATTGAATTGGTTACTATAGAGACTGTAATCAATGTTGTTATTGATGGATTTAGTGGAGAGGACTTAAAATCATGTAACTGTCTGATTACAGGTGTCCGATTACAGCCAACTGTCCGATTACACTGTCCGATTACGACTTTGCAGATTAATTTGAGCAAAATACACCAGTTTATGCACCATTCACATTTGAGGATATTGTAATTGTTATGATTAGTTAAATAGTAGAAGAGTGCCATGAATAGAATCATAACAACTTACCTGAGGGATGTTCTGGCCTTCGTATAAGTCAACAGTCTGGAACACGTCAGTTTTGGGCACTCCCAAAGAGTCACAGAATTCTAGAAACTTTCCGATGTTCTCCATCTGAAATTTTGGAAAGAAAGCAACAAAACAATAAGATGAGCAGTAACAGTCAGCTACTGAAATGTAAGGAAACGTGGTCAGCTGAAGGTTCGTACGTTCGACAACAGATTGCGCAGTCCCCAATCGAGCACTGTTCAGAATAAACTTCAAAAGTGCCTGCATCGTCGCCTGCGTCCGCTTAGAAGTATAAATACGCTCCAAGCGACCCGTTAAGGCAAAATGAATGCTAAGTTATATGCTAAGTCGGAAAAGTAACAGTGCTCCTTGTTGCTTAGTGGGAATGTAGCCGTAGAGCGTCTTCGCAGACGTCACTGCATGATAGACCCCAGACTCCCCTCAGAACGCCTTGGGACCAGCCTGTATGGCCTACACGAAACACTTGGGTCAAAGTCCACCTGTCGCGTGTCCCCTTACGTAAAATGCCCATTCATTGGACGCAGCAGAAGCGCTTTGACGTTGGATACATGAAGGTTGTGTAAGAAAAAAGGCAAAAAATGCATTTCTTAAAACTTTTTATTAGAATACAAGATAATCTAGACCAGAGTGCTGCATAACACTGCTTCACAGATAGAAGTCTCTACTCACACACACAACAGATCGTTAAGTTGGCGGACATACCCGACCACCCCTCCCCCCTCCCCCCCCCCCCCCCGCAGAGCCATTCCCTACTGCGCATTACGAGATTCTGGAGTCGAGAATATTTGGGGGGGGGGGGGTGGGCTATTGGCTTCGTAACCACGTGCCCCCTGATTCGCGTTCAACTCCATCAAGTATCCCGCAACACTTACTGTCCCGCAGGCTAGTGAAAACAGTCCAGCGATCCATCAAATGTACCTACCATTTTGAAAGCCATTTTTGATTGGTTTCCTTTGATCTTTCCTCCAAGTGCATTGGCCAGACTACACAATGTGAAGAAACAAAGGTTAAAATAGATCGCTTGAACGCAGAGTTCAATCAGAGTCAACTCCCCCTCTGTCCAATACAATATGTATTTTCCGCACCGCCCCCGGGGTAAACGAAGTCTCAAGCCACGTTCACACTAACCGTTGAAAAGTTAGAATCTCATGCAGAATAACGGGCGTGTATATGCAGTGTGAACAAGATATCTCACCCCTGCGTCCCACATATATGGGCTATCATTGAACACCAGGGAACAACCCAGTACAAACTGCTGCGAAAGGAGTGACGGACATTTAGAGTGTTATCCCTGGAAGCAGGAACACATTCGTGTGACATGCGACCGACGAATGATGCCGACTCCGGATCCCACTCGCGGCTTCGCCGCTCGGGAGTGTCACCCATATGTGCGCCTGCTCTCATGCAGGCAATGTAGCCTGAATAATACGCCAATATTTTATTAAAGAGCCTGTGAAACCTAGCTACCGGCAAAACGGACAGCTCTTTGCGTGTAATGACAAAAACGTTAATGAGCCAATCCATTCCTTGTAAACATTTCCATTTTCAAACCCACGTTCCACTCAGATTTTTGGTGGCCGATTGTCGTACCATGCCCTTTCAATATTAATGCAAGTTGCTGAAATTATTGTACCTAAACCAGGGCAGACGTATTACTACTACTGAGGCAAATATTGTAAACCTGAAAGATGCGCTTATCTCAACCGTCTTCTTCCAAGGGAGACGGCCAAAATTCAGCCTAACACAGTTAAATTTTAATGACCAATCATTTTAACATACTTGACTAAAATTACTCCATCCTTCAGGGACTCATGGAAATCTTTTGCATCCGGTTCGGGTTTAAGAACTTGTTCACCAATAACTTGATTGATCCAGCCTCTTATTTGTGCATCCAATTCCGGATCGTATTTGGCGTCTTTCTACAAGAAAACAGTGAGATGTGTTGTTCAAGGCAATGTCAACAGACTCTAGTCATTAGCCGTATTTTTAAAGGTGTGGTTCTAGGCAAATACAACACGCAAAAAGACTCTTGCGTTGATAAATCAAACATGATGATAGAGAGTCTGTTGTCGCTTGATTACACAAACTTCGTGAATACAATCTTCCACCTAGTGTTTTAGCATTGCGATTCACAAATTGTGTAAAATCCGATTTTGCGCAAAGTTATTTGCCATCGGATTCCCATACAAACAGTCTACAAACACTGTAATTTCTGATCGCTTTGCCTACCCGTCGAGATGGCATCGAAAACCGTGATAAGGTCTATGGCATCAAGCAAATGACCAAATTGTAATTAGAGGCCAGAACAAGCTCTGATCATTTTCATGACAATGGTATGACCTGTTTCACACAACCTTAATTTTAGCTTTAACCCTCGGACGTACAAGCGAAGAGGGAGGGGGTTGGGGGGTGGGGGGGGGGGTTGGACTCCCCCACCACAAGGTGTTGAATTTTTAAGAAAATAGGCGGATCCAAGATGGTTGGTCAAGTGACTTCATAGCCAATAACACGTTGTCATCTTGTGAGCAAGCTCAGGGCTCTCCACTCAATGTAAATTTATTTCTCTGTGTCTTAATGCAAAGAAATCCCAGGGGAGGGGCTCCATCCACTCCTCCTTGTACCACAGTGGGGTATATGAGCTAGCTTGCATGTCTGAGGGTTATTAGTGCTTATAACTCAAAAATGAGCTTGGTGACCCCTATCTTTCATTATTACACTTCCTGTAAGAAAGCTTGTGTTAAAAGCTGCACTTTTATAAATTAAAACATGGGTTATTGGTCTCATGGCTAGTGCACTCAACTCCGGATCGATAATTGGAATCTGGAATCCGGAATTTGGAATCCAGAATCCAGAATCCAGAATCTGGAATCTGGAGTACGGAATACAGAATCCACAATTCAAAGAAGACAAGTGCTGCAAATACGTGGAAATTACAGCTTTAGCCTGTAAAAATTAAGAGGCCAAGAAAAAAGGACCTCAAACTTCTCCTGTTTTGAAACAAGGATTCCCCGCCTGTTGAAATTCATGCAACTGTTATTTGTAGTGGGTTAGAATGTAAATTAATGTGTGTCATAATTTGATTCTAAGCAACCTGAGAGCAACTAAAATAAGCTTGCAGGTAATTGCCATTTTGTTTAAGTGAATTTGGTGGAGGTATAAATTTGGCCTTCATGTCTAATAGATAAAGAACAAGTTAGCAAATGTCATAGGTGGTGAAGAGCTTTAAAACAGTGGGTAGGGGACGGGGGAGGGGGGAGGGGCTCATAATTAAGTCAAGGGCATACTTCCACTGATTTTTTCCAAAATGCCTTTTGTGTTGTTCGTTTGTGCCAACTCTGCAGTGTTCAATGTGTCCGTAACAGACTTATGACACTGCAGGAGGAGGCAGTTGTTTGGACGATCCTTCTTCATGGTGCTTCTAAGCTAGGTTTTTAGTCTTCGTAGGGCAGAAAATGTGCGTTCGGAAGTCGACGATGCCATAGGTAATGTGAAATACAATCTTGAACAATTTGAGGACCTCTCTTAGTAGCATTTTGGTGACAGGAGTTTTGTTGAGAGCTTTGCAAATAGTTCTTATATTTGTGACCTGACGTACTTAGGGCAGCACAGTTTTTACTACATCATGTACCTACAAGGTGAAGCTGCTGGCCAAGCTTGCCACAGTCTATATCAGTTCCAAAGCAAAACCTTTACACCAAAACGTTACAGGGGGGCTGAGCCAACCCCCTCAAATGTTTGCTTGGGGAGGCTACAGTCCCCCCCCCCCCCCTACCCCCTTGCTCCACCACCTATGAATGTCTGCACAGAGAACAGGGTCTCAGTCATTCCAAAGGCCAACCTGGCTCAATTCTAAGTAAGTATGTTTTTCCCAACAAATACAACTTATTCCAGATCAACACTATTTACACACTGATACTGTTACAAATCACCACTTGTAAAATATTCTTGTCTGCCATCATATTAAAACAATTTATAGAAATGTTGCACACTTACTTCTGTCTGCTCCTTGCTTACAAACGGATTGGACCATATGTGGTTAAAAGATGCTACAAGACTCCAGGAAACTCATCACATGCAAACAAGACTTAGTGATGTTTACTTTATAGTTTGTTGTCATGGTGCTACCCACCAGTCTTCTCAGATCTAGACAAGAACTGTGCCCCCACCTGGGCCAGGTTGAAGTGTATCAACCCTGAGACACTGGAGCCTGCTTGCCAGGCTATGGGTAACTCTATCCACCCAAAAAATCACTAGCCCTGAAAGGACAATGATTTACCCAATGGATAGCTTTACCCACCTTTTGTTTGAACAACCAAGTCACATGCATAGCTAGAGGTTGTTCAAAACTAGTCAATATTTTTTTCATAGTTACAGTTGAAGTAAAGCAGAGAAAACTTGTTTTGTGAGAACTTTAATTTTGTTACCTTTGTAATTCAGTGAATGCTTACAACAACAAAACAATTTTTTCTCCCTTTATTTATCTATTGGACATTGCTGAAGTGAAATACTTCTGTTGTTAGTCTTGTGCTTTTTTAGGGTTGCCCCATATTTTACACCTGCACTGTAAATTATGATTACAGAATCAAAAATACACCACTTTTCAACTCATGACATGACTGATTCTGATCTAAATCACATTTACGCTTTAAAGCAATTAGGCCAGTGGGCAGACATATTTGTACCATAACTGTGATGTTAACATATCACAACATTTTTCAGTAAACCAGGCCTACACTGTATTTGGTAACCTCGCAATGGCTGGTCATTTTACTGTAAGGGCAGATAAAACAGTAGTAAAATTTCAGTGTAACAAGATGCAGGTCTTGCATATGCTAGTTTGTCATATCAGACTTAAGTCATTTGAGATTAAGTGCTTGGTGTATAGATTCATTTTGTGGTTGTAGCAATGAGAAAACATGATTCCAAACATACATGTTTAAACAACTTGTTATTTTAGGAACACCAGTTGAATTTTGGCAAGGTCCAGGTTAGCATTTATATAGTAATTCCACCATGTAAATGTTTTTGCTAAAACACTTCATTTTCTATAAGGAAAAAAACACTTGTAAACTTTCAAAGCCACGAAAATCAGGTTTTTCTTCTCTTCTAGTTTCTAACCCTGCTCCAGTATATTTCACTTATGTCAGTCCTAAACTTGGAACTCTTTGTTTTATTTATTATATAAATAAAAAATGGTTACATAAGCAACCAAAAACAAAAAGTTAATTGTTTTCATTTTCTACAGCATCCAGTCTCTCCATTTCAACATGAAAGATGCACACAATTTTGTCATTGATACAATTTTAATTTTAATGTTAAATCATTAACAGAAGGAATTTACCATCAGCTGAAAAATAACAGCTGAATAAAGTTAAGAGAAATAATGTCTGCCTTGTACTTACACTTTTAAGACTTATAATATATGAAGCACAGAAAGGGATCAGACCAGCTTTGTATTCGAAACCAATCTCGAGCAAATATTACATGTAATTCCGATTCATATTTACACTTATAAGAGTAACATGGGGGAGGGGACAGGAGGGTCAGAACCTCCCACTTCCCGTACCTTCATCTCCCGACTCCCGGCCCCTTGTCTGTCCTGCTCCTGTCTTTTATAAATAAGGAGACACAAAACACATCCTACTCATTTAGCTGCGCAATCCTTAGGCAATTTCCTTTTCCTTTTTTCCTTTGTTTTCAGCCTTGCGCCTCTTACTTTGGGAAATAGAGTGCTTTATTTGGAAAACCTTAGTTTTATTAAATTTAATGAATATACCTTTGTAATTTACACCAATTTCTTCAGATTTCAGAAGATTTCAAATCTTTAAAGCTTTCCTCTTACTTGACTCCTTGTCTTTTGACAGCTTAAGTGACATTTCATGACCAGTGTGACGTAACCACCATAAAAAGGTTTCCACTTTTACTGGAAGCATCAGTTTTTTAGCCCAAGGGTGAATTTTCGTTTGCTTGTCAGCCCAGAAGTCTCAAAATAAGCTAAATGCTAGTCAAATAACATTTGTGACATTTTTGTTCGCTCTGGAATTCAATGAACGTTTGCAATTTACCATATTTAGAAGTTGGTTACCGAGTAATTCCGGTTTAAATCTGAAGCAGTTTCGATGGAAGAGAAAGCCCATTGTGTCGCCGAGAGAATTCGAACAAATTGTCACATCGTTAAAATATAGCCGCGGTGTTTCGGTTGCCAGCTAAATTTTAACAGTAAAATAAGCGATTTTAACACACTTGAACTTCGGGCAGTCACGCAAAAACGTAACAACGAGTATGCATAATTTTCCCAGCAAAAATACAAGAGCTTGCACTCAAAATTGAAGAAAATCAAGACCATAACCGAGACCTTGATATATTTTCAAGCATTAGAGAAAGTTAGAAAAAGCTTGCGAGAGACGAAAGCCGTAATTACGCAGTCACTTTTTTCCATAGCAAAACAAAGCAACCCAAATGATCTCCCGTCGTTCATATTAAAGATGCAGACCGGATAAATTGTTACGTGGAAGGACATTGGTAGCTTCAAAGACTTTCACTACTTTAAAGGAGTTTCTCAACTCGTACTAGTTTGCATTGCTTCCCCCGATTCTACAACGGAATCTAACCACAAGTGTGGAAATATATTTCGAAAGCGCCGCACTGGCAGCACCGCACCCATTATATTCGATCGCTCCAAACTTAATCGAGCAATAAGCCGCAGAGGGTGTAAACTAGTCTATGAAACGGTTTTCGACAGATTTGAAACAAATTTTAACAATCTCTAGTAGAATGCTCGACCTAATAATGGTGGGACTATTCGAAGTGTCGTGAACGTTACAAACTGGCATTATACTCGAGCTAAATAATAAAACATTCAATACGAATATTGCACAAGTCATGTAAAATTCACACAAATACAATTCAACCCCAGCTAACCTTACGTGCTAACTCGGCAGTCATTCCGAAACCTTTGGGTCGGGAAGCCATTCTGTTGTATTCTTTTTGAATCAGCGCTTCAGAGCAGCGGCAATGTTACGTGCTGGGAGGATTAACTTCAAAGAGAATATTCTGCAGGGTTTATATTTTGCCAAGAAAGGTAATTGATTTTCAAGTGACGTCATTTACGTCACGCCGCTACGCCTCAATGATCTTCATGTATATTTCAAACATTTCCGAAAGTTGTGCCCCCTTCTTATTACTCACCGGTCATAACATTTTTTCAGAGAAATAGCTTGGAAAAATTAACACCATTGAACAACATGAGCGTTCAGTAGTCTCGGGGCGCACAAATTTTTCACGATTTCTATTCGGCACGAGTACATTGTAACATAACAAAATAGCAAATAATTGTAACACTTCTAAGTAACTTGAGTACCGACTGTTCTCGAAGCATATTTTCCTAGCTACGTAGTTGACCTCAGACGCATAGTCTGTAAATTAATTCCAATTTAGAACACGCTCCTAATTCCTGTTGCTAAAAATGTGGCTTTGCCAAAAAATTGAAGAAATGTCCTGCATTAAACATGATTTAAACAATTCGTAAATACCGAGTCCATCACGCAAATAATATAGAAAAAAAATATTTTAACAAAATTGCTCGTTGACATCAGAGCAAGTTAACTCTGGCATTGTTAACAACACTTTTTTTCTGTCCCATTCAAGTGATAGACTCAGCTGTCACTAGCTGATTTTAACATGGTAACTGATCAATATTGTTTATTCTCCTTACAAATTCCCTCTGTTTCTTTCCATGCACGTTCTGATAATTTACTGGTACATCAGCATAACAAGAGAGAAATGAGTTATTTCATAAACAATTTATTGCTCTTGGTAATTTAAGCGTCGTTACAAATTATCCCTCAAACCAAATCCAACCACACTAAAGTTTGGTGCTACTCACAAGGGAAACCTTGCATGCAAGGACATGTTGTTGTCACAAAATCACAAGCTGTTCACATGAAAAGCGATTCAGCGGTAGCACAGGTACAGTCTTGTCCTTTTCACACAACACGTCCCTGTGACATGCCATTTTGAACAAACTTAACATTAATTTAATTAATTTCAGAAACAGTCCATGTAATTAAATGGTGATAAAACTGACTTAATTTATTTCACACACAAATGCATCCATTTGCACAAAGATTTGGTTATAAAAACTACGAGCAGCATTTTTAACATAAACAAAAATAATTTTGTGTGTATATCCTGTTCTTTAAATCCATTGTTACCATCAATAGGTCTTTAAGTGTTAGTTATGATATCTACCAATCAAAAACAGATATTGATATCCATCAGTGTTGAGTAATTTCATGGTTTCATTTCATGGTCTGTCACCGCTGGTCTGTTACTGCTGGTTTGTTAGTTATAAGCAGTGTCTCCTGCAATCTGCCTTGGACGGCCATAATGGTCTCCTGCCTGGGAGGCTCCTTTGTTGGAGCCCATCTGCAGCCCAATCACATTTTTGCCTGCCTTGAGCTGTTCTTCAGTGAATTCACGCTCATGTGCTTCAGCTTCCTTAGGACCCAGGGAAGGGACAGATAGCCCTTTAACTCCAGCCTGAATTAGATAAAAACAAATATTCTGGTGTTAATAAAGATCTTCACAGACTTAACACCCACTAAAATTATGTCAATTAAGTTAATGTAATTACTATTATCATTATCATTATCATTATCATTATTATTTTTATTGAGAGCAGCAAATGACAAAACAGTGACAACAATAACATAAAAAACAAAATGCCATTATTGCAGTGATTACAAAGTTTTAAATGAAATTTACACTTGCTATATCACAGTGCAATTAACCTTTCCAGGACACCAGTTATTTATCATATTTTGAGAAGATGATGTCTGCATTGAGTTAAAACTAAGACATAGTTCCATTACTGATTGAAATCCAAGATGGTTGTAAAAAGGACATGTACATGAAACGAACTGGACTGTTCTAAGTCACACCTTGTGCAAACAAAGTTGTAATCATAATTATAGAGTGGTTAAGTAAAGAGATAGCAGGAAATAAATCAAATCCATCACTTTCAATTTACAGGATTGCCCTTGGCTGCGCTTACATTAAAACACCCATCTGATTTCACTGTCCCTTTCACAAAAATATAATTCTTAACCATGCATCAGCTTTAAAGATCCAAGATAAGACTTTTTCCCACTGGCCTCTTAATAACCTAAAGTTTCAAACACTGTTCACATATACTGTACACAACTGTGTAAAATGAACATGAAGAGTAGACTCACCTTGCCATATGATTCAGTGATGAATTCGTGAGGCGCAGTGTTTCGATTCTGATCATGTATAATAACATGGCTGATAGGATTGACAGATGGAAAACTAGTAAAATTTAATATATGGAAAATGCCCCTTGGATATAACATTTTTCTAAAACTAACTAGAGTATTTCAACTCTGCTATCTTTCTAGTTCCATGATTCTTGTCAAAAACCCTGCTCTAGCAATCGAACTACAAAGTCTTCCTTTTCTTATTATGTTTACCATGCTTCACGTCGGGTACACATATTTGCTTTGAGGTTTGAATGGTTCACTGGATTGTCTGTGTCCTCTGTGATTGGCCAGAGTGATTACTTTGGTTTTGGTTTTACGACACTCAGTTGAAAACTGTTCTATGTTTAAAATGGCTGACAAATATTGAACAATGGCTTTACAACATTGACAGTCATTGCCCATTTATCTTTATTAAAGAAAACACCACACTACAATTAATGAAAACTAAGAAAGGCTGCATACACTGGAGAACAGAAACTCAGTTAACTTACAGCATATACAAAATGAATCAAACATAATTTCCAATGCAGATTAATGTTTGAATAAAATGACTTTCAATTGCATTATAGCAACTAAATGATGCATTGGAATTGTAATCAAAATCTGCACTAAAACCTTGAATCAGTGTTAATGTGGACAGTCTAATTATAGCATAATTAAGGCAAGAACAGTAGAAATAAAAGGATCACCATAATTCACATTTGTTAAATCCTCCAAATTATATTTATTGACTTTCATTACTTTGATTTCAGTTCTAATGCAATTGATGCTGTAACTCATAAAATGGTTGTCTAGGACATTAAATTATGAGCTGTGGTAATTTTAACTGAATTTACATGTACCTATTCTTTATTAAAAATCAACAGTGTGATTAAATTTTAACAATCAAAGTGTCATGCCGAAAACCTCAATCTATGTGTGATGATCACAACCTCAGTGTTACAGCCTTAACATACATATGTATTTCTTAAGTTTGGACAAAGAAAATACTCAATTATAATTTAATAATCACCTAATATATCGTAAACAACATGCAACACCATACAACATTTGGCAGTTGAATATTTAGGATCTAAGAATGATTAAATCAAGTTTCATGGCTACACAATGAGCAAAAAAAAAAAACGAAGCCACATCATTCCAAGTAAAGAACTTCCTTTTATAGTCAAAAATCAATTGTAGGCGTCGTGTCCTGCCACCTGCCTTTGGCGGCCAAAATGTTCTCCTGCCTGTGAAGCTAGTTTGTTGGTTCCCATCTGAAGCCCAATCACATTCTGTCCTTCCTTAAGCTGCTGTTCTGTGAACTCACGCTTGTTTTCTGTAGCCTCTTTGGGTCCCAACGTTGGTACGGACAAACCTTTTGTTCCAGCCTGCCCATGTAGGTACACATGATTGAATGAGTGAGTATGGGGTATGAATGAAGTGGTTTGAAACAATAATTTACAACATTTAATTCCACAGTTTTAAAATGACATAAATTTTAGTAAGCGTCACATAATTTTGAGTCCCTTGAAATCTAATTTTAACCCCTCATTTTTTAAAACTCATTCATAATCATTGGATGGTATGCCAAACATCACAGAGAGACAATCATATTGCAGAATTGAAAACTTAATGAATGGCAAAGACTTTTTCTACAAGATCAGAGCTAATTTCAATGGCAATTTCTCAAGTCCTTGTTAAACCCACTTATTGGAGAATAAGACCTTTTGATTGAATATGATACCAAATGCATGATATAGGGTGAGAGAAAGAATATACTGATTAAAAATTGTTTTGATTGTCTACTCAATGTGCAATAAAAGAAAAAAAAACTAACTAACTGATTGACTAGCAAGTAACTACAATTGTGGGTAGAAAATCTTGTAAATCTTTGAGGCTGATAATTTTTCCCAAAAACCAAAGGATTATGTGTACTAATGACATCCGCAATGGACTGTTGATCAATACCATCAGTCAATATCCTCGATCGACATTTTGATTGGTACTCGGTTGACATCCCGATCGATACACAGTTGACACTCACTCTGCAATTGATTAACAGTCAGTCGATAGTTGGCCGTGTGTTGACCGACTTTTGTGCATTGATCTAAAATTAGTCAGCTGTTGACCAACTGTTGACTGAGACGTTGATGGAGTACTGATTGAGTGTCAACCAAGGTGTCGCTAGAGAGTTGATCAAGGGTCAATCAACAGTATGGATCAACACTTGACTGCTGATGCCTTTAGTACACATGATCTCTGTAAAATGTAAATTACAGAATCTATTCTTTTTGCTGTTTAATTTACTTGATTCATCTGGAAACAAAAACATTCCTGGACATCCAGGCATATTTTGTTTGGAGGTTTTGAAGTAATTCAGTAAATGTTTATAAATGTATAATAAAATACTGAATGTACTGAATGCACTGATTTGGCAGGTTACCTACTGAATTTTCAAATCATATAACATTTATACATCAAGAGCAAAATGACAGTGCTAGTAATAGCATTATTGATAACATTTTATAATTCTTGGAATTGCTGTATTTCCTCATAATTTATTGAGCTATAAGCCTATTACCCTCAATAATTAAAAGTGCTTTGCTCTGGTGCTTGAAATGTCAGCTATGGCTACGCCAGTTAATTTACCATTACCAAATTGAAGCTGGCAATTAGCTAAATGTTTCAGTTGTACGCCTACACATACTGACAGCCAAATAGTTTTACTCAATAAAGTACCTTACTTCAATATGCACCTAGCTAGAGCTATACAGAATCATGAAATTAAAACTCTTAAGTACCAAATGCTTTTTTTGATTTACAGAAAAAGGTACTTGTAGTCTGCATGAAGACAATGAGCTAGAGGTGGAATTGCTCAAATATAAAGGCTTCTTACCAAAAAAAAAAAAGAAAAAGAAAAATAGGAGACTCAGTCAAGAGAAAACCTGATAATTGGAAATAAGTTCTCCAGGCACTTAATAAAGATAATATTGGGTATTGATATAAATCTACTAGCGTTCTGTCACAAATGGTGTTCTCTGATTGGCTATGCTACTCACTATCTATTCTGTGATAGGTAGTGAGTAGCATAGCAGCGTGCGGGCCACTTCTTTGTGTTTTTGAAGATTCTTTGAAGAGGATTTAGATTAAATTTTTCAACGACAAGTAGATTTATACTAAAACAATTACAATAGATTATTCGCTCTTGATTTCTATGCATGATAGTTGACTCAGGCTGTGCCCTTGTCAACTATCACACGATAGAAATCTCAAGCTCATAATCTAATTGTTTAGTATATGCTTAAACCACAACAATCAAGAACCCACAAGTTGAATGGCTTTTGAGACATTGGTGAGATTGTGCATGCCACAAAAGACAAAGTGCATGATATATGTATTTCTAGAAATCTTTATCCGCAATGATGACATTTTAAAATTTAAATCAATTATTGTTAGTAACTCTTTTCTATAAAGGGAACATGGTAAGAAACAGCATCACAGTTATCTGCGATCATTAAATTTTCTTGCATGCTTTAAGAAAATAAGATACACGATTCTTATGTTTCAAGCTGGTTTCAAATTCCAATGGAAGAGGCTAAACTAGGTTAAGACTATACATCTTAAAAATATAGAAGTGAAGTGTCCTGTTAGTTATTTAAAGGCAACAATATTATAGACTGAATCAATACTTTCTTTTTGTAATGAATCATTGTTAAATAGTGAACTACCTAGTTAAATAAAACAAAAAAGGTACTACCAAGAAAAAAACTAAATCTTACCCGGCGTCCACATGCATGAATCTGATCTAAGACCTACAATAGAAGATCTAGAGGTTACAATTTCTCAAACTCTCTCTGTTGGCCTGAAAATTGGCAAATCCTACAGGTATAGCATTGGCTAAGGCAACATTGTTAATGCTCCTTGCTCCATGAGAAGCTAAATAAAAGGAACAACTCTCCGTGGGGCACTCCCATATGAAAAGCTTGGGGCTGCTCATTGTCTTGCTTACGGGTATAAATCAAGGATTCTGGTCTCACTGACTTGGGATGTTCATGACAAAACACCTCTAGTTTAGGCTGTCAAAGTATCTTTTAGGGTGCACTCTAAGAAATTATAAAAATTAAAAAAAAAAGCTCATATTTCTGTTTTTAGGCTTGATTTCTGCCAGTCTTTCTAGTTTGGCTCCTTTCCTGAACAGCAGCTGATAATCACAAGTGGTATCTCTTAGGGGTCAAATAGAACGCGTGCCATACACAGATTGGTCTTCTTTAGGGGTTCAATTCAAGTTTTCCGTCAAGCATTCAAAAAGTTATCATTTATAAGTTTCCCCATCTCCCCCACCCCGCACCCCCCCCCCCCCCCTCAGCGATAAGTCATAGGTACATAGTTTCTTGTGTGCGGCTAAGTACATGTACATGCGTTTCACATGTTAATCAATATTGATAAACAAGCTAATTACTAGATTTGATAACCTTACAATGTAATAGTCCAATAATTGTTAACTTACCGCACTCATATTTTGCTTTTCATACAAGTCCACAGTCTGGAATTGATCTAATTTTGCTACTCCCAGCTTTTCCTCACAAAATTTCAAGTAATTTCCTATATTTTCCATCTGAAAAAAAATTATCCAAAAATATACAAATTAAAAAGATTAAAAATGGTAATACTTAATACCCAATCTCTCGAGTAATACTTTTCCCTGGTCTGTTGGTTTTAATGTTGAAATTAAAGGACTTTTCCTCCTCATAAAAATAATAACTTGCAACTGAAGATGCATGTTTGTTATAATTGAGCCAGTGAACAATTAAGTAGATGTACTGACTTTCCAGCATAATGTTGCACTTGATCAACAACACTTGCAGAGCAAAATGCCTGCGGAGTTCAAATACTAAAGTATATTTCATTTAGTTTTTGTTTTACAGTACTCAGTGTTAAAAGGACATGGTTATGAATACGCTCTATCTAAACTTAATCACAAATCTTTGAAAGAAGGACAGAGAGAAGAAGTGGGAAGTTAATTATCTGCCCAAGATCTAATTGACTAATTAACTACCTATAACTAATACCTAGGGAGTAAATGATCAAAATTGCAGTTGCAAATCTGAGCTAGTAATCTAGTCATAATAATGTCTTGATGCAATTAATTAATTAATCACTACTTTGCCTACTAAGTACTCAAGTCATCTAAAAACAAATTAAATCACCTTTTTAAATGCCAAGTTTGAGTCGTTTACTTTGATTCCAGGCCCTAAGCTATTGTTTGGGTCTGCTGTGCATAGAGCATTGGCTAGTCTGCAAGAAGAAACAAAATTATTATTCTACTGCTGTTATAACCTTTGATACTTTCATCTGAAAAAAGTGCTGTCTTTTGAAGTGCTACTATAATGAAATTTGCATCTTTCTTATCTAAGCCATAATTTTGGAACATAAACAAGTAGTCTGCACGAGAAGAAAAATGCTTTTTAAAATGGATGAGCAACCAGGATAAGCCATAATTAAAATTGAAAAAAACGTTCTCTGGTTGAAATACTTTAAAATTATGAGCTTTCAATTGCCAGTCTGCAATCTTTGACAAATAGTGAAGAAAACGCGTGATCATTGAAATATATACAGTAAAAAGTGTGAAGTAGAAAAAATTACAATAAGAACAAAAAGATACTTGCAAGGAAATAAAATGCTAATATGGGGTTCATGAAAGAACAGAGTACTGTCCAGGTAATGGTGTTGAGTTATGTCCGATTCAATTGTGATTGCAGCGTGCTTATTAGAAATTCCTGTGTGGCTTTTCAGGGTCACGTCGCTTGTCACTTTTACTCCTTGGAAGGCCTCATAAGTAAGCTTATATGACACTTACTCCACAAGGACTTTTCCATCACCCAAGACTTCGTGCATATGGTCTGCTCCACATTTATCACCAAAGACATTTCTTCCCAAGACAGCTTCAATCCACTGTCGGGCCTCTTGCTCTAAATCCAAATCATACTTGGCGTCTTTCTGTTATGACAACAACAGGGATTGAAACATGGTTACATGGTTGCTTTCTTTGCCGACATGTTCATGGTGAACACAAGTTCATAACGCCCTAACAGCTACATGTCTGGAAAAGTTGACAATGTGCTTTCTCTGCAAGTAAACTGGACATTGAACAATTGATTATCCCCAGCTCAATCAAATTCAAGGCACCAGAAAACTGCAGTCTTGAAGCCACATTTCTGCACAGAGACAAGCTTATATATTTTGAAATCCTAGCTTCAGAAAGAAAAAGCAGTCAACCAATAAACCAAACCAATAAAGCTTAAGTCAGCTTTTTAGGAAAATACTAAGAATGAAAATAACTATAAGCTTAAATTAACACCGAATAAACTTAAGCTTATAATTAACTTAAAGTTTATATGAAAAACAACAACGTTTTAAAGCTGAAATAATAACAAGTTTATTTTCACTTACATGGACCTAAAGATCCGCTCACTAACTTTGTCATTTTACACTTCAGTGTTTTAAAGTTGTTAAGTTATCCCGTGCAGTTCTCCCGTGCATTCTCCCGTGGGAACATGCAGCTAAACACAGGAATTGCACGCTGTTAAAGAGTTAACCATTCCAAGTCAGCGCTAACTTAAGCTAACCGAAACGCTACTCAGGCTAACCGGAGTGCTGTTCAGGCCAACCAAAGTGGTATTTAGGCTAGCCGGAGTGCTGTTTAGGCTAACCAAAGTGATATTCAGGCTAACCGGAGAACATTTTAGTGTAGTACTGACAATTGCTGTCTTTGGCCGCAAGGGCCGCCATTGTGAATAGGGCGCAAAAAGACTGGGATGAACGACTTTTTTGAGGCCCAGTTTTCCCCGGCCTCTTCGATGTAAACATGAAAATAAAATTACTGGGGTTAACCCAGCCCCTGGGTTAACCATTAGCCGTTAAACGGGCCAAAAATTTAGCCTTAGCCGTAAAAAAAAAAGATTTAGCCACGAAAGCGAAAGCCTCAAGAACGCTTGTCAAGCCTTTTCCATGTCTTTTCTTGTGGCTTGGTAGCCGACAGAAAAAGGACGACAATTCTTATACCTTTTTTTGTTCAACAGTAATTAAAATAAATTTTTAACTTTTTAAGCAATGAAAACATAATTTTTAACTTTTTAAAACAAGGGTAATTAATTTCTAAGATTTCTGTTAACCGTAAGGAAAATAAATTAACCGTTAGCCGTTAAAAAGCCAAAATATTAACTGTCAGCTGTAGAAGCCACGACCCCATCGAGACCCTCCGAGAAGGCCGCAACAAATTCTGCGTTACTTTAATAATTCTGTTATTCTGTCAATGACGTGACCCGACAGACAATTGAGTGTATCCATATCAAGGGTTTCCGTTTACGCCGGATATTTTGGAGGATAAAACAAAAACCTCATTTCTCATAAATCTGACATTTTACCTTAAGTGAAGTTATACGTTTCCAAAACATGTTTTTTGCTTTAGCACATGGCGAAATGCAACAGTATAAGAAAACGTTTTTCGGTCTTAATTTAGCTTATTTAATCTGTACAGTGCCCGCGCAGATTGGGAGAAGAGAAAACAAGGCTAGCGAGCAATGAAGCTGTTTTTCAGCATGGAGTAAATTTATGGCAAAAATATAATTGAGTATTGTGGTGGCAAGAAGATGGCTAACCCCAATGATTTTCGACTAAAATCGCAAAGATATAACCACACGCTGTTGAAAAAACAGCTCCAGATGATTCAGGTATTGAAACTCACTCGAGCAAAAAATAGAGAGACATCATTTCCAACTTTGAATTAATTTCGTTGTCATCCTTTCTACTCTTAAAACCATGAACAAATAGCTCCAACAAAGCAGTAAACATCCATTCAGCTCTACAGCGCTAGCTGACAAATTCCTGGTGCTGCAACTGAGCAACAGCTGAAGCTGAAAAGTGGGGAGTTGGCCGTGTTGGCTCGGCCTGGAAGCTAGTTTAAAATGCCATTTTTCAAGGACAAGAGACTATTTGAATTAGGCTTAAACTCTTACTTTTCGTTGCAACTCAGCTGTGAGTCCATATCCTCTTGCTTTTCCTGCCATGGTAATACGTTTACGCTGGAACACGGAAGGAATACTCGCCAAAGAAGTTACTGCAACGATGGACAGATTTAAAGTGTCTCATACAATACAGACACAGACCTTCATAGTACGACCCCCAGAATCCCAGCTATGTGGGTGGGGCATGAAGGTCATGACAGAAGGGTTCTATGACTACGATAAAAGGCAAGGATGCTGCAGAGATTCTTAATTTGCTAAACGAAATAACTCAATTAAACTCTACATCTTGATCAGAAATTATTATTATAGTTGACATAAAAGTCACAAATTCTGGAAACTTCTCAGGATAAATTTGTTTTTGGAGCTAAGGGGACGGTGGTATCTGTATGATCTCATTTATAGCCACTTGAAATTTTTTTGTACTTTCTCTCGTCATTCCACCCAACAGTAACGAAATTCATTGGCAGTGACTGGGTGAAAAACAAAAACAAAATGTATAATTGGACTCAGTGATTGAGTCGCATAAAATGTTAGTTCAAGTTAACTCGAGCAACCCCGAGCATCGGCAAAGGTTCGAGAACTATAATGCCCATATATGGAAGTCAGTGCGGCAACCGTATTCAAGCTTGTTTGAAGTCTCGCCGCAAAGTTGACACATGTTTATAAAATTATTTAATCAAGAATGAAACAATTTCAATCGTAGAAAACTCGTTTAGCTACACCGCACTTGAGGTAACAATTTTCGCAAATATGAAATATAGTGTAGTATATTGGATTTCCGATCCCTAGGAATCCAATAATTGATCAAATTCCACCCCAACAGCAAATAGTGGAATTGATAAATGTCCATAGTACACTGACATCTTTGTCCCTAACACTGATAGCATCAATCCGCGATATCGCCATGATCGACCTCAATCAAACCTTAGGCACCACATCCAGTCATCCTTTGACGTTCTTTTCAATTTAGCACGGGCTGTTCGTGCCTCGTATAAATTCAGGCAAACACCGAACTCGAATTTGTTATGCATGTGACAATTTCGGATGTTGACAGGTTATATCTTTAATTGTGGGAAACTAATAATTTAGACCAGCACAGTAGATGTCAAAATCAGCAATTGTCCGAACATCAATTTCACGCGAGGGATGAATTCGAATCCTCTAGGGCGGGGGCGGAGGGCAGGGGGGTGGGGGGAGGCTGGGTGGATTCATATGTCAAAAGGTCGGGGATGCTCGTCGTCTTAGTGGTGTAAATCACGGATTTTTGTCTCACTTAGGATTTCCAGGATGAAACACCACGATTCTAAGCCTTCTTTTACGGGTTGCGCTTGAAGAAATATTTTAAAAAACGATGTCATGTCTGTAATAAAGTGGCGTTTTTTTTCAGGGGACATTTTTAGGGGACAAATAAAGCTCGAGCCATGCCTAGATATGATAGGTCTTCATTCAAATTTTTCGACGAGCATCCCTAACTTTTTCACACGGGAGTTTACCCCTCCCTCCGGGTTTCGACTAGTCTATACTCAAACGAGATAGCCCGAAGGAAACTGGAAACCGGTTTTAGAGCATAATATAGAAAATATTGTCATGTTCTTCCTGCGACTAAAATTTCTATAACAAGACTTTTGCGTGTTATTTACAGTATGACTAGGAATTCAGAAAGAGCCGTGTGCCCTTGTGAGGATGTAGTAAAATGACAACATGGATTTTAGATAAATTTACGCTGCAGGCTTGGGAAAGATCGGCAATCGGCAGACCACCCTGGTTCGTGTGGTCCAATTTGAGAAGTGTTTGACCGTCTCAAGCCTGTTTTGTTTCCTAAGGACACGTTGAAGCATGTGAAAGTAGCTTTTCAACAACAGAAGCCTACTTTTACCCTGGAAAAAGTGGTTCATATCGCGAAAAAATCGGAATAAACACCTAACGAAAACTAAAACTGAGTCAAAATCAGTCATTTTGGACTGAACGTTTTCTGATTGACAGAAAACTAAACTGCTTGCTCGTGATTGAGCGTTTTCGCGTTACATGCATTGAGTTGGCTTGATCAAATGTAGTGTCATTTCAGAGCAAACAACGTAGGGCGTAGGGTTTTTTCCATTCACACTTTCCACAAGTCTTCAATAGCAGCTGCGGGGATTATCAACATTAGAAATTCGATCGTTTGCACAGTGCTGTTTAGCTCTGTTTAGCTCGAAGTTCGGCCAGTGTACTTACACTCACTGTACTGTAAGTTCGTGCCTTTTCAGATCGAGGTGAGATTGTGTATCTTTTTATAAGCTTAAGCTTACTGAATTTTTATCTTTCCGCTGAAATGTGATTGGTGGAATTATGCTCAGTTCAATACAGTCACCATTTTCTCCGTCGTACGTTACCGATGAAAGTCGAAGGGGTGCGGTTGGTTTCTTGCTTCTCAAGACGTTTTACAGAATTTGTTTTTCAAATGGTAAGCTTAAATTTCTTCACCAAATTCACAGTTGCTTTTTGTTGGTCTTGTCAGTTTGATATAAGTTTAAGCTTATGGTACATCCGTTTTCTCAGAGAGAGCTTATTAATTCTAACTAAATGATGAAGTAAAATTCCATAATTTGCGGAGACTGTGCCGTAAGCAAGTTCTAGTACTTCTAGATTGCAGCCGTAGATTGCTGTGCGCATGCAATCGAGCAATGATAACTTATGTCAGGTTGTTGATGACGAAACGATCGAAGACGGTTTCCATGGATTTGTGAGAAAACTCAATCATTTGCTTCAGAGCTATCGGTGCGTTCAGCATTGAGATTCGGAGCAAGAAAATTGTGATCAATTTCAACGGCAGTCAAACGGAAGAGAAAACCACCAAACGGAAAAACAAACAAACAAAGCACGGGAAAAGTTTCGAGAAATTTGTCGTTCAAGCTCGGCGTCAGAGACCGCAGTTAAAACGCGATGGCGACCTGGCTTGGCGGAGAGATTAAAGGCGACAAGGATCGCCTTTCTCCAGTTCAACAAAAATCCAAAATACCAATCCCCACAGTGACTCGTTTGAGCAACAAGCGCAGGACAAGCTCCTCGTCTACAGACGAAGTTAATATGAAGCAGCACATACTGAGGAATTGCGCGGAAAAACTTCAAAACAAGCCGCCATCCCGGATTCCGATCGCGATCGGTCGAACAAGCGGAAAGGATGCTCTCAAGGGATAAAATCCCTAAGAATATGATGGCTGCAACCAGAAAAAGACCTTTGGAAAGAGATTCAGGGATTGCCATCTAATGTTATGATAGCATTTTTGTTTATTCGATTTAAGATTTTACAGTAAATAGTTATTTTGCGACAAATTTTCCCCAGTTACTGTTGAGCTTAACTTCTCAAAGGAGTTTACAGTACATACTTTGTTTGGATTTCACTTTTAAATTGCTATTAATATTGATATCTTTGATCGTTCTCGATATGTCAAATTACAGCATGAATGACACAAGCATTATGAGAGATTAGAAATACAAACAGTATTCGTATAAAAATACTGAAAATAAGGCATGATAAAAGTGTGGAAAAGGTTCGAAGAGACTAGCTCTTCCTTCCCATATTTCTCGCGGCTGTTTGTGAAATATTTCAATGATGTTCATTTTCCTAGCACTTAGTTTTATTTGGTGATAGTAGTAAACTGATCTTTTAATCTCATCAGGTATAATCCTACGCGGAAAAGCAGCAGTGAATACAAACGCTACTCCCAAACATTCAACAGCAACCAGATACAGAACTCCTGAGGATGCCACAGAATCAACACTGCCAGTGACGCGAAGAACACAAGTAAAACAAGTCACACCATTAGAGACAAAACAGGTAAATATTTATTAAATATGCCAGTTATTTTTACAGAAAGCATACAATCCATCCAGAGAAGTAATCTATGAGATCTCAAGCTGCGATTTGCTGAATGTTGCTCTGCCCCCACCCCCCACAGGTCTCGATTACGGCATAGTTTCAATTTCCTTCTCCATAGAGTTCATAGCCCCATAGCTCTGTAAAACTACATGTGCATGCAGTTTTTACCATTTATTTACGAATTAGACAGCAAAAAATTCTCTATTCTTCTTAAGTCTTTTCGCGGCCACTTTTTCCTCTGGTTAATTTACAAATCTTATTAATTTTTACAAACAGGTCTCCAACGATGAGAAAGAACAACGTACTGAAAACACCAAAATACAAGGTGTCTCCGCTGTTCGGCCCTTGAATTTGATTTCCACGGATAACGTTAACCGAGACGAGGAGGAAGATGGTATTGAAAGTGATCACAACCATTGTGGTGTAATTGGTCCAAACAAGACATCCGTTCCTGGAGACGTTGGAACCGATTACTCGTATTTACGCGAGGAAGTGGAGCTATTGAAGGGATCTCTAGATCTGCACATGTGCAATCATCGAGAAGAGCTGTTAAGACGTCAAGTCGACGTTCTGGAAAAACAAGTGTCCCTCTGCAAAGAGTGTGAGCATGCTTTTAAAAGCGAGGTAAAGACCTTGCTTGAAAGTAGCAATGGAGTCTCCACCAGTTGTGTTGGGGACTATAAGAAGGACCTCGTTGAACAGCTGGGAAAGGAACATTCCGAAATAGAAGAGGAACTTCAACAGTGGGTTGAGGACGGAGACCAAAAGAACAAAGATTTGGAGGAGATTATTGAAAAAACAAATGAAGAGAATGTGAAGCTCTTGGTTGAGATCAGCGTCATGAAGAAGGAATTGAAAGCTTTGGAGATTGAAAACAACACTCTTCAGGCCGAGCTGAAAACCAAGAGAACGGACTTAAGGAGACTAAGAGTAAACGAGCATTACAACGAAAGAGAACTGCGAAATTTGAAACGTGATTTGAGGAGAAGGAGCAAAGTTTGGACAATACCCTGGCTGAGAAACAGGAGCTGTTGGATAATATTGATTATTTAGAGGGAAGCCTGGGGTCTAGTCAGGCAGCCAATGAACAGTCGAACAAGCAAGTTGATGAGCTAAAGGTCTTAGTAAAAGAGTTTAATGAGCTGAAAGACGAAAAGTCTAAGATTATTGACCAACGTGAAGATCAGCTAGCCCAGAATGAGAATATAAACGCCAGTATCGTCTCAGAGAAGAACAAAGAGATAAGCGAACTCAAAAAACAAAAATCTGACGGATGCTATCCAACTTCGGGATCACCTTACTACGTTAATGAAGGAAAACACCAGAATCATTTTACAGAATGCTGAAATGATGAATGAACTTGGAGAAAAATCGCGAGTTATTGAGCAACTCGAGGATCAGCTGGCAAAGTTGAAGCATGAAAATGCCAAAATCATCTCAGAGAGTAATAAAGAGATGACGGAACTAAACTACGAAAAGTCCAGGGCCATTGAAGAACTTGTGGAGCAACTTGCTAAGCTGATGAGAGAAAATTCCTCTTTGGCCATTGAACTTTCTAACATGGCATACAAGAATAAGAAGTTGACAGAACTCCAAGAGCAGGTAGAAAGCTTGAGGAAACACAAAAAGCTGATTCTATCTCAACTTGACTTGGTGGATCACAATTTAAGCTACACAGATGTTGAGATCGAGAAATTAATGAAAGATTTAGACCGCGGGATGTTTGAAAAAGATGTTCTCTGGATGGCCTTGGGATTCTCGTTGAAAAATTGTGCTACTAACGAGAAAGTACACGCTAGGGAAACAAGAAACCTCAAAAATCAACCAGAGGAAATGACATTTCTTCTGAACAAAACCAATTCTTGGTCCAACGTTAGTGGAAGAAAAAATCAAGTTCGTGTATGTCGCGAAAAGTTTTTGTTATGTAAATATTTATATGCCTTCTATCAAAGTTAATTTTAGGAGTTTTCTTTGTTTTTTACATGAAATCGCATGTAAATTGTAAAAATAAGGTTTGTTCTCGTTTCCAAATTACAGAGAGTAAAAAAGAGAATGAAATAGATGCTGTGCAAATTGCATTTCTACATGTAATTGTAATATATTATGTCTGCTCCCGATTGTGGTCCACTTGTACCTGTATGACTTCACCGGTGAATCTTTGGATCTTAGTATAGTAACAGACCTATGGGAATCGATCTCTCTGAGCGCGCACAGGGTAGCCTGCGAGCAAGCTCTTGTTGTTGGCGGCGCAAGCAAAGCCGTTACCAGTCGGCGAGCGATAGGCCAGGACCCTCACCAGCTCGAAACCTCGTTCTCAAGCACTCTCCTCTGCCTTCCTTGGTCGTTGGAACAAAGACCCTGCTTGCCGCTGGTCACGTGACCACCTGTGACACAAACTTTTCCACGGAGGTAGAGTCAACGAATAATTTTTGTCGATCTCAACTGAAGTGAAAGAAAGGCGATCGCTGGTCATCTCTTTATTAAACCACACACAGGCAAATACACCATTTTATTATCCAACTGCAGCGAATACAGTCCAAATAACAGTACAAATATACAGCGATATTGCACAGTTATTTGTACAGTAGAAAACTGCAAGTCAGAATACTCGGCTAATCGGCTGTGTGACAGAAATACTTTTTAGCATCCAAAAGACCATAAAACGAAGAAATGAAATTACTTCCGAATTCAAAGATTCAAGAGACTGATTCACTGGTTTCACTTCGATTCGGTATATGGCATTTTACATGTGCTAACCGTCGAAAGGTTTGAGCTCCATTCGGCTGCCAAATTTTTTTGTGAACGAAAGTCTTCTATATTTTGGAGATGGTAGAAATAAAGTACCATTATTCATCGGCAAAATTCCACATCAAACCCCGATAAAGTGGGTAGTTTTTAGTGACTGTTCGAGGTTTTGAAACCCAGAAAGTTTGCCACAGCAACAATCAAAACACTCTGCCACCCCTCCCGCTCAACATGGTTTTTTTTACCACCCTGGGTGGCCAAGTAACCAGCCGCAACTAGGGTCTTTCTTCCAACGACCAAGGGAAGGAGAGAAGAGAGAGCCTGGGAGCGAGGTTGACCAACGTAAACTTGCTTCACTCGTTGACTCATCTCTCGCTACTTTGCTCATCGACTTTGCTTCTCCCTGAACCCATGAAAGGCTGCTCGCAGACATCGCACAGGGTAATAAATAGCGCTCGTGGTAAAAAACAAAGAAGTGCCCGAAGTGCCCGTCATAAACGGTTCTATTTAAATACTTTGGATACTACGCATGCGCATTAACAACAAATGCCACATGCAAACCATACGGAAGAAACTGCACAGCAGAATTTAAGCGTCTCCAGTCACCATTACCAGTAACTCTGGTTTTCCTTCAAGACGCACAAATCTTTCGCCTTTTACTAAAGATTTCCGTGGAGGAGAACAACTGAATGAGTCTATAGACTAATTTTTCGTCGCCCTGCCTTTCGGCGGGGCTCCCAACAAACTGTAAACAACAAACACCAGTAAAATTAACAGAAAATCCGGCCCCAAAATAACGTAAAGCAACGAGACATAACAGGGTTCACGTACTGCCTACTTTATCAACTAATCAGTGCAAAGTGGGAAATACGAGAAAACTTCCTCTTTTGGTTATCATTTGGTGCCTATTCAGTTGGGGGATCCTTACTGACGTCACCGCAAACGGCTTTGTTAAGTTGTGTATATACAGTCGAACCTCCGGTTGCGACGACCACTCGTAAGCGACCACCTCTCCTCAGCGACCAGTTTTCAAAAAGTTTCCCAGTCAAATCACTACATTGGGAATCTCTTGTAAGCGACCGCGACCACTTTTGGAGCTAACAGTTTGAAGTTTTCTTTTGTTTTTAACCCCCCGTAAACGACCACTTGACAGATAATAGAGAGGAAATTGGACAATAGGGTGTTGTAACATTATCGTATTCCTGGCTAGTACAAGAGACGGAAATTTTTCAATGGAAGAACCGGATTTTTTCTCGAAATTGACTTTTCACATGAATAAAACATTGCATCGGCATTGGCGCGTGGGATAAGTCTCTGTAGTTACCATATTTTAATGAGGCAAAATTTCGATTCAGTATGATCTAAACTCTCGTTAGCGACCACCTAGGCTTGACATTTTGGGTGGTCGCTTACGGGAGGTTCGACTTAAATTGCGATAATCAGCCACGTCTTCATATCTTTCTCAGCAGTTCAAATATATGATCTTTCATATATTCAGTTAAGAGATAGTAAAACTTAATGCATGGTGAAATTTTGAGCTCTTTGGGTGTAATATTCAAGGATAATTTGTCTTTCAAAAACTGTAATTTTTTTTCTGGGTGGCAAAAGTACTAATGAGGACAGACATTCTTTGTAAAATTTCGAGTTTTTAACCCGCGTCACAAAAAAACGTGGGCTCAAATTCTTCGGCAGAGTTAAGTCGTGTTATAAGTTTTCAACATTGAGCACTGATGTTTTTGAAGCTCCATTGGAAACTCAATCATGAGACAAATATTGTAAACTAGGATTACCCTATTGTCTCTGGCCTCCGTCAGAGGTTAAAGAGGAGGGCCTGGGAAGAGAAGAGACCCTGGGAACGAGGTTGAGTAGAAGAGAGTACAACTATGGCTAGCTACTATTCGAAACAAGAAAATATGAAAAAATGTCTGTTTTTATTTAATTTATGTTTTTTCTTACACTCTGTTACTGTCTCACACTCTGATAAATAATTTTATTCACTATAATTACAGAAAGACAAAATATGTGCATTTATTCACTACCACAACAGCTACATGTATCTTACACTATGATTCACAATATAAATACAAATACATAACCAAACACACAAAGAAAACTACTGCTATCTAGACATTAAAGTCAATGAGAAGGGATCATCTGGCAAAAACTTGGTTTGCTCTGAAACAAAAACAATGAGAAATTATTACCTCATTTATTCAGGTAGTGATAAATTTATGGAGGCAAGGGGGAAGGGGGGTGGATAATGGTTAGTGCGGCATACTAGATGAAGGTTTGAAATTTGCCTCAATTTCCCTGAAATTATTTCATCCTACTACCAATAGCACTACCATCCTATTTTTACTTTTTATCTAATATAATCTCTGGTGTTTTTCTTCGTTGGCATAGATAGTTTCGTTACCTGATGCCACAAACTTACATGACAGATGATTACTACAAGTTTATGACCACTGACCTGTTTGGTATTCTGAGCCTGCACTTGTGGCAATCTCTTTCCAGTCATATATATACCTGAAAATGATGTGAACAGACATTGGTGGATGCTAGTCTGTGATACTGCATGTAACAAAATAAGTAAAACTCAAAACCTGGACAGTGACAGACTGTAGGCCACACATTTTTTGGCCAAGGTTGCAGCAGATATTTTTTTCTGCTGTGTTGTTACCAATCTTGCAATTGTGAACTCTCATGGGAAATGAAAAAAAAGGACAAGATCTGTAGTGGGGGTTCAGGATAGTGGATAGTACAATATGACTGAAAAAGTGCATTCAGGGGAAGAAGTTCGAGATAACCGAGAATAAGAAGTAGTCGAGTTGGAGATAGTGATGGGTCAAACATGGTATTGTTGATGTACATCAAAACAAAACCCTTAGTTGATCATCTCTTTTTACTAAAACCTAGTTTGTTTGATGTCAAATACAGTTGTAATTCAGTTAATGAACACCTTCCTCAGGTGGACACCTCCCATAACCAGACAGTCAGGCATAGTCCCAGCTACAGTACATTTGTTACCTTCCATGGGCAGACACCACTACTGAGCAGATATCTTTTTGGTTTCCTGGGTGTCTGCTTACAGAAGGTCCATTCAAAATAATGTCTGGATACTGAAAAGAAAGACCAATTGCTGATCAACATACTGGTCAAAATTCAGTCCATTAGTCCACTCCAATAGTTCATCCACGTCCCAATCTTCCACAGCATCCTGGCCGCGGGTGTCTGTGATAGCAAGCATTCCTTCAGCTACTGACTGCACAACTTTCTTTGTCTCTACATCTCCTCCATGCCTGGCCTTTAGCATACCCTCCTTGTACCTTTAGGGAAAGAGACAAGGGAATCAAAGGAAGAGCAGTGTTCTATTATTTCTAATGAACAACTAAAAGTAAATGAAACTAAAAGCCACAAGGAAACAAATAAATAACTAAATAAATAAATAAATAAATAAATAAATAAATAGCACTAACATTTTTTTCATCCATTCAACTTTTTTCCTTTTCCGCTTTCTTTCAAGATCTTGCTTTCTGATGACCTGCAGAGTAAAGTTTACAGTCATTGAATGCTTCAGCAGTTCTTTACTGGCAGGTTGTTATAAAACATTTACCAGTATGCAGGGCTTGAAAAAAACTTGAATTCCAGCTTGCCCTTGGGACAAGAAGCTCTCAAATTCTGCCTGCCCCAGACAAGTCTTAGTTAGCTGTTTTAATGCTTTAGATGGCAGAAGACTTGTCTGATCCCTTGCCCATTGGACAAGTGGGAAGGAAAATCTACTTGTCCCCGACGACTGGATGGTACTTTTTTGAGCCCTGAGTACCATAAGCCAAGCGCACAGAAAGCCAGTACTGGCAACTCTCTGGAACTGCTATTTTCATGAGATGTGAAATTACATTTTGATCACTCCTTGAAATTAAAGGGATAGAGGTATGGTGGAGACCAGGAGTCTCTTGTTCTAAGGGCTAGACACATGCTTCATTCAGAGGTAGGTGACTCAAAGTATACAATGTGGTACATGTATACTTCAAAATGAGGATTACTTCCATGAAGAATGTTAACATTGATAATGTACCAAGAATGCTGAAAGTCCTAGCCTATGCAGCAGGCATAAAGGGGAGAGAAAAGGAGAGAGAGTGGCTGAAAAAGAGGGCTTTTAGAACACATTTACCCCTTCCCCTTCTCCCCCAAAACCCCCAAGAAATAAAATGGAAACAGCAAAAAAAGTATGATTACCTTGTTATGACTGAAAAGTTCCTTTTTCAATGTTGACTCATAAACAACTGGGTCTTGATCCACTCTCTTCATCACTCTGTCAGAGACCAGCCTCCAACCATTATTTTCCCACCTCTGATACCAGCCTAACTTATCATCTGTGAACAGAAAACAAACAAAGAAACAAACACGAAAACAGGGTGACTTATGCCGTGCTTCCACGAGAGAGGTTTACTACGGTTACTGCTTACCGAGGTTTCGTAACTAAACCGCAGTTATTAGAGAAGCTGTTTACACGGAACTAATTAATTAAAGTAGGCCGCATACAACAGACAGTTTGAGGTTTTCTTGGAAATCAAGTGCTGCGATGTTGCTCAGATACTATTGGAAAATTATAAATTTGACTTTACTCCAATGCTGAATGCAGGTCGTTGTCAATTTGCTTGCATTGATGTTGAGCCAAACTCTCCTTAACTGTAAAGCTTTGTAGATGAATAGTTGACAGAAAATTTTGATATCTCGCTGAGCCTAGCCCTTCCTGCAAAAAACCTGAAACAGCAACTGCCACAGAGCCCGAGCTACGTAAATGTTTACCAGTACTTCTTTTTATTTGGGGCCACTTTAAATTCTAACATTTGCTTTTCTTCTCCATAGACCTCAATTATGATTTTTTTTTCTCTCTCTATTTGTGGTAGGTCTTCTTCTAGTTGCGCCTGCCTGTACACTGCTACTAAGCTACTGAGGAAATGCTTACGGCACTTGACGATGAACAGGAAACAGCAGTCCGGGATTTCTTTGCCTAAACATGAGTTTATTTAGCGTTTTGGCCTGTTGACTTGAAACCTACTTACATTAGGAGGAATCTTTGTCTATTTTTCTCTTCTTTATGAGCTGCATGCGTGAACACTTGCTGCCAAGATATCGCGACAATGTCTGCTTTTCCTCAGTTACTGTCGGTTACTGAGCTAAACCATGCCTCATGAGGTGTTCAACTGTCAACAAACCTAGGTTGGCTTACTTTTGATTTTGCCACCATTTACCTAGGTTTGCTACTGCGTTTACACGATTAAAAATTTCACTTCAGTAAAGTTAAAACAAAACCAAGGTAAACATCTCTCGTGAAAACACAGGCTTAGTTGCTCTTGATTAACGATTCTCAGTGTCTAAATTGACTTTGAAGTAACAGATTAAAGGTCTACAGCTGTAGATGTACACAGCAATCTGCACACATTGCATGCCTATAGTGAAGGACTATTTTTACCACCACCAGCTGTCTGTCAGTGCTCAGATTCAAAGATGTTTCACATTCAGTAGGTAATATTATGTGTCAGTTCTGGAGGACATATTCATGTGCTGAGATATGATCACTCTAAATCGTTAACCACTCACCTTCATCTGCTCTCTGTCCTTTGTTGTGTATATATTCCACAGGGAGTCGTTTTGTGGAAGCTTTTGTGTAATCTCTTGGTGCATTAGCGCACATGTCAACAATATTGTGGTGAGTGAAAATCTTGTAGTAGATATTGGGCGGAAATTTTTCCTTATTGAAATAAAATATTCAAAAGTCAAGAATATTAGGAAAATTGGAAATTTTTTCCTGAGTATTTCGTCACTGACTGATAGACATCGTTTTCAAATTCAAATTCAGTTTGTTAAAAATTTAGTTCTTTTGCCCTGAGGTGCTTGTAGAAGAAAGAAAAACAACCTATTAAGCTCAAACTTAAGTCAATTTTAACTAAAATTCCTATCAGTGATAAATTACTTTTTGATGGTTGTGAGAACAATTCTTTCATTTGGTAGTCCCAATTACTGGCTACTAATTTTAAAATGAAAACTTAGACCTGAAACACAGGATCGAAACATTTACTACATGTTAATTACTTACTCCTGCCAGCCTAAACTTAATGTGCACACCAGCAGCTGCATCTAAAAGTTCAGCCTTGTGGAAAAATTTAAACAAAATGTAATTAGTAAATAAAAGTTGCATAGGTACCTTTAAAGTTTTTAACTTCAGGTTTTTCTAAGTCAAAAACTTCAAAACCCACATAATTTATTGTGGATTAAGAAACATGAATGCTTTTAATAATAATTGATATTCATGGCCTTATATGTACCTCTCTTGGATTAATACATTTAAGCATTAAAGAAGGGTCTCCACGACATTTAAAGTTGATGAGATCTCTGTAATATCTGTATACCTGGACATCCTGAAGACAAATGAACACATGGAAATAAAAATCATTTTCTTAATATATAAATTATAACAAGTCAAATGATTTCTACAACATACTAGTCAAGAAGCACAATGGTTTCCTCCAAAGAGAGAAAAAAAAAGATCAACCTGGGGGAGTCTTAACTGCATTTCAAGGCAGAGTGGTTTTCAATACTGAGTGTTGTAAAACTAAAACCAAACCAATTACTTACCACTCAGGCAATCTCAACCCTCAATAAAACCAAACTCAAAACCAAAGTAATTGCCTATGGTAATTACTTTTGCCACTCAATTGGAAACCACTCTAAAGAACATTAAAACCAATGTCAACAATATCACAGTCTACACTATTGTTTAGAAACCATTCTCTCACAATGTGTTGCCTCCAAGATCTCTGAATGATCTTTGCCGCCTCCTCCCTGTCTATGACTCTTTTTCTCTCGGACCCTTCTGTGTCAGCAGTGTCAGCAGTGTCAGCAGTGTCAGCAGTGTCAGCAGTGCCATCACGTTGCTGACCAGCGTCGGCTGGCGATAAACCTCCATCTGTAGTTGGAGGAGGAGGTCTAGGCAAGACTGGTCTGAGTAACATTGAGCGCCACCATTCTTGGATGAGCACAGCACAAAATTCTCCATAAGTCATCAGCTTGCATGATGGACCTTGCTGTGCCACAGCATTTTCACAGTACTCTTTGTATTTCTTCTTTGTTCTAGGCAAGGCTTGCTCTTCCTGTGTCAATTTTAAAAGCTACAACATTACAGTTGCCAGTTCAGAGCTGTTAACAAACAGAACTCTGCTTTTGGGTTGTCAAGTAAACTTTTAGAGAACAAGGTGATTTCTACTAACACCTTGTGGAAAGTATTTGGCAGGATTTCATATACAATAGCTTTGATTTAATTTGGTGGTGGACTTAAAGAACCAAGTGGTGAGGTTGCAAAACAGAGCCCACCCCAGAAATTGCACCAGGCATATAAACAAGCTTATAAACGTAACATAGAGTCAGGTTGTCCTTTACAATTTGTTCTCTTCTTTCACTCACTCACCATATCACAGGACTGGAATCCACTTTGAAGTCTTACATGATTTTTCAAGTTTCTTTTTGTATAACTTATCTGACTCATAAATTCCTGCTTCACTGAATCTGTTTACCATTATGATATCACAGAGTTACAAACTGGTTATATAATATAATAATAATAATAATAATAATACTAATACTAATAAACAAATCTTTAGACAGGATTAACCCATCAGTACTATAAAGTACTGTTATCAAAGGGGTCCTGTAAGATTTAAAAACTTAAAAATTTAAAAAAGGTAAAAAGTTAAAAAGGCAAAACTACGTACATTGGAAAACATATAAAAACTCACGATTAAAAATTACAAGTAAAAATGTTTGTTGGCCTTTTGCCTAAATAAAAGCCTAGAGTTCAGAGTTCTTATGTCCACCGGTAAACTGTTAAAAATTGAAGCCCCTAAAAACGAAAAACTCCGACGGCCAAACTCCAAGTTCATTTTCGGCAGTTCGATTGAGGAAAATCTATTTCTTGTGTTGACATGTTGTAAGATGTTTATCATGTAACTATGTTCAATAGACAACCACAGCTACCACAATATTCAACCCCTTCAAGGGTAATCTCATCATTCCTTCAAGTAAGAGAATGACTACTCTTTATACCACGAGCCTTCATTGGTGCATGTATGCTCATAAAGCTTCTGCAGTGAGAAAGATTTGAGTCTCACCTTCCTGGAAGTTGAAGGCTGCGGTGTGGTGTGAGGAACCATGGGAGTGACTGTCCTTACATCACTAAGCCTTGATGGACTTTGAATGAATCTGCTACCAAGGACTGTAGACATGACACTAGCACTTGGGTGAAGAATTCCAAACAGCTTGCACCTGCCATAAGAAGCAATATTCATTGTCATATCTAATTACAATTAATTTTGACAATTGACAATTATTATCTTAATTAATTTATTTTAAATAAAGTTGATTATTATCATCATCATCAGCATCATCATCATCATCATCATCATTATTACTCTTCCAATCAGGCTTTTCAGGATCAATTATTTTAAACAACATAGAGTTACGCTATTTTACACTCTTCATCTGTCAGCCCTGTAATCTTGTCTGAAGCCAGCACTTGCCAATCAGTGTCAGTTTACACTGCTAGGTACGATAAAGCAGCATGAACTAGTCCTAATTGCTAAAATCTACACACTAACATGTGTTGGCTGGGGGTTTCAGCTTGTAGTACCATTCAGGGTTGGACTTGTAACTTAACCTCTTATGGGTTGTTGCCCACAGAGTGTAGCTTGCAGTGCTGTTTAGAGCTAGGCTAGAAAGCTTTCAAGACCTTGCTAAAATTTGTCCAATCCAGCATAGATCCTTATGCTGGGAGAAAAGAAAGGTTTTATGGTAAGGTAATGGAAGTCCACGTCAAACTGAGTGGTGTCAAACTGTCGTGTTTGTCTATGACAATACCGACACAAACTGCTTAAGATCATTAAACAAACTTTCAGGAACACAACTTATAGTAATAAAGCAACAATATTTCACTTGACCATGCAATATCAATAATTTTGATGGCATTGAAAATGGCAGAAGCTGACTAGTGTCCCTTAACTGAGGATTTGATGTAGTCTCGACAGTAAAATCCTTATTATATTCCAACTTGCCTGGTGTAATAGCCTCTCCACACACGTTGAATTTCAATAGCTGCAGCAATCTTCACATCCTGATCACTTGTCCCTTGTTCAATTGTTTTCTGATTGACAATACAAATTATAATGTATAGGACATTATACATAATGGTATTTACAATATCCATTTATCCAAATAAAATGATCAATTTCCTTGTTGAAGTGTGGGTAAAGATCTCTAAATCAGTCAATTTAAATAGACAATATATTTTGTTCAGACTATTGTCAAAACCTTGAATACCATAAATCCTCAAATTTGCGCCTCCCCTCAAATAAGCACCCCCTTCAAATAAGCGCCCCTCCTGTCAGCCAAAGCTTGAAATAAGCACCTCCCCTCGAAAAAGCGCTTCCCTCCCATCCCCCTGTTTTATGGAAGGGTACTGAGACAACAAGTGATGTATAGTTTTGGTCATGTTCAATCACAAGCAAGTGATTATCGGCTGATTCAAGTACTGCAAATCGACTGTTGCAATGGATGGTAGTGAAGATCTGCTGATTCACTGCCTAAAGCCCAACCAACCTTGTGCAGTAGGCCTAGACCGGCTAAAGGGGTTATATTACGTAGTCTTCCAAGAGAGACAGGATCTTTCCGAGACTTCTGTGGGATTGACACATGTATACATTTACAAAAAACAGTCATATCTGACCAGGATTTGGGAAAAATTAAATAAGCACCCCCCTTCAATTAAGCACCTCTCTCAAATTAGTGCCCCCGTCTTCTACTAAATTTGAGATAAGGGCCCCAGGTGCTAATTTGGGGATAAATCTATGGTAGTCAGTTTCACAAAAACTCAGAAAAATGAGTATCAGTTACAGTCTGGATACTTAGGAATACATGTATGGACATAAACAAACCCCAGCTTGAGTAATAGATCACAAAAAGAGTCCAGGAAATCAACACAAATTAGCAATACATGTAGTTCTGTATTAATTTTGAGGAAGGAAATCATTCAGTAAGTAACCTGGTATATTTATCTAAAATCATATTGGCTTGTGGCCCAAGGTTAAAATGTTATGCACTCACATATTCCTCCTAGATCTTAGGACAGAGAGGTAGGTAACGAAATTATACACAGGTAGCACAGGTGTCAAATCAATCACAGGAATCCAATTAATTGGACAGCTCATATTAAATAGCCATTTCATTATGCTCTGATTACAGCACTAATCAAAACTATAACAAAATTCTCGAACGTGATTGGCTATCAGCAGCCCGATTTGAGCATTAATTGGACAGTGTATGCGTCATGCTTGTAATTGGACAGTAGGCGTCATTTTGCGCATGCTGTTGTGGTGCACTTTGTTGAGTAAACTACTGTGTTTTTCAGCATTCATAACAACGTTTAATCGTTCAGCGATCAATTGATGGTTTGTTCGTTTCTCGAATTTTGTCATAGTTTTGATTAATTGGTAACAGAACATCGTGTTGTCCAATTCGGTCTGTAATCATACTCGTGATTAACAAATCGGATTCCTGCTTCGCGGTCGTCCGATTTTGTTAATCACTTGTATGATTACAGACCGAATTGGACTCCACTCAGTCCTATTACCATTATAAATACATCTGCATAAAGCCAATCAGCTACATGCATGAGCAAGAATTTTGTTGTCAGATAAGTATTAGAGATTTGACTTATTATCCCTTTCTGTGTACAAACAGCAGGCATGTTGATGCAGTAGTGCAAAAGTCATGTAGTCATTTCTTGCCTTTTTAATGTCATCAAGAGTTTTTTTTGTAAAGACTCTGTAAAGGACCCGTGTCAGACATCTTCCCAGTACTCAAGTCATTAGAACTTTTACCTCAGTAAGATATATATAAGCTTTTATAAAAAAGCTAAAGCTTACTGTGTCGTTCTCCAGGACTCCAATGCAAAGCAATCATTTCAAACCTGACTGATGAACTTACCCGTCTCTCCGCTTTAATGGCGAGAGCAAACTTTAGGTCTTTAACTGCAGATCCTGCAATGAAATAGTTCAAGTTGCTTAAAACCAAGTTTCAACGACCGTTTCTAGGCTGGCAAAAACGATGTAAATCTTGTTGCTGTGACTCCTTACACCACAACATTAATATTCTTTCATAATTTATTAAGCAACTAACGGCGTATTATATGTAAATTGAAGAAGAAGTTACGCATGATAATCGGCATGACACAAGCAAATCGTTTTCATGCTCACCTGGTAAATCAACATTGTCAAGGATTCGGCGGACCTCTTCGTGCCTCAGCTTTGTAAACATGGCGTATTTCCAATACTTTACTGACTCTAACTAAGCATGTTTAGGTATTATTTTCAGTGTTTACAGGTCATCCTTCTCTAATTTGCCACCAAAAGTAGTCAAATTCAACGCAAATAATCGATTTCCAGACGTAGCAACAGGATAACCGCTGGTTAATGCTTTTACATACAATATGGACGACAGAAACAGACTATGTAGGGTAGGGTGAGTATGTTCTAACACTATTAAAGAAAAATACTATTATCGAAGGATTGCTACACTTCATTGATGTTAGAAATGGCTACAGAACGATGTATATTTATGTTAAGTATAAATACGGACCTTGGCGAAATGAATTATCAATAGAAACTCCCTAGCTGCACTCCCCAACCCCTCCACCCTCCCCAGAGGCAATTGTCACACAGTCCGTTCAGTGTAGGAAGAAATTGAAAGGACAGTCTGCTATTGGATAGGCTGTACGACGACTTCTTTCTTCATGAACACGTTTTTGGTAGGATCCTGTTTATAGTTATTTAGTTATTACAGAAGTACTTTAAGCCTGAATTTTACCCCTTCACGCGGGAGTATAGGACCAAAGATGTTCTTTGAAATTCAGCGCATATTAATGAAAGGAACTGTAGTCTAGGAATATCTTACTTTCGGCGTATACAGTCCAACCTCCGGTTGCGACCACCTCTCCTCAGCGACCAGTTTTCTAAAATACCAAAGGTTTCCAAGTCAAATCGCTATATTTGGAACCTCTTGTAAGCGACCACCTCTCGTATGCGACCGCGACTACTTTAAGAGCAAAAAGTTTGAAATTTCCTTTGTTTTTAACCTCCCGTAAGCTACCACTTGACAGATAATAGAGCGGAAATTGGATATTAAGGTGTTGTGATATTATCCCATTCCTGGGTTTTACAAGAGACGGAAATGTCTCAATGGGAATTACAGGATTGTTTTCTTCAAATTGACTTTTCACATGAATAAAACATATAAAACACGGGGTAAGTCTATGCAGTTACCAGATGTTAATGAAGCAAATTTTTTACCCAATGTGGTCTAAGCTCTAGTAAGACTGTATAAGCTTCCCGTTTTTGGTTTTATGGAATTCAACTTTCTGTTTCGCAAACATGTAATATGCATGAATACACGGCCGGGTATATCATTTTCCTTGTTGCTGCACGTGTCCGGGAAAGGGGAGAGGGGAGTGTAGGGCGAGGGCAAGGGTGGTGGAGCGGGTTGCTTCGTTCCTCATTAACACCCTTAACCCTGTTTCTGATCAAATGCATGATATCATTTTCCATTCCAGATCCAATATCTGTAAAAAATTCAACTCAATTTCAGCCGCAAACCCAATGGCTTCTCCTGGTTACTTTTTGTAACCCAATGTGTGGACACATTTTTCATTTAGAGGATCATGTCTGGCCATTTGGTTCGCTGAATTTGTGTCAGGGTCTCCCCCTTCCCATGCAGTAGTCTACATTCAGTTATAAGGTCTAGCTTAGCACTCTAATTTTCAAGCATTGAAATTTTTCTAAGATGATAAACTAATTACTTTTTAGCACACTAACAACCATGCAATGAGTGCCAAGCAACAAATTAAGAGGGGAACTCCTGAGACCAATGATTTGTTGAATATTTGTACTGAAATGAGATCCAGATGGCAAATGCTGGCAAAAGTGTTAGGATTTCGTGAACTGGAGCTGGAGCAGATTACAGAAGATCATGCAGACACCTTTGAACGGTGCTATCAAATGCTTTTGAGATGGACACAAAAGTGTGGATCACAAGCTAGTTATGACATGCTGGCAAGAGCCTTACAACACCCCCAGGTGAACCGACAAGATCTCGCCCTTCAATATTGTTACAAGCTGTAAAAAGATGCCATTGCACTTAACAGTGGATTCGCTGCATGGCTTTGAAAACAGCTGCCGTTTCAAAATATTAATGCAGTCGAACACCTTCCAGCTAATAGTGCCTTTCACAAACAAATACTACATTTTTGACAGCTTTAATGTATTAACTGCAGAAAAACTACATGTAATTGTAAATGATAGCCAGTCAGGGTCTCTTTAATATTTATTCAAAATTCTTTGCTTTTCACACTCTTCTCAAGATAATAAATAAAATGTTTTTCTAGTTTACATAAAAACACACTAGTTAGAACTTTTTCTTGTGCTTTCCATACACCCTCATTCTATTTACAAGCTGTCTAGTGGAAAACCAGTGACAAAAAATATCAGTATCTTTTTACAGAATATAGAAGTGATTATAACTTACTTTAAGAAATGCAAGGTGGCTGATCCAAGGCACAACAGACATTTGTACATACATTTATCTCTTACTGATTAAAATGGACCATTACTAAGCCCTCATCAGTGGTGGGTCCCAAAAAAGTGGGGTTCCGAATTGAAAAGAGCCCTTTTTGGACCATTTGTTGATAGCCGTTCCCTAGATCAACCACTGACACAAGAATTTATTAATAGTTTTACACATAGCACCTTGTACACAAAAAATATGTATAAATATTGTTCAATGCCTTTGAAAGGAAAATCTACGTAAGCCGAGAATGAACAGTATATGATTATGTTACAATAGCACCTTGCTGCACAATGTAGGGTTGCCTGATAATATTTATGGTAAGGAACGCCAGAAAAAAAAAGCATTAATGGGATACCCATACAATGTACTATAAGAAGACATGACTGATCATTGCTGCAGTTATATACATAACTTACGTAGTTGTGAAATCAAAAGCCTGAGAAATGTTCAGGCTTGAACGGAATTCGAACCCGTGACCTCTGCAATACCGGAGCAATGCTCTACCAAATGAGTTATCAAGCCAACTGGGAGCTGGTCATGTTGTGAGTTTGCAATATACCTGTAGATGGTGAAGATACAAGTGGATTTATTCACTTGTACAATGTAACTACTATGGTAAGCTTGTCAAAATATATTTCTTCAACCAAAATTATGTCAACAAAATACTGTGTTGGAAACAGCCCTTCTGCCAGGGAATGTGCAATAGGGGTACATGGGTGAGAGGCAATAGAATTTTTTTAACAATACGTACAGAGATTATGATTAGAAGGCTTTGAAGTCCTTGTTTATTAAACATTGCCCCATGGGTTAAAACAGCTTTTTCTTGCTGCTTTGTATGAAGCTGAAATCTGAGTGACTTGCAGGGTGCATTTCAAGGTTATCAATGTTAAAAGTGATATGAATAAATATATTGAATAAGTGTTGATTCCTTGTAAGATCTGCATTCCTCACTCGACTGCATAGCCAAATCAGCTCTGAAATGTGCCTTGTATATGTATGTTCTTCTCTCATGAGAATGACACAGACGTGTGCTTGTTAGCTGGGAGATTCTAATGGCACAAGATCTGTGTGGTGTGACTTGACTCGTTGAAGTAGATGCTGGCCAACAGGAACAAATTGTCCTTCCCACATGTCTCTTAACACTTCTGGAAGGCTTGACTCCATAGACTCCAATTCACTTGGATCAAGAGCTATGTCTTCATCTGAAACAGAATTCAGCAGCATTAGAATGACTTTAGGGTACAACAATAAAAAATATATATTTAATTAATCTTATTTTCTTTCATGAATGACGGTGAGACAATAAAAATTACAAACCTGTATTACCTGGTAGAGTCACTGTTTTCCTCTGGCCACTTAAAATTTGGCACAAATCAAAGTTTTTATTTGCCTTTTTTTTCTCAAGATGTGATAGATCTGAAGAAAGTTAGTTTTTAGTCGTTTATCAAAGTCTTTGTGCATTGAGTTTTCGTCTCTCTACAAGTAGGCCACCTCTGAATGCATTTGAATGGCTGGCTAGATAGTCACTTATAGTAATACATATTCAAAACCCAAAAAGTGGCAATTATTCCTAAGAAAGTGTTCAAGAATATTTGTATACTATTATACTACGAAAACAATCCATTTGCCCTACCCAGGTATTGTGTAAGAACATCCATCAACTCTAATGTTTCTTGATCACCAAAGGTTTCTGAAGAGCTGGTTATCTTATCACTGCAAATTGACAAGTCATTATTCAAATGTATGGTCATTACTGAAAGCACACAAACAAACAAACAACAGTTGCATAAATTTACAGTAATAGCCAAAGTGCTACTAATTATTGTGAAACTCAGAAAACCGTCAGCACCAGAAATATTTATGGAATATTATTCTGTAGCAAGGAAAACGCAACTTAGGTGTGAGAAAACGTCTAAACAGCAAACGGCAACGGTAGTTAGTTGTGGTCTTGAGGTTTGTTCCCACGACCTAAACTTTATTGTGATTGGTCGGTACACAATTGACTAGACAGAATCAAATCAAAGTGTTCACAGTTTTCTGAGTATTACAGTAAAACAGAGATGAAATATAATAATCATTCCAATTTGGGAGCAAACTGATTTATCTGCAAAATGCATACTACATGTACCCCTATGATACTGTTGTACAAACATGGAATTGCAAAATAAAATAAAATCTCATATGAGTAAACAACACACCTATAGTTCCACAGGATCTGGCAGACCATACTGGACAGCTGCCAATCATGTTTTCCAAAGTCACGCAACACATCTACCAGTCTGCAAGGAAAAACAATTGCATTCTAGAAAGAGGAAATTCCAAAAATAATGATCAATGTTCATTTAGTAAAAATACTGTAAATCAGAAAAACACATTACAGTGTTAAGCAGCCACAATCCAGACATAACTTACTTTTTAATTCCATCCTCTTCTTTTAACTTTGGTTTGATGTGTTCATCTATCATTAGGTTGATAAGTACACCACATGCTATAAACACAGTTTCTCTCTCACCAGCATCCAACAATGCAATCATGATCTCGTCAACTAAACAGGCAAACAATACAGAATCTGAGAAAGTTTCTAGGATTTTAAATTGCCAATTATTTTTTATCACTTAATGTTGTGACAATTCTGAGGAAACACAGGAAGTTAGATAGTTCCTGTGTTTCCCATAATTATATCAGCAATGAGAGAAAGTGTTTCATCACAAACAATCCAAACAATAAGACCTGAATTAAAAATATGATGCACTGGGGAGTGTTTGGATGAACTTTGATTTGTTAGAAGTACGATGTGACACTGTCTAGACTGTCTAGAGGGTCTGAGATATCTTCTCAATCAAAACTAACAAAAAAAAAAAAATCATGAAAATCTATGCTAGTTAAGATCACATTTCCAAACATCATTACAGTTTGTGAAGTAACATATACACAAAAAAGACTGCGTATGACCACATTTCCAAACACCAAGAAAGTTGAAAATACAATGTGCATTTGACTACTTTTGATGAACTTCAAGGTGTTTGGAAATACGGTCAAACACTGTGTCAAGTGTTTAAGATATCTTCTCAATGGATGCTATTAAGGTGATTCCTCACATTTGCATTGTGCATCCTTACTGCACATAATTTATGGCGTTACTAGGGCCCCCTCATGCATGCACACATTGAAAACATAGCGGATTTGTCTTGATATTGAGTTCTGTCAGTTAAAAAATGGATATAGCTCACTAATGAGCTTGGGCACCCCAAGTTTTTTTCCAGTCGTTTTAATCAACTAATCGTTAGCTTTGTGTGAGAAAAGACTGATCTGATTTCTATTGCTGAAAATTGAAGAAATAAGGAAAATAGCAGCTGCACTGTTGTCTTTACTATTTTGCAGTTTGATAGCCGTGGCAAGCAATTTGGTTCCAATATTTTAACAAGGGTTCAGCTGTCTGTAAAAATCAAACTTAAAAGGTTTATTTGTATCCGACAAAAGTATTGACTATAGTTTGAGGCATGTTTTCATGAGTCTGGGCTCACAAAGATTTTACAATAACTTGGAATAAGCATTAAATAATGCCAAAATGGGACATTTTCAATGCCTCACTGCTCCTTAACGAGCATGGGCACCCCCCCTTTTTATTTTATAATTTAAGTTCTCATATGATAAATATTCAGTGGACAAACAAAAATTTATTGACAGTCTTATTTCAGGGGAATTACCTTAAGCTATGGAGAAAAGAGAGAAATAAAACTGTAACTACATTGTATGCTAATTAAGATCAGAAATCCCAACAGCGTCACTTTCAGAAGCATTGAGCATATTAATACTCTCCAGTTTGTTGTGACATCCAAAAATTTTGCTAAAAACTTGGACGTTAATAAATGATTGGAAAAAGATGCATTGATTTGCTTACTCATGCAGTTTAGTGTTATATATTAATATTAATAGTGATCTTTTAATTTACAATATAAGTGCAATTCCCGCATTTGACACGAAAAATGTTTTAACTTATGATGATGTGGCTCAGAAGAGAACCATGTACACCATACTCTGAAACCTTTTACCTTTGTGTTCAGCCAGTAAAGCTCTCACTTCTTTGGATCTTGAAAAGTTTCCAAAGACACGGCAGGCTTCCACCATTGCATCCATGTTCTCTGGCATTAGCAAGGAAATTAGCACTGCAACAGGATTTGCCAGAAACATGCTGTTAGTGGTACCCTGGTATCTAATTGTGCTTTTAAGTGAAGGTGCTCTTTTATACAACCTACTCCAGCCTCAACTGATAAAATAAGTTTCTTTATCATGATTCCCCTTGGATAGACAAACTCCCCTTCAGGATGTGTTAACAATTACTCCTTTTTTTGCTTCACAATAAAGAATTGGGCTTCAAGAATCAAAAGTGTTGGCCACTTGGTTTGTGACTTGAACCTATGACAATAGCAGGGTCAAATAAACTTACTCTCAGTAATCTCGACTTGTCTTTGTTGTACAACACTATCAACATCATTGTAAAATGACAGGTTATTAAGAGTGGCAACTGTGTTCAGGACAAGCTCTTCACTGTGAGTTGCATCTTTCACATCTGCAATGATCCACGCACACAAAAAGAAACTTGCTTTTAGTGCTCACAAACAATCTGTCACATTCCAAATGTGATCAACATCACGTCTCTAGTAAAATACTGGACAGGTGCATTGTTAGTTGTGGAGCCACGGGGGCATAATGGCTGGACTTTGGTTTGAGCAGACGGAGTGCAAGTCCTGGTCAGGGTCATTACATTGTGTTCTTGGACAAGGCACTTTACTCTCACATGACCTCTCTGTGTGTAAATGGGTTCTGGTGAATTTAATGCTGGGGATAACCCTGTGATAAACTAGCATCCCATCCAGGCAGGAGAGGAAATACTCCTAAATCCCTCCTGGTCTTTAAATGCCATGGAAACTGGCGTAAGCTCTAGCAGTATCGACCTCTTGCCCCGACAAAGACTTTACAGAATGTCTTGTTCTATGACTCTAAATTTGAGTACAAGTACTAGTAATATTTTTCCAAAGCTTGTGAATACTGTAAATGTACGTTTGCACCCAGTTTATTGAATTGATAAAAATGCACTGGAAGTACATTCCCATTGTTTTAGTTGCAAACAAAAGAAGGGAAGGGGAGTTATTAAAAGAGAGGGGGCCTTAATAATTTCTTGTTTCAGAAATAGGGAGTGTGGTATTTGACAAGGGGACCTAAATTTCAATTTGGCAACTATTAGTTAAAAGGAAAGTATGAATAATGGCATAGAAGGTATTTGACATTTCAAGCTTGGAATAAGGGTTTTTATATAAAGTTCAATAACATACCAAGAATCTGGATTAACAGATCAACTAAAGCTTCATTAGCCGCAAGACCTGCACCAGCTTCTGGACTGATTGAAAGGTTGGCAACTACTCTGATGGCCTGAAAGTTACCAATAGTGACACCAGTAATCATAACAAATTTACCATGAGGAAACAGTTAACAAGTCTCTTATGCACCCATTTCCATCTCCCTTAAAATAAATGAGTTATCTGATGACTTAGTACTAGAGAGATCATTGCAGTGTCCATAACTTATTGTTAGTCAGAAGAAAATGACTGAGCAGAATGTTGTAATATAAACAACCACTTTATAAAAACACTGTGAAACAAAACAAACTCATATGTTCTGCCATTACTTCTCTCCAATCTTTATTTACTGCTTGGTCATTCCACACTATAACTTAAGGGACTGAGCACTCATTGTATAGAATTAAATTACCTGAATGTCTAACTTTAAATGAACCTATACACTCTTAAATAATACTTACTTTGATAAGGACATCTTCATTCTTGTTAGGTCCTTTCTTTTCGCCATTCACTTGTTTCTCTTCAGATAAGGGTCCATTTTTCAGCACCTGCAACCACAATAAATGCACTAAATGAACCACTGTTGATCTAAGGCTTTTATTTGCCTTTTCAAACTAGAGGGGTTTTTAATTGAGTGTCCCCAGTAATTTGACAATTACTTTGTTTTGGTTTTGGTTTTGGTTTTACTATGGTTTGAGACTGGCTGAGTAGTCTAATTGATAAGTAACTGGTTTGGTTTTGGTTTAACAACACTCAGTTGAAAACCACTCTACAGATTATGGTGCTAATGGTATCTACATTGTATAGCATGCCTATTTGTCACGTGATTGGCACACGATCACATGGGTGTCCAATTTTGAAAACTGCTATTATTAAAATTATTCCTGATGACCTGTAAAATAAAATACCTACTGGAAGCTTTAGCAGTTGCTGTCGTATTGACAGCACTACATTAAGATGCATTCTAAGAAAGTTAGTGGTAAAAGTTTGTCTTGTTTTGTTTAATTAGATCCAGAAGAAAATTGCCAAACCTCCAACTCTGTATTGAAGTATGACTGCATAACAGATAGTAAGACTGCCATGAAAGACTCATCAAAGAAAATCGTTTCCCTGACTTTTTCACTTTTAGATGTTAAGTTCCCCAAAATGAAGCAGACACGGACCACCAACTCCTGCAATATGAACAGGCAAAAGATTCAAAAGTAACCAAGGCTGTGGTCTAATTAAAATTATGAGGAGCCCAAAGGTTGCTGACCATAAAATCCTGAGTGCCCTGGTGATTTTCTTCCAGTCACCCAAAGGCAAAAGTTAGTAGCCTGTGGCACCCAGGCTCTTCTAGAGCACAGCCCTGGTAACAATATATTTTAATACTATTATCCAGCAGCTAAATACCATGGACAAAACTTCAAATCTGGATAATGGAGAAAATATTGGGGTCACTATTGCTGTCAAAGACAATGCCTATAATGGAGTTGTATGAAACATTTTTACACACCATTAATTAGAAAAAAGCCCAAAGAAAATAAGGTGCTCTGATTGGTCAAAAATTTTGTTTCCATGGCTCAATAGAAATACATAACTAGCACTTGAGCTGTTGTCATAATGATGGTGTTTCTACTAGTGGAAGTTTGGGAGAACTCGAAAAAGCTGTGGAAACACTCGCCTGTCAGCTCGTGTTCCCACAGCATTTCTCGTTGTCCCAAACTTCCACTCGTGTTTCTATAACTTGACAGAAACATGGCACATGTGTTCTATTTCTTAAATGTAGAAACCATGTCAAGCTGATCTCAGTAGCCTTAAAAATTTATTCCACTGACTTAACATGTTATATCTAAATAAAAAATTAATAGCGAGTTCCCCATGTGTAAAAGTGATCTTACTGCCACTCAGAATAACAAAGAAGCTTCAACCATGTCTTGTACACACCTGTTTCTTTTCGTACCCTGACAATATCTTGCTCAGTGCCTGAAGCCAAGTACAGGTGTCACTGTCTAACAGTTCACCGCAGCATTCTGTGTACAATGTAAGTTTGCTATGGTAAAGCAAAATGAATAGAACAGTTAATGTTACTACACTGAAAATAAGACTGTTTGTGGACTGCCCCATCTCCTAAGATCTGATGATTTTATTCCCAAAAATTACAAAATCAACCTTAGCACAAATCTCCATAGCGATCTCCAAGCAGGGCTTTCATTAAGGGCTGTAACCGGTAACACCTGCTATGGCTGAGTGTGCTTGATCAGCCCTTGATGTTACAGGTGAACTTGCCTGTTGTGAATCAAAACTTAATGACAGCCCTGCCAAGTGTACCTTACGTGGGTCTCTCAGATGAATCAATCTTTGTGGCATGTAAGGCAAGGCCTGCCCTTGGCCACCATACCTACAGGTAGCCATGTACTGTTATGTCAGTCACCAGACATGATTGCAGCCCACCTCCCCTCCTCCTCCCAACTTGCACCCAGAATGTTTTCAACAGCAGAATATTGGATGTGGACATAAACCAATGGTACCCTTAATTTTGTTTATTTATGAGTTGACCAGCATGTCACAATAACCTCACCTCAATGCTCGGCAAACGTTCCAAACTACGTCACCGTCAGATGAATATGGCCCCAGAACTATGGCCAAGTTCCTAACTACTCCAGTGCTGACAAACAGTTCTCTGGCTCCAGTAACATCCGCAAGATTTCTCAGTGCCCCCGTTACCTGCAATTAGTGTAGAAGCTGTGAACTTTCACAATGTTTCTCGATCAAGAACTTTTGCATTAGTTAGGAATATATAGTAAATTTGTACCTGAACAAGGAGACTGGTGAACTGTGAATTCCCCTTCATGGACATCAATACCTAACACAACAAAAAATAATAAAGTCAGAGTAAAAGGCATGTCTTTACAAATACTGACTATTAATCAAAGAAAGATAGTATTAGAAATTTGAATAAATCTGCTAGTATTCTATCACAAATGTTGATTCTCTTATTGGCTATATTACTCACTATCTAATCTGTTGTAGACAGTGAGTAGCCTAGCAGTGTGAAGTTGTTTTTAACAAAATGGAGGCTTCTTCTTTGCATTTTTGAAGTGACTAAGGAGAGGGTTTAGATAAAGTTTAGATAAAGTTTAGAAAGACTAGTAGATTTATGGCAAATTTATACCATCTTTCGTGGAATTTGTCGGCTGTTCATGAACACTGCCACGGGACATTCAATATATTCTTTCAAAACAAAAGTTCTTGCCACGGAAAGCAACATGTTCAAACATTGCCTAAGGGAGACAATTGAGATCTGATTACGAAAGCCCTCTTTGAACAAAGACAATGACTTCGAATTAGCCAACATCTATGAAACCATTTTAGCCCTCTCAAGACCATAATGAAATCATACAACCCTCCTTAACATTCAAAATGTTTACTGTGGCTGATGAAGTTCAGTGGAACCAAACAAAATATCCAACTTTTAATAAAATATTTAATTGCACTCTGAGTACAGAAAATTTATTTTTTTATACTTTAAAGGCAATAATTGTCATTCTTGACACCTCGTACTTTTCCAGAAAAAAAAATTAAAAATCTCCAACACTTTTCAATCAATAAATTATTTCCAATTTGATTACTGTACTTACATCTTTACTAATTGCATCAAGAATCTGTGCTAAAGCCTCGATACCCTGAAGAGAAACCAACTCTTTTTGAGCTGTAGGATTGTTACTTGAGAGATGTTTTAAAGCTCCAGCAGTATATACCAGTGCATCGTGATGACTTCCTATTTCACAGCTTCCTATTGTATCTACTAAACATTCTGAAAAAGAAAAAAAGAAAAGTGGGAGCTCAGGTAATTTTGAAGACTTTTCTACACATATTTATCAAGAACACAAGACAACTAAGTTACCCTGGATAAGACATGGGTTTCATTAACATTTTCAGCGGGAGGGCAACTGGTTTTCACAGGCGGGCAAAACTATTTTCAAGAACTGAACTTCTTTACAAGAAAACCTTTACTCTAGATGGTCAAACCCGGCTGGTAAAATCATCCTCACAGCCAGGCAATTTGCCCCATGCCTGGCCCTTAATGAAACCACATGACAAGACCTGAAAAATTTTGTCAGTTGACCACAGATGATGGAGACAGAAAAGATGCTTTAACATGTAACCTAGAAACCCTCCCCAAATAAAGAAGGAGCAAATCCCTGTCATTCAGTCAACACAGCAAGGTCACATTTTGAGAAATCCCGTGAATACCTCAGAGTTAGTAATAAGTAGTTTATCTTACTTAAAATGTCCTCTTCAAGGAATAACTGATCATTCTTTTCTGTTTTGGCCACTCTGTACACAACCATACATATGTTGGTTAAATTATTACCAGTCACTTTCATCTGCAACAGAAACAAAAAATATCAAATTTTATTCTACAATGGATGAAATTATACCTCCTACACGTAAAGCTGCTAGGAAAAACCCTGGAATTAAAATTTCCAGAAATGGAAATTCAAAACTTTGTCCATAAACTCAGGCAATCACTTTGTATACTTCAAAACTCCTAGTTATTGCTTTATACTATACAAGCCAGGGTTATCAAATGCCATCTTGGTGTAGACCTTAAGACAGACATCAACCTTTAACTATAGCACAGAAGAAATACAGAAGTTTAACACTCACCGAAAGAATCAATCTTCCAAGTCTCAGGAGTAATCTTGGATCACTAAGATCCAAAAACTTAAAAACTGTCCGTAAAATCTCTCCTCTTCTTCGAGCAGAAAAACTTCCGCTAGCTTTTCCCATTAAACCTTTCTTTTCTAAAGCATTCCACAGTTTCAAGCAATCTTGACAAAGATCCTTTACATTCTTCTCTGCAAATCTTTCCTCCATTTGAGAGAGCAATGGTTTCACATGCTCCTCATAATAAGAAACTAGTTCATCCTTGGGTTTATCTTCTTCTGCTTGTGACTTTTTCCGTCTTTTATCTCCACTTCCACCTCTCTCGCCGCCTTTTTTCCTCATCCTCCCTGAGGTTGGAGAGGTCTCGCTAGCTGTTTGTTCACTCGGGATTCCAGCTGGATCACCACGCTCCAGAGGACCACTCTTGACACGGGTAATAGAATCTACGACTGGGGTACTGCGCTCTTTTGGCCCACTTCTTACTCTCCTTGCACCAACAACATCCCTTGAAACTGCAGGTGGCGCTGGTAAAATTTCTGATGAACTATGCCGAAGAGGTTCACCCACGCTGGGAGGAGTACCAGAAAAAGAGCCTCTTTTTGGTGGACAAGGAGGAAGTTCAGCTGTTACCTCTTTATCTTGTTGCCCAATTACAATATTATGCAGCTTTTGATTGAGTTTTTCAGCATTTAACTCTTCAAAAGGACCTGACAAGGAAGATTTAAGAGGTCTCCTGACTTTCCCTGAAGGCTGCAGAAAAAAGGTAAAAACCAACTGAGATAAACACAACATACAAAATGTCCATAAATAATAAATAAATAAATTACAATATTTAGAGAGGAAGCCACATCAGCCTTAGCTGGTTTTCATGCGGGTCCTCTGTCCTGGTCAAATTGAAATTTAGAATTTTGGTTTTTGTGGAGGGAGGAAAACCGGAGAAAAACCCTTGGAGCAAGGCAAGAATCAACAACAAACTCAACCCACATATGGCCAGAATAGAACCCGGGCCACATTGGTGGGAGGTGAGCGCTCTCACCACTGTTCCGTCCCTTCTCCCCATCAAAGATTCCACCATAAAAAAGTATGCAACTATGAACAATCTAACACCCAACAGTCATAAAATAATGAGAGTCTTGTTTACATATACAGTTGTAAGCATGTGGCCATGGTCCAAAAGACACGAGATGACTACCTCTCCTAGGCAGATATTTATTCAAATCCTAATTGGGGTCCACTTATAAAAGGTTGAATTACATTTCATGGTGAAGACTTACCACTCCAGAGGGTGGGGAAGGAACAACAGCTTCAGGAATCTGTGGAGCATTTTCAATTGGAGTGAGCCTTCTTCCTGATGGGGGACGGGAAGTTTCACCCTCAGACTGGTAACTACCTAGGCTGTTAGAAAGAAAGACATGGTTTTTACTGTTTGTGTTTTGCTAAAATTTACTATCGATCCCAGACATCTACTGAAATGGCTCTCTTTTTTCAGGCCGTTGCATGCACTGTTGGTTTCATTCACAGATTCAAAGAAAGTGATCACGTCAAAACAAATTTCACAAATCATGATTGAGTGATGAGTGAATCTTTCCTACCATCGGGGAAGGTGCTTCACAGTTTGTTTGCAAGTATGAAACAGTGTGATGCTTGCATGCTAATATCATGTGACATTCAAACTTCATGGGCATTTCTCAGCCAAGGAAGATACCTGGAATGCCTTAATGTTGGCACAGAATAAATGCAGACAAATTGTTTTGGCTAAATAAATTACTTTATTGTTCATGTTTCAAGCATTTGTAAAATAACAGCAGATAAACAATGTCTCTTAATATGCATATCATAAGATCTTAAAAAATATTTTGCTCAAGAAATGCAAAACTTGGAATAGAAGTAATACTTTATAATAGTTATCTTAGAGGATGGCATGGAAATTGACAAAGATGAGACAATACTGGCTTGTGAGATTGGAACATTTTGCCATTCACTATTCCTCTGTGGATTGGGGACTTCCCCCTCCCCATCCCCCTCAGAAGCTTGGGAGAGGTCTGGGGTTTCAAATGAATGGTTCTTAACCCTTGGTTTTGAAAGTAATCTTGCCTTTTAACTTGTGCATATTTTATGTTAGTTTATTTCTTAAGTATCTAAGGGCTAGAACTAATTCATTCACAGCTGTAAACTATATCACAAATTAAAGGTAATTAACCAAATGGCTCATCAAAATTTGCATCTCGACATCGCAATAAATTCTCATTTTCATCAAATGGTTACAACGGGTTGGCTTTTAAACAAGCTTGTATGTCACAAAAACTTTTTCGACTCGAAACGTCTTTTCCTCCTGAATTCCCAAAGCAGACAAATCAGGTTCTATCTAGAGCCTTAACATTTAACAATTATGAATCCAGTTGCTATATTTTGCACCTGTATATAAAGTGGTGCAAATTTCTTTAATGAGCCCTTTCTCTTAAGAATCGAGGACGTTTATATTTACAGTAGTTTTGAGGTCAAGCATGAACCATTAAGGGCATACCACAACCTCAAAAGCCTAAGAACTACTTTTTCCATTTGCAATATTTACAATAAACATAGCAATAATCGAATAAACCAACAATCCACAGCAAACATATACAGCCATCATCAACTGTAAACAGTCGTGAAACATTCGGATGAAGCGCTGTCAAAGACAAAGTTAATTGCATCAAATTTACCTGAATGCAGATGGCGGTCTTCCCTCGTAGGGCTTTACAGAGCTGCGTCCAAATAACGTTCTGTTAGATTCCACTGGTGTAAAAGGCCTTTTGGTGTCCAAAGGACGGATGGAAGATCTCGCATCCGCGACAATATTTGCACTTGTTGGCCCCTCAGTTGCATAAAACGGCCGGTTGGAAGCCTTCTCGCCTCTGCGCGATTTTTGCGGCCTCGGCGGGTCCATTATTCAAAGGGAAACCTACAGCTACATTCTTTCTTCCATCAGTGGTAGACACAACAACAACCACACTGCTAATACAACTTTTTTCAGTTGTCATTTGGCGCTTTCTCGGTTACTTCTATCGTTCCTAAGAACGCCTTGATGGCCGAACTCTATGGCCTCGTTTTCGGGCAAATGCCTCGTTTCCGAATTTCTGCGTGTGACGACTTCAAGTCAGCGGTAGAGATTCGAATTTCCAAAATGGCGGGAGTAAGCGGTTCTTTTCGGCAGCTCGAAGACAAGCCGTGTTCTGCGGAAATTCTTTATCAAAGATGGTCGCCAAAGATGGATTTGCTTGCCCTTGTGACAGTCGAAGGTGAGGTTTGGTTGCAGAGGTTGTCTTGGAAGCGAGTGTGGACAATTTCTACCGCCGAAGGTCGAGCTCTTTCAGTGGCATGGAGACCAGACGGGAAGATTTTAGCTGTTGCTTTCAACGATGGTAAAATACAGCTCTTCGACATCGAAAACGCTGAATGTATTCATAAAACAAAAATCGAATCGACGCCCACGTCCATGGATTGGATAGAGGAAGGAAAAGAGAAAGTATCGACTGTTGATCATGAAACGTCTTCGAAAAACTTGCCGTTTTTCGTAGAAAAATCAGAACTTTATCTTCCTTCACTTTCACATCTGCCAAAATCTGCAGGAGCTCTGTTTTCGAAAGAAACTTTACAAGAAGAGTCGGAGGATCCCAAAAAGCTCAAGTGTCTACCCGAGGAGTTAAGCGTGTTGGTTGTCGGTGATGATAGAGGCAAAATACATATGTACCTGTATGGCATTTTCTTGTGTGCCTCACTGAATACTGCGGATGTCTTGCAGCATCATTCTGAATTTCAAGAAGTAACGAGTGCCTATGTGTCGCATGATTTAAAGGTGCTCTCAGCTGTCGTCAAATCACCTGTGATTGAATCAGATAAACAATCTGTGTCATTAGTCTTGTATGACACCGGATTGCTGTCCATGAGGAGACGTGAACTTGCACTTGTAGCTAAGAAAATGGGCGAGGTCACCTGCCTGATGGATTACTTTGATAACACTTTGCAGTCCATGTCAGACGCTTGGGAGGACATACTCCTTGAGATGGACACAAAGTTGACAGACTTTGCAGCAGAACGACTGACTGCCGGATCAAGTGTCAGTAGTGAATTCCTAACTTTACTCACTCATGGAGTGACAAGTCCTGAGCTACAGTCTTTCCTAATTCATGATCTCACAGAGAAAGGTCTCAAGAAGCTGGGACATAGCATTGAAAATTCTTACACAAGTATTCAAAATCTGGCATTGAAGCACTTGCAGTGTGTCATGCAATCTCTTCTGTTCCATGTGACAGAATTTCATGGAATGTCAAGATGGTATGAACAGTTTGGTGATTTGGGTCTTTCTGAGTTTGACATCCAAACTGTTATCACAAGTCTTGGTTCTGTCATGTTGAAAACACAAGAGCTTGTCCTTGTCATTGAAACAAGCCTCAAGAGCTTCAAAGCATTCTTTCAATGGCTTTATTATGCCATCTTGAGTTTATCTGATGCTGAAATTCCAGACTTTGTGAAACAGAGGAGCCAGCAAGAAGTAATGCTTTTGTCAGGCTTCATTCAAGATCAGCTTGTTGTCAACCAGCAAGGAAAGTTTACCCTGGAGAGAGTCGGTCAATATTTTGACCCCAAGTCACTAACAGTAAAGCCACCGTTTGGTAACAATGACTGGACAAAGTTTGTTGAGAGTCACCCAACACTCAGAGCAAGTCCTCTGCTAATACCTAACAAAGCAACTGATTCTCTGCTGACTCTTTCTGAACAACTCCATGAACACATCAAGAAAGCCTTTGCAGAACCAGTAAGTGCTATAAGCAAATCAATCTCTTGCTGGAACTGTTCTCCACTTTGTGAAATCAGCAAGAATGAAGATTCTTTCCATGTAGTGCAAAAATCGACTGGATTTCCTGTGCATCAGCTTGTAGTTTTTCCTGAAGACAGGAGACTGAACCTTGTTTCTATCAGGCCAAATGAGCGCAGGTTATTTCTTGCAAGAATTTGCATTGACAACTTGCCAGGTGACATTGAACAAGTGTTGTACTCTTTCTCTGATGTTATGTTCTATGACTCAGAGTATTTGTCAGTTTTGCTTCAGCAGCAGAAAGTAGATGATGGTGGTGATGAAGATGATGTTGATGGTGGGTTGTCAATATTGGCTCAAGTTCCTTACTCATGGCTTGAAGATAAAGACTTTCTGGATGTTGCACAAGTCAAACAAACATACATCAACCAAATATCACAACCTCCACCTATCAGTGTAGGGCCAAGAATTACCCATTTTCGGAAGCTGGCTGGAATGAGCGCAAGTTCTTTGTCTGTGAGTGGAACTCGGAAGGTCTCCTGTGTGTTGTCAGTTTTGCAAAGAAATGTCCGGCTGTTTGATATGGATGCCGAAGATGAGGAGGCAGAAGATGAGGAAACTGAGAATGAAGAATTAAACAATTCCTTTGAAGAGGAGCAGTGAACAGATTTCTGACAATTCATGTCTCCCTAGGGAACTAATTTTTGCCGAGCAATTTTCTCAAAGAATAGCAATAACTGAAGAACCTTTGTAGTAAACAAATGTTGGTGCAATGTAGATATTGCCTGAGAAAAATTTAAATCTGCTATGCTGTACTCATAGGCATATGACCCTCCAGTTTCCAAAATTTTATGAAATTTGTCAGGCAAAATACTCATGATTTGGGCAACAGTACTTGGGAGAAAACATTCCAAAAGCCTTCTCAACCTCAATAATAATTCATCAAGTTTAAACGAAGAAAATCACAACTGTGAAGGAGGTTTGGATACCTGGTCTTAATTAGCGTAGATCTTGACAATTTTACTTCCCTGTTTACTCCTTAGTTATTGTATTAAGTTTCTGATTTTACTCAACTGTCAATGGAAGTCAGGTCATAGAGTATGCAGCATTTCAAACTAACTATTTTTGAAATTTCAACATTTTCATCACACATGAGAATTGTGAACATTAATTTTTTGTTTTTTGTTTTTTTTTTGTTTACTGTAGTTTGAGTGCGTTTCTATCCTATCCTGATTTCAACACTCACATATTCAAGCATTGTGTAATTTTTTCAGACAAGAAGGTCACTGGTCGCCAAAGTCCAAAGATGCCTGTGGCCTATGACTGTACTGTGCCAGCATATTTTAATCTTCTAGCAACTGTACTTCTTGTACGTAAATTTAGTTATGATAAAAGTTATGGTACTGCAGAGCACATTATTTAATATAATTTTGGTAAATGTTCAGCAGGAGCTGAATTTTTTATATTTAGCTCTGATTAACAAAGCTGGAGGTCTGTATGGGAGAGTCTTGACCGTGGTTGTGAGTACAGACCGAATGCAGTGAGGTCTGTACACATGACCAAGGTCAAGATTCTCCCATACAGATTGACTTAGCTCGGTTAATAAGATGTTTATTATATGGCAAAGAAGAAAACTTTAATTCATTTAATGTAACTGGTTTGGTGACATTTCGCTTGCAAACAGCGAAGAGCATAACTTAAACCTGCCGAAATTTGCTCGTCCTCTTTACTTTTTTTTTTTTGTCATCAGGCATTTTGGCACTTCCATAACTGATTGAGAAGAAAATAAAAGAAAATGGTGAACATTTTTGTATTTTAGTTGGCTACTTTTTCAACGCAAAATGAAACCGGTCTAGATGCCAGTCTAGATGGGAAAATCTAGACCGTGGTCAGTATCGATTTCAGCCAATCAAATTCGTGAATTCGGTAGTTCCCAGTCCTCGTGAGACACAGCCATATAATAATACTCTTTAATAATAACAGATTTCACTGAGGTAAGTCAGAATATAGCATTTGCTCTTTAACAATAAGGTGTGGGTTTAATTTAAGTTGGTGGGCCTGAACTGAATACATGTACATGTATACACCCCTGTATTTATTCTTAGTCAACATTGTGATGGAGATAGATTAATAAAAAGGCTCAATAAACTAAAATAAAATAAAAGTTTGCTGCGTTCTCAAATCACTCAAGTGAGATAAGCATACATTTGCCTTAATCTTATAGGTCCTGACGTTTAGGATATTTTTTTAAGTTCATCTTGCAGTTAATCACTGATATCTTTTAACTTCTTTCCAGCCTCCCGTGCAGTTGTTATTTGGGAAAAAATTAACGCCCGGGCGGAGTGTGGGAGTATTCAGCGGACACACGTTTATGCAAAAATACGTTGTGTAAGTGATCCCGTAAAATTAAAGGACATTTCCCATGTACATACGTAATGAGACATACTTTTCCCGCGTAAAATGTAAATATGGCGGACAAAGTGGAAGAGGAATATTTCCGTCTGCATTTGCATGATTATAGAAAGGAAAATTGCTTTGTCTTTGTTTTTTTTTTCGAGGGTGATCTTAAATAATTTCTCGAAAAATATATGTCATCGAATTCAAGCTGCTTTGTTCTGTCAGATCGCCATAGTAAGGAATCTTACTTGCAGGAAGAATGCGAGTTTAATTCAAGCAAGATTTGCCGAGATGATGACGGAGAAGACTGGGTGGGCTGCGACGGGTGCGCCCAATATTTCCATGCGAACTGCCTGGGTGTCAGTTATTCCAAATCCTCTCACAGCCATTCTTCTTTTGCCCTCATTGAGAACCATTTTTATAGTTGATTGCATTATAAACTAGCCCCAGATTATTTGTCTTAAACAAGATTTTTGTTTTGAAACGAGTCTTAATTCCATTTGTAAATTCTTGAGCCTCTTATCAGTTGTTTTGAACACGGCATAACATTATATCGATTCAATGTCAGTGAACCTAAAAGTGAAACTAAGAAAATACTCTTCTTTTTTTCTTTGCCGTTAACTTAATTAAACCTTAGTCAGCTGCCACAGTGATGGAACAACGTACTTCAGCATGCTTCGGAAAAAGGCCACGTTTGTACGCTTTAATTCGGAATGCTACCATTCGATTGTAATGAATTTTTGCCGGACGATCCGCGCGCAATGGCGTAATTGTAACTTATGTACAGAAGAGGGGAAAAAGAATTGAGTATTATAAATTCGCAAACAATGGTAAAAATGATACCAGGTGTGCAACACTGAGCGAATGCACACTTTTGAAAGTTTTAACCGTTATTCGATGACAATTGATGACACCTAAATAAAGTAATTAACTTTAAAAATCCGTGTAAATGGTACTTAAATATTCCGTGACGCTTACACAACATATTTATTATTTAAAAGCATGCCCGCTGAATACCCCCACACTCCGCCCGGGCGTTAATTTTTCCCTGTTATTTGAGTCGTCACACAACGCTTCTCTCTACTAACTGAAGAAGGGAGAAGAATTGCGTGACAGCCCCAAAAACGGCTGCAGAGGAGACGAAGACAAACTATGCAGAATATCAGAGCGCAGTATCAAAGCCAAGGAGCTCATATGACTCCTGCCCATCCTTTTTACTATAACTCCTTGGCAGAATGTGCCCAAATCGTTGGCACACCCAAACAGATTTGGTAGTCCGGCAGGTTGTCACACCCCGTCGATAGTCACGTGCTAAGAATTTGCCATATCACGTGTGGGACGTACAGTTTAAAAACTTCCGTTTTGACTGATTGTGCCCATAGCGATTTGACAATGGCGACCAAGAGCAATCTCTCCGCTGTGCTTCGTAAAGTGGACGATCTGCGCTTGGTACGAATACGTTATGTTATCTGCTGTATCTATATTCAGAAGGTTCTATGCTTTGTGTAGCTCTTTGTAACAATGTGTATTTTTTTAACAGGAGGAACGCCCAATCCCAGAACCTGGCAAGGGCGGTAGGTGTAAACGTAGTTCTTGTTTATAGCTTGTTGTTAAATTTTGCTCTTGGATTCCAGTAAAAATCGAATTTATTGGTTTTTACTGAGCTGAAGCAAGGTTTGCCTCTTAGAAATTTGAAACGACAAGAGCCAGAATGCATTACTTGCAGGGCTTTTTGTTTGCGTGTATACCACTGTTGAACATGATCAATTATTAGAGACTTTAGGCAAATCGCTACCGCTGGCGCTGATACGGCTACCGGAAGTAAATTACCCCCAAAATGAGACACTGCGCATGTACGTCCAGCCGTAGCGTGAACTCTGACTACGTGCAATCTCGTTCCCAGAGTCTTCGTTCCCCTTGACCACCGGTCGGAAAACGAGAGCTCTGGGAGCAACCATTTGCACATGTGCCATAGAGGCAGACTGTGCAATGAAACCAGATAGGCAATCTCATTCCCAGAGTCTTCGTTCCCCTTGACCAGCGGTCGGAAAACGAGAGCTCTGGGAGCAACCATTTTGAAATAACTGAATTCTGGTGATTCTGTCTAACCGGTGTCACTGCGCAGTCTGCATGTATGACGCATGCCTGAAATGGTTGCTCCCAGAGCTCTCATTTTCCGACCGCTGGTCAAGGGGAATAAAGACTCTGGGAACGAGATTGCCAGATAGGCTGAATCACCAGAATTCATTCCCAGAGCTCTCGTTTTCCGACTGTTGGTCAAGGGGAACGAAGGCTCTGGGAACGAGATTGGACTACATGAGTCGGGATGTTTTGCCATAGTGGCTACTATGTCGGGTTTATTTCGCTTCTCTGGCCCTTTTCAACCGACATCTTGGCATTTGAAGAATTCCGTTGGATACTATATCCTTTAAAGTCAATTTAAGTCAAAGATTGTGTCAAAGTTGCTTCTCATAAGCTTGTAAATCCTTATCCTGAATTTATGATGAGTTTTGGCAAAGGTGTTGGAATGGTGAAGAGAGTCAAGTGAAATATTTGTGTTGAGCAAGAGGTTGTTTTTCCTTGGTTAAGTTTGCTTTGAGGGTTTAGTGAAGGTGTTTTATATCTGGATAACTATACGATGCTCTTTTGCTTCTTTGAGTATTGATATATTTGTGTTCTTCACTCGATAGTCTTCGAGATATTTGTCTCTGAAATTATATATTTCATCCATCAAATTGTTATGGTACAAAGTGTATGGCATTCGCTTTCGCTCAGAAATAATCTGTTCGTCCTAGGAAGGCGAATAACGGCCATCGTCCTTTGAGCAAAGCCATTTGGCCGTGAGAAACTAAATAAAAGAGATTTTAAACTCCTTAACTGATGTTCCTTTCATCTTTGTATTTCACTTTACTCGCTAAACTTAAAATTTGGAAGACCACCAAGACATACTATCCCCAGGCCTTTTCAGTCACGGCAGCCATAGTAGCACCAGCCGTACTGATTTGCTTAAACTCCCTAATACGTGACATAGTGCTGTTGGCGATTGCGTTACAATTTTAGTTGTTTATCAGCTGACAATGTAGGTATGAGAACTTGTTCTAAGTGCTATGCGCTTAGAACATAATTGAAATAAAAGTGGCTTACCATATTTTTGTATTGCAGTATTTTGATGTCTCTGTGTTCCTGTGGTTATACCTGCTATCACATCACGTGAAAAAAATAGATGCACTTTTCCCAGCTTGTTACCAGAATTCATGTTATATTTTTTTGAAAAAACTTAACTTCATTCCATTTCTCTCCAAATTAAAGAGGTGCAAATTGCAATGCATGCTGTTGGAATCTGTGGTTCAGATGTGCATTACTGGAAGAAGGGAAGAATTGGGGACTTTATCCTCACAGCACCTATGGTTCTTGGGCATGAATCAAGTGGGATAGTGTCTGCTCTTGGTGAAGGGGTCACAGACCTCAAAGTTGGTAAGTCCATTATGCCCACTATTATCACTTACATACTACTTTTCCATAAGGGGCCATGTATTCTTCAGGGTAAGTAGAACTGAAAGAAATGCGATGCAATATTGATAATGGTTTAAGTACAACATAGTCTTGAAGCAGTTATGTAAATCGCATTGTAAGCAGTGTCAGTCATTGTATGTTGTGTTCCCTGGGTGGGGTTGTGTCAGCATTTACATTGTAAGTACAGTGCAATGTAACCATGTTGTAAGTATTTGCAAGGGACCAAATTGTCAAGGGTGGTAGTAATTTGTACTGTAAGTACATGTAGTTTCAGTTTGGTGTTATGCTGTTTGCAAATAAAATTAATATAACTAAAAAGTGTTGATCTCATTTGTTCAATCATTTTTGTGGGCTGCAAGGTGACAGAGTGGCCATTGAACCAGGAGTCGGCTGTCGGATTTGCTCCTTTTGCAAGGAAGGTCGTTACAATTTATGTCCAGAAATGAAGTTTGCTGCTACGCCTCCATATGATGGCTCACTGTGCAGATACTATGTTCACGCTGCTGACTTTTGTTATAAGTAAGTTATGATTCAGATTATCCTGCACAGTCATCCCCAAAAGGCTTTAAACCAGTGTAAACAACCACTGAAATGAAGATACTTTGCAAATTATTAGATATATTTGATTGTTACCAGGGATTTCATTAACGGACGGACACCCTACAAATTGGGGGGTTGTCAAGACGATTTTGCTTGCCTGGCTAGAGCATCTGGAGGAAATTCTTATAATGGAAGTTCAGTTTAAATAGTTTCACTCGCCTGTGAAAACCAGTTGCCCTCCTGCTGTTAATGAAACCCCTGTGTCACAGTTTGTATAATGTATATGATTCAAAACCATGGTACATTCATTTGGTAAATACTTTCGCACTGCACAATAGGAACAATCTGATTTTGAGTCCATGCAGCACTAAGCCACTCTAAATAGCTTGGGTGCAAAATGGATACCCTAAATAAGGATGACACCGTGCCTGATGTAGTGATTCTACTCCTTTAGGCTTCCTGATCATGTATCACTTGAGGAAGGAGCTCTCCTTGAACCACTCTCTGTTGCAGTACATGCTTGTCGTAGGGCTGGTATCTCCATTGGAAGCAATGTATTGGTTTGTGGAGCTGGTAGGGAGTTGTAGCTTAATTAAGATGTAGTGATTCCATTCCTTTAGGCTTCCTGATCATGTATCACTTGAGGAAGGAGCTCTCCTTGAACCACTCTCTGTTGCAGTACATGCTTGTCGTAGGGCTGGTATGTCCATTGGAAGCAATGTATTGGTTTGTGGAGCTGGTAAGGAGTTGTAGCTTAATTACAATGGCATACTGGTCAATAAATCTGTCATCAAAGTACTGGCTGCTATTAGTGCCAGAAACAATAAATCTGTTTAACAAGATAATTTGGTTTTATCAACTGGGTTGACAAATTATGTGAATCGGCCACCGAATCTCTTTACAGTGCCCAATTCACATTATCAACCCGGTTGATAAAACCAAATTACCTTGTTATAATCCCCACTGACACAGCACCACAGTTTCTTTAGAAACGTACCCCCTCTATTCATTTGCTTAACTTACATGTGTTTTGCTGTTATGATATTTGCAGGTCCAATCGGTTTAGTGAACCTTATGACTGCCAAAGCTTGTGGTGCAAGCAAAGTGGCTATCACAGGTGAATGCTGTTATTGTTAATTACCAGCCATGTTTGTTTATAGGTTGTCCATACTAATAATCATTACCTGCCAACTTTTAACCTGAAATTTTTTAACCTAAGAGCATGGCTTACATGACACAAGCATGACTGTGGAATTCAAGACGATTTTATGATTTTTATTTATATATATTTATGTTTTTTTGGGGGGGAGGGGCAGTGATGACATAATGGCAAGAGAGCTTGACTGCCATTAATATAGCCAGGTTCATACATTTCGGTTTTGCCTAGCTCCTGTCAATCAAGGGGTTTTCTCTGGGTACTCTGATCAGTTTTCCTCCCTGGAAAAACCAACATTTCCAAATTCCATTTTGACCTGGATAGTCAGCCCTGTGTGAACACAAGCTTGGACTGATTTGGCTTCCTCTCCAAATATAAATATTGTAATTTACAAGCATGTTTAAATACTTCTCCTTGAATACAACATTCTTTGTGAAGGTCATAGTTTAATTAAGATTTTCTTTCAGACACTGCTCACTTCTTGGAACACATGATGCCGACTTGCCTAAAGATATCTTCAGACTTGTTTTTGTGCCAAATAGAAGTTTGCTTTGATCAACAAAGATACCTAATTAAGAACATCAATCTACTCTAAGTGATCAACTGTCAACTGCTTGTCTTTCAGATCTTGATGAAGGCCGGCTAAATAAAGCCAAGGAACTTGGTGCAGACTATATCATCAAAGTAGATCCTGGCAAAGATAGCCGTGCCTTGGCTAAGGAAGTTGTAAATAGCCTGGGATTGGCTGATCAAAGCATTGAATGCACTGGAGCCGAGTCTAGCTTTCATACAGCAATTCATGTTAGTTGACCCTTTGATGTTTCTAAAAGTAATGATTATCAACTGTTCCCTTTGTCATATAACAGCAACAACAAAAAGTTATCAATTTGGGACAGGACTAAGATGTAACACCAAAACCTCATAACCAAAGATTAAAGAATGAGGGAATTGAAATATAGGTCACTGGGTTATCAAAAGCAGCCAGTTGCTGGCAATAATCATCATCTACTTTTGAATGATTTCAGCCTGGTACTCTGTTGAGCTGTGCGTCTCAACCACCTATCCCAGCTTCGAAGCCTTCAAAGACAATCATGGGGTCATAACTTTCTTGGATAAATTTAATGTCATCAGTTGCCAGTACTTATGCCCTCTCCAACCCCCTTCCCCTGTAGCAGGTGATAAGCAAAACTATTCTACATTCAATACATTTATTTGTTCACTCCCATTGTCTGCAATTAGCACAGCAGTGCTAAGTCTAGCATTTGTGTTTTTATTTCTATTTTTTTATTACATTTTATTCCTCTTCATTTATTTACTTTACTTCTCTGTAATATGCATCATCATTCTTTAATGTTTAGGCAACCAAGTCAGGAGGGACACTTGTGGTAGTTGGGATGGGGAAGGCAGTTGTGCAATTTCCCATTGTGGATGCCTTGGTTAGAGAAGTGGACATCAGAGGAATTTTTCGATATGTTAACTGGTAAGCTGAATATGGTGATATCACCTTTTTGTGGTTCAAATGGAAAATTTGTTGGTATTCCCTTACTTGGGTGGGTTTTATTAAAGTTTTTTACTCTTGTTTCACTCCCTGTGAAGGAGGGTGAGGTCCTAAATAAAAGTCATAAAAAGCATGCTCTGATTGGCTATAGGGCATTATTCGGACGATCACACAATACGAACTACTGATACTCCTGGGTTCAAACCATTTACTGTGTTACGTTCACTTGGACGACAGAGCGAACGACTTGCGAACAACTACATCAGTTCGGTAAGTACTGTCAGACGAATACGCCAACAACTTTGGTTCAACCACCGCTGCAAAGACCAGGGTCTCGTTCCGGCCGGACTTAAACTTAAGTCTCCGTTGAACACACAAGAGGCCATCCAGATCGTCAAATCCACCTGTAGACGTCTGGTCAAAGCGCGGATAAACGACTGTCACAGAAGACTCAACTACTGCAACAATAAACTACGACGACAACAACTTGACAAACTTAAACAACTGTTACCGACTAACTTACTTGACACTGTTATGACAATCGCCGACAAAACCACAGACCGCGTTCGTACTGAACAAGAACGAAAACTGACGACACTTCAACGCAATAAAGACAGAAACCGACCGAAAACTGACGATAACTGGGTAAGGAATATTTCTTCCCGTCCCTTAGACAAAACCGAGACTCACGTACTGTCCTACGGACTAAAACACTCAGTGACGCCTAAACGGATACCGACCGAGTCTATTGTATCTAGAGTTGAGGCGGTTCTGTCTCGTCAACGAGACTTATCAGAATCTGCCAAGGATAACATCAGAAGCAGAATTGCTTCCACGGTACAATCAGCCTCTATACCTGACAATAACTTGACAAAAGACGAACAACAAGCAGTGAAACGACTGAAAAACGACAACAACATTGTCATACTACCAGCCGACAAAGGACGTGTCACTGTTGTTATGGACAAGACTGACTACTTTGACAAAATGGGCGCACTTGTTAACGACAAACAAACTTACGAAGAACTTAAACTCGACCCGACGCCAACACTTCAACGTAAACTTAACAGCAAAATCCTTACGCTTAAAAAGACTGACGCTATTAACACTCAACGCTACTATCGACTGAGGTGCTCAGTACCTCAACCACCGAAACTTTACGGACTGACGAAACTACACAAGCCTGGTATACCGATGCGACCTATAGTGTCATTCTGTGGGTCCCCTACGTATCAACTGTCTAAGTACTTGACGACCATACTGCAACCCCTTACTGACAAATCAAGACGCAAACTACAATCTACGGAGAACTTTATTGACGCTATTAAGACAGTACAGATACCCGACGACTACAAACTTGTGTCTTTTGGTGTGAAATCACTGTTCACCAGTATTTCACTTCAATTGGCATTACAGTGTACCGAGACCGCTATACAACAATCTACTGTTAAACTACTGTTACCGACAGAAGACATCATGGACTTACTGAACCTTTGCCTTACATCGACTTACTTTCAGTACAACGGTAAACACTACAAGCAGTTGCATGGAAGAGCCATGGGGTCGCCTGTTTCTGTCGTTGTCGCAGAAATTGTGATGCAACACGTGGAGGAACGCGCCCTTACAACTTGCCGACAAACGATACCGCTTTGGTTACGCTACGTTGACGACACCTTTACCGCCGTTCACAAAGACGAAATTGACGATTTTCACGACCACCTAAACGAACAGAACGCCGACATCCAGTTTACTAAAGAGATCGAAGAAAATGGAAAACTTCCTTTTCTAGACTGTTTGGTAAGCCGCGACAACAACGAACTACGAACGACAGTGTACAGAAAACCGACGCATACCGACAGATTACTTGACGACGACAGATTACTCCTACAACCCGACTTCACACAAAGCCACGACTATAAAGACTTTGACGAGACGAGCGCAACTAGTTTGTGACACACCGGACAGCTTACGTGACGAAAACAGATACCTTGAACGTGTTTTTCACAAAAACAACTACAACGCTGACTTTATTAGACGAAACATTTACCGACCTACTCAAGCTGACGCTACGAACAGGAACCCTACACCTGTTACTACAGTGGCCATACCTTACATTAAGGGCACTTCTGAGACCATCTCACGGATCCTGCAGCCCTACAACATCCGTGTAGCCCACAAACCTACAACTACGTTACGACACTTACTGACTAACGTGAAAGACAGAGAAGAACCTAACAACAGACAGGGAGCAGTTTACAAGATCAAAATGCTCTGACTGCCAGGCTTCCTACATTGGTGAGACTGGCAGAAACCTTAACACGAGACTGACTGAACACAAACGAGCCACGAGAAATGGTGATGCCAACAATCACATTGCTGTACATCATCAACTGACAAACCACAACATTGACTGGGACTCTGCTCAGTGCTTAACCTACAGTGCAAACTATTTTCAACGACTGACTCTGGAAAGCTGGTACACTAACCTAGAACAAACGCTTCTTAACAGATGTCAACAACTACCGGCGCCTTACAAACGACTTATGCATGACGGAAACGAAACCGACAAACGGACTTCTAACAGACCGACTTAACAATACACGGACCAAAAACCGACCTATTTGACTAACAATAGACGGATCGAAACCCACCAATGACTGATGACAAACTTTACACGAGTCTTTCAGCCAATACCATCATGGCTATACTGACCAATCACGTTCAACGGACCAGACTTACAACATCATCGACTGACAAACACTATTCACTTGACTCTGAAGATGACTTCCGCTCAGGTTGTCGAAACGTCAGCCACCAACAACAGTTCTTTTCAGAACTACACTCACCCGGACGATCACACTATACGAACTACTGATACTCCTGGGTTCAAACCATTTACTATGATAGGGCATTATCTCCCATAATGCCCTTGGGCCGATTATGGGCCTGCAAAGACAGAGTATAAAGCAATGCAGGAAAATCTCAAATCTCGACCTTGCCATAATTGACCTTGCTATCGCTCAGTCAGTACAGCATGGTCTCGGTTTGAGATTTTTCTGTTCATACCTCAAGTAGTTATTATAATTTTATTTTTTTGTGTGTCACAGTTATCCTACAGCCTTGGCACTGATTGCATCTGGAGCAGTGAATGTCAAACCACTTATGACTCATCACTTCAAACTGGAGCAGTCTCTAGATGCCTTTGAGACCTCTAGAACCGGTGCTGGAGGAGCAATCAAAGTTGTCATCCACTGCAGTGAGGGATACCAGATATAACAAAAAAGTCATATCTCAACAGTTTTCTAATACATAGTTTTTTTCAAGGCAAGCAATGTAGTTTTCAATACCATGGTATCCTTTATATCAAGTATTTTGACAGAAAGATCGGACTATAAAACAGTTGTCACCTTTTAACACCTTGAGTTGTGGGACTGCAAAATATAAAATCGAACTGATCTCTTTTTAGTCATACCATGTTTTAGAATTCTCATAAAACCAAAATATCACTTTGATATAGGAGAAGTGAGAACAGTCTTAGACAACGTCAAATAGCTATTTTTATCTGGAACAGGCATCATAAAAGGCTCAAGTTGTGTGCTTGTTGTTTAGGCTTTGGTTGTCGATAAACAACTTGGGACCAGTGTGAAAAATCTATGAGCCGGGTAACTGAGAGTAAGAGTGTGCACTTGGTAGAGACAAAAGGACGGAATAGTCCTCTAAGTTAATGCTTAGTCAACCTAGCTTTACCTGAATTTAGCTAAATTGAAGCTAGTGGCTTAGGAAACTTTCCAAATTAAAACGTAGCGTTTCAAGTAAATTATTGACTAGGAAAAAAGTGGTAATGGATTTTATTTTGGAGGTATCTTGGTCTTGGGTTATTTATTATAAATAAGATGAACATATAATTAAACAAAATAAACTTTGACAAGCTATCCCATTGTGTGAACTTTTTTGCATACTTTCAGTTAGCTAAAACATGTACCAGATTAGTACTGTCTATGTCGGCCAATCCATCTTGATAAAATAAAAATGTCCCCAATGTAATTGTAGAGAGAAGAAAGGGATCAATCTTGCTGTGTTGCATCAACCTCAGCAAACAAAGGAACCTATTGCCTTCATTCTGTTTGAAACAAGTCATCTTAAAACAACAACAAAACTTATCAATAAATGCTACAGTTTGTCACTCCAGGTTGAGTAACGTAAAGAGTGCAACCACGAGGAATTCTTCGAAGAATTTTTCGCGTGCACGTGTGCAGCCGTACTTTACCTCACACGAACGTAGTTTTTTGAGACAATGTTAATACTCTTTAAACATGAAATGATTCAAAAACGAATCTCAACTTTAAAAAAAAAAACGACAACCAACACCACATGAAAGTACGGCTCTCAACAACAGCTTTCACTTGAATGGTATCTTGCATAACATAGTAAACAACATCACACAAGAGCATAGCTTTATTTGAATGGTTAAACACAAGGGTTCCATCTAAAGAAGACAAGTTAGGACAGGATTAATCGAATTAGTTCACTTATGCCCCAACCGCCACGTCATGCATGAGAGCGCGCGCTAAGCAACAAAATGAACAATGATAGGGTAGATGGCCATTGCTATAGCTTTGCCTGGATTTAATGATCTTGGACGTTCGGTGACCCCTACTTTTCTTTCTAGAAACAGATTTTATTCACAATTATCCCCACATTGTCCAAAAATGAACAAAAAATCAATGTGGGAAGTTAAAAGAATTCAAGATTTCCGTCCACGGGACATCGAATCCTGCCACCTTTCGGCTACAAGGCGCGTGAAACTATGGTCGCTAAATGCGAACTTGGTCTTTAAGGAACCTGACCAGTTGATTAAATTCACTTAATAGGTCCACTTAAACAATATTTGGGAGAGAACATTTCACTTCAAAGATCTAATTGCGATATTTTTGGGCTAACAGACACTGTGGCCTTATTCGCTAACGAAGCCCGATTTTGTTCAGATTTAGGATGTTATTCCGGGCATGTTCTCTCCAAAACAAAGTCGGTGACCCCCCATTTTTTTTTTTTTTAACATTTCTGACATAATTAACTCATCATCTAACAGTGGTAAACGTCTCAGAAAAAAATCAATGTTGGAAAGTTTTCGCGCAAACGTCCGAGTTAGATCATTCGCTCTCGATTTCGTTGAAAACTCTATCTAAATCCTTTTCACAGACGCTAAGAAGCGGCTGTCATTCTGTTCAAAACCGCACACTGCCTCCCTACTCAATATCTACAACAGAATAGATAGTGAGTAGCATAGCCAATCAGAGAACAGCATTCGTGATAGAACGCTAGAACTAATTCATGATAGTTGATATCTGCTATTTGTCGTGTAACATCACTTGTGTAGAATAAACCCATATTAGTAGCGATTGATGTCGCTGCTAGACGCGAAAGCGTTAAATTTGGAAAAGAGAAATGTCCTGTATTGCAGGTAGAAATCTCGGGATTTCCGTATGAAGCACATCTAATAAAGCGGATAAAACGTTTGGCACCTTTCCTAACAGGTATCGATCATTTTCAGGCTTTTTCGGTACAAAAAAAAAAACAGATTAGTTTGCCATGATAAAACGGCTTCCGTATCGCTGCGGACGGTATGTCGAAACAAACAGCGCAGAACAATAGGCCCTTTGCACGATCCGGTCACATGGTACAAAATCACACATGCTGGTGAGCAAGTTGCGCAGTGGGACTTCCAAACCAAAGGCAGGTCCAGGTGTACTGGTACGAGTTGCATTGTTTTGGAAGTCCCACTGCGCAACTTGCTCACCAGCATGTGTGATTTTGTACCATGTGACCGGATCGTGCAAAGGGCCTATTTCAAGTGTAAACCATTGCAAAAACGTGAGAGGACTGGGATGAGTTTCTTATATTGATTAGATTGAAAATCTAAACATTTCAACTGAAATGTTGCTGAATGAAAAGCTACCCAATCAAGTTTGAGAGTTTTCAGCGGGAAATTGTCCAAATGGGAGCCTTGCAAAAGTTGCAAGATTCCATACAAACCCTTACAATGTTGTGGCCTGTCTACCCAACCCATACAAACTCTCTATTTTAGGTGATATTTGAAGAGCTATCATTTTACCATTTTCCTCCTCTAAATACTTCTATTCTTGCTTAAGACTCTCAAATTCAGTTGATCTTTCATTTAAATATCTTAGTTTTTCAAACAAACGGAAAACAACCATACTCTTTCCCAGTCGTCTCACGTTTTTGCAATGGGCTATTGAACCACTAAAACAAAACATTGAACTAAGCGTGTTATGCGTGCAGGTTACCGGAATTTGGGGAAAGGCATGGGTTAATTGCGAGAATCGGAAGTGAGAGAAAGATACTTTTGGAGTAAGACGCCACTTTATTAAATAAACGTTTCTTAACCGAAAAGCTAGACAAAGTCCGTCGTCCGTGACGCGCGAAATCCTGGGGGCGAGGAGCGCTCCTCGCCCTCAGGATTTCGCGCGGCATTTTTTCTTGCGGTTTTCTTTCGCGTCACGCACGACAGACTAAGCGAAAGAGGGACTACTCGTAGTCTACCGAAAAGCTTGATAAAAGTCACATTCAATAATACATTCCTTTTCTACGAAGCACAACTAGAACACGGAAAGAACACTGAAACATAAAACAAAACCCACCTTTAGGCTAGCCGTTGCTTCTGTGCTTCATAATGCATGATGTAATTAAGACTTTTAATAAAATTATCATGCCTTCTTCAGGCAGAACGTTTTCAACTAGTGTCGTTAGTGTTTTAGAAACCTGTTAGTGCTGTTACTGTTCTAGAATGCTGAGCTACTAGATTATAATGAAACAATCGATGTTCAATGTCTTTGGCATTAATTAATACCGTTAAATTTATGATAACTGGATAAGACGGAAACCACAAAGATCAAAACATTTTGATAATCTGAAAGAAGAACTAGGTTATTCAAGGGTAGATAACTGTATATTTACGTTTTAGGCCAAACTACGCATTCCAATATCTATACATTTACCTCGTCATTAGTTGGGAGAATTTGATTACACAATGACGCAGTTCCCCCTATAGAGTGTGTTCATTGTCACGTAATAAAAAATAAAATCAAAAACCATTCAGTGGATAATGTCAAGAAATTGTGATATTATAGAAGATAAATAAAGAAGACAGTTCTTCAAGTTTAAGGTGTGTGCGTTGTCCCAAAGTTGAGATATTCTTCGAAATGTTCCGCGCAAAATTATAGAGTCTAGTATGGAGCCGCTATGTTGGGGAACCTCCTTAGTCCTCCAATATGGCGGCTGGAAAATAGTGTAAACATCTGGAACTTACTTTGGCTATCTAGCCGACTGATTATCTGAACCGAACCATAAAACATTTACACGAGTACTTTTCCTAATACTTTAACTCCAAAATGCATATTTTTCGACAAACGCGGTCTTCCCAAACGTAGATTCGCCTTTAGCCATTTCCACGTAGCTGGTGAAAGATGCCAACACAGTGTTCAGTCACGAGGACCTTATTGAGCCTTTTATTTCTTTCCAAGGCCTTTTGAGGTTGGGGGTGGCGAGATAAAGCTTATTTTATATTATAAGTCAGTTACGGAACATATAAAAGAAATACAGAGGAATAATTTTAAAATGTAGTATTGTTCAGTATCATATGGCTGGTGTTCGTAACAGGTAGAGCGGTTTTCAATTGAGTGTGGAAAGTAATTAGGTAATTACTTTGGTTTTGGTCGTACTATGATTTGACATTGGTTGCGTAGTCTAATTGGTAAATAATTTGTTTGGTTTTATTGTCAATGCTTTATTTAGAGAGAGCGAGAGATACTGATTCCAAACTACTACGTTATCTTATCAAACCTGTAACAGTAAAAATGCCGTAAAAATTACCGCTTTCCGCTAGCAGGCCGTAAGACTGCAAAATTCCAAACTTTTTAATAAAGACACCAGTTCAAAATTCGTTATCATATTGCAGGGTTTGTTTGTCGAAAAAGAAAAGAACTTTACACCTCGAATACAACCACCATAATTACGGCATAGCACATACTGTATAAAATGATCATGCGACATTGCACCTTCACAAAAGTAGTAGCATAATTATGCAAAGTATCATTTGGTCTAAAAAAAGATATAACGAAAGTAAACAAACAACTTAAAACCATCGATAACGTTCAAATCGACCGAAATGACAGTCGTAATGCGTTTGCCCATAAAACTCCACCAACTCTGAAACTTCACAACTCTGATTTGAAGCCCATTAACTGTTTAATTAACTGTTTACCTAAACAGCAATAATTCAAGCAAGTAAAGGCGATACCTGAATAATAAATCAAGTGCTTTTGTGTCCACGAAAAAGAGAAACGAAACTAAGTCATATTGATGAAAATATTTATTTTGGAGGAATGTAATCTCGCCTATCGTGATTTCCTTATCGCTTCCTTGAATAGGTAGGGTTGCCGTCGCCTTGCAATGAGATTATTGACTGCGGAATACTCGGGAAGTTAGAAACTTCTGTTTCCCGGGGACTTTTCCTCTTACGGAATTAAGATGTTCCGGAATCATTTAAAAACCCTATTCTTTTCTACTTTAGCCAACCAGGAAAATAAATAACAGTCTCCACCGCGTATTTCTGTCTTAGTTTTGTTTTCAGCCTATATCCCTCAATAAAAAATGCTTCTGACACTGGACTTTCCGCGAGACATCGTCAATACACTCTGGCATGAACTGCCCAACTCTTACCGAACTTAGTCGTTCAGTACACAAAAATCAACCTTTACATTGATAAAAACTAGGACAAATAATATGAGTAGTTCCAGGTTGCGGTCATAAATTTCAATCTTTTAAACTAACAGCAAAACACTTCGATTTGGTACGGGAGACTTTCATACTCTAACAAACTTTTCAAGTTTAACTCCATCACCGTTAAATGTTTGCATTGAATTCTTTTTTTATTTTTTAAAAAGTAATAAATAGTATTTTTTAAAAAGTATCTCGAATTAAACTTTAAAAACCGTATTTGTAATCTTTATTGGAAACGTTAAAACTGTTCAAATCTATCCATTATCTCAGGGGCGGAGCAGTAGTAGCCCAGGGGCAGCATCGGTTATCGCGTCATCGGGTAAGTTAAGACCTGCTGGAAAGGGTTAATTAGTGGATGGGTTAATTAGTGGATGGGTTACTTGCGCTGAATATGTCATCTCCTCCCGAGTAAAGAGTAAAGAGTAAAGAGTAAAGAGTAAAGAGTAAAGAGTAAAGAGTAAAGAGTAAAGAGTAAAGAGTAAAGAGTAAAGAGTAAAGAGTAAAGAGTAAAGAGTAAAGAGTAAAGAGTAAAGAGTAAAGAGTAAAGAGTAAAGAGTAAAGAGTAAAGAGTAAAGAGTAAAGAGTAAAGAGTAAAGAGTAAAGAGTAAAGAGTAAAGAGTAAAGAGTAAAGAGTAAAGAGTAAAGAGTAAAGAGTAAAGAGTAAAGAGTAAAGAGTAAAGAGTAAAGAGTAAAGAGTAAAGAGTAAAGAGTAAAGAGTAAAGAGTAAAGAGTAAAGAGTAAAGAGTAAAGAGTAAAGAGTAAAGAGTAAAGAGTAAAGAGTAAAGAGTAAAGAGTAAAGAGTAAAGAGTAAAGAGTAAAGAGTAAAGAGTAAAGAGTAAAGAGTAAAGAGTAAAGAGTAAAGAGTAAAGAGTAAAGAGTAAAGAGTAAAGAGTAAAGAGTAAAGAGTAAAGAGTAAAGAGTAAAGAGTAAAGAGTAAAGAGTAAAGAGTAAAGAGTAAAGAGTAAAGAGTAAAGAGTAAAGAGTAAAGAGTAAAGAGTAAAGAGTAAAGAGTAAAGAGTAAAGAGTAAAGAGTAAAGAGTAAAGAGTAAAGAGTAAAGAGTAAAGAGTAAAGAGTAAAGAGTAAAGAGTAAAGAGTAAAGAGTAAAGAGTAAAGAGTAAAGAGTAAAGAGTAAAGAGTAAAGAGTAAAGAGTAAAGAGTAAAGAGTAAAGAGTAAAGAGTAAAGAGTAAAGAGTAAAGAGTAAAGAGTAAAGAGTAAAGAGTAAAGAGTAAAGAGTAAAGAGTAAAGAGTAAAGAGTAAAGAGTAAAGAGTAAAGAGTAAAGAGTAAAGAGTAAAGAGTAAAGAGTAAAGAGTAAAGAGTAAAGAGTAAAGAGTAAAGAGTAAAGAGTAAAGAGTAAAGAGTAAAGAGTAAAGAGTAAAGAGTAAAGAGTAAAGAGTAAAGAGTAAAGAGTAAAGAGTAAAGAGTAAAGAGTAAAGAGTAAAGAGTAAAGAGTAAAGAGTAAAGAGTAAAGAGTAAAGAGTAAAGAGTAAAGAGTAAAGAGTAAAGAGTAAAGAGTAAAGAGTAAAGAGTAAAGAGTAAAGAGTAAAGAGTAAAGAGTAAAGAGTAAAGAGTAAAGAGTAAAGAGTAAAGAGTAAAGAGTAAAGAGTAAAGAGTAAAGAGTAAAGAGTAAAGAGTAAAGAGTAAAGAGTAAAGAGTAAAGAGTAAAGAGTAAAGAGTAAAGAGTAAAGAGTAAAGAGTAAAGAGTAAAGAGTAAAGAGTAAAGAGTAAAGAGTAAAGAGTAAAGAGTAAAGAGTAAAGAGTAAAGAGTAAAGAGTAAAGAGTAAAGAGTAAAGAGTAAAGAGTAAAGAGTAAAGAGTAAAGAGTAAAGAGTAAAGAGTAAAGAGTAAAGAGTAAAGAGTAAAGAGTAAAGAGTAAAGAGTAAAGAGTAAAGAGTAAAGAGTAAAGAGTAAAGAGTAAAGAGTAAAGAGTAAAGAGTAAAGAGTAAAGAGTAAAGAGTAAAGAGTAAAGAGTAAAGAGTAAAGAGTAAAGAGTAAAGAGTAAAGAGTAAAGAGTAAAGAGTAAAGAGTAAAGAGTAAAGAGTAAAGAGTAAAGAGTAAAGAGTAAAGAGTAAAGAGTAAAGAGTAAAGAGTAAAGAGTAAAGAGTAAAGAGTAAAGAGTAAAGAGTAAAGAGTAAAGAGTAAAGAGTAAAGAGTAAAGAGTAAAGAGTAAAGAGTAAAGAGTAAAGAGTAAAGAGTAAAGAGTAAAGAGTAAAGAGTAAAGAGTAAAGAGTAAAGAGTAAAGAGTAAAGAGTAAAGAGTAAAGAGTAAAGAGTAAAGAGTAAAGAGTAAAGAGTAAAGAGTAAAGAGTAAAGAGTAAAGAGTAAAGAGTAAAGAGTAAAGAGTAAAGAGTAAAGAGTAAAGAGTAAAGAGTAAAGAGTAAAGAGTAAAGAGTAAAGAGTAAAGAGTAAAGAGTAAAGAGTAAAGAGTAAAGAGTAAAGAGTAAAGAGTAAAGAGTAAAGAGTAAAGAGTAAAGAGTAAAGAGTAAAGAGTAAAGAGTAAAGAGTAAAGAGTAAAGAGTAAAGAGTAAAGAGTAAAGAGTAAAGAGTAAAGAGTAAAGAGTAAAGAGTAAAGAGTAAAGAGTAAAGAGTAAAGAGTAAAGAGTAAAGAGTAAAGAGTAAAGAGTAAAGAGTAAAGAGTAAAGAGTAAAGAGTAAAGAGTAAAGAGTAAAGAGTAAAGAGTAAAGAGTAAAGAGTAAAGAGTAAAGAGTAAAGAGTAAAGAGTAAAGAGTAAAGAGTAAAGAGTAAAGAGTAAAGAGTAAAGAGTAAAGAGTAAAGAGTAAAGAGTAAAGAGTAAAGAGTAAAGAGTAAAGAGTAAAGAGTAAAGAGTAAAGAGTAAAGAGTAAAGAGTAAAGAGTAAAGAGTAAAGAGTAAAGAGTAAAGAGTAAAGAGTAAAGAGTAAAGAGTAAAGAGTAAAGAGTAAAGAGTAAAGAGTAAAGAGTAAAGAGTAAAGAGTAAAGAGTAAAGAGTAAAGAGTAAAGAGTAAAGAGTAAAGAGTAAAGAGTAAAGAGTAAAGAGTAAAGAGTAAAGAGTAAAGAGTAAAGAGTAAAGAGTAAAGAGTAAAGAGTAAAGAGTAAAGAGTAAAGAGTAAAGAGTAAAGAGTAAAGAGTAAAGAGTAAAGAGTAAAGAGTAAAGAGTAAAGAGTAAAGAGTAAAGAGTAAAGAGTAAAGAGTAAAGAGTAAAGAGTAAAGAGTAAAGAGTAAAGAGTAAAGAGTAAAGAGTAAAGAGTAAAGAGTAAAGAGTAAAGAGTAAAGAGTAAAGAGTAAAGAGTAAAGAGTAAAGAGTAAAGAGTAAAGAGTAAAGAGTAAAGAGTAAAGAGTAAAGAGTAAAGAGTAAAGAGTAAAGAGTAAAGAGTAAAGAGTAAAGAGTAAAGAGTAAAGAGTAAAGAGTAAAGAGTAAAGAGTAAAGAGTAAAGAGTAAAGAGTAAAGAGTAAAGAGTAAAGAGTAAAGAGTAAAGAGTAAAGAGTAAAGAGTAAAGAGTAAAGAGTAAAGAGTAAAGAGTAAAGAGTAAAGAGTAAAGAGTAAAGAGTAAAGAGTAAAGAGTAAAGAGTAAAGAGTAAAGAGTAAAGAGTAAAGAGTAAAGAGTAAAGAGTAAAGAGTAAAGAGTAAAGAGTAAAGAGTAAAGAGTAAAGAGTAAAGAGTAAAGAGTAAAGAGTAAAGAGTAAAGAGTAAAGAGTAAAGAGTAAAGAGTAAAGAGTAAAGAGTAAAGAGTAAAGAGTAAAGAGTAAAGAGTAAAGAGTAAAGAGTAAAGAGTAAAGAGTAAAGAGTAAAGAGTAAAGAGTAAAGAGTAAAGAGTAAAGAGTAAAGAGTAAAGAGTAAAGAGTAAAGAGTAAAGAGTAAAGAGTAAAGAGTAAAGAGTAAAGAGTAAAGAGTAAAGAGTAAAGAGTAAAGAGTAAAGAGTAAAGAGTAAAGAGTAAAGAGTAAAGAGTAAAGAGTAAAGAGTAAAGAGTAAAGAGTAAAGAGTAAAGAGTAAAGAGTAAAGAGTAAAGAGTAAAGAGTAAAGAGTAAAGAGTAAAGAGTAAAGAGTAAAGAGTAAAGAGTAAAGAGTAAAGAGTAAAGAGTAAAGAGTAAAGAGTAAAGAGTAAAGAGTAAAGAGTAAAGAGTAAAGAGTAAAGAGTAAAGAGTAAAGAGTAAAGAGTAAAGAGTAAAGAGTAAAGAGTAAAGAGTAAAGAGTAAAGAGTAAAGAGTAAAGAGTAAAGAGTAAAGAGTAAAGAGTAAAGAGTAAAGAGTAAAGAGTAAAGAGTAAAGAGTAAAGAGTAAAGAGTAAAGAGTAAAGAGTAAAGAGTAAAGAGTAAAGAGTAAAGAGTAAAGAGTAAAGAGTAAAGAGTAAAGAGTAAAGAGTAAAGAGTAAAGAGTAAAGAGTAAAGAGTAAAGAGTAAAGAGTAAAGAGTAAAGAGTAAAGAGTAAAGAGTAAAGAGTAAAGAGTAAAGAGTAAAGAGTAAAGAGTAAAGAGTAAAGAGTAAAGAGTAAAGAGTAAAGAGTAAAGAGTAAAGAGTAAAGAGTAAAGAGTAAAGAGTAAAGAGTAAAGAGTAAAGAGTAAAGAGTAAAGAGTAAAGAGTAAAGAGTAAAGAGTAAAGAGTAAAGAGTAAAGAGTAAAGAGTAAAGAGTAAAGAGTAAAGAGTAAAGAGTAAAGAGTAAAGAGTAAAGAGTAAAGAGTAAAGAGTAAAGAGTAAAGAGTAAAGAGTAAAGAGTAAAGAGTAAAGAGTAAAGAGTAAAGAGTAAAGAGTAAAGAGTAAAGAGTAAAGAGTAAAGAGTAAAGAGTAAAGAGTAAAGAGTAAAGAGTAAAGAGTAAAGAGTAAAGAGTAAAGAGTAAAGAGTAAAGAGTAAAGAGTAAAGAGTAAAGAGTAAAGAGTAAAGAGTAAAGAGTAAAGAGTAAAGAGTAAAGAGTAAAGAGTAAAGAGTAAAGAGTAAAGAGTAAAGAGTAAAGAGTAAAGAGTAAAGAGTAAAGAGTAAAGAGTAAAGAGTAAAGAGTAAAGAGTAAAGAGTAAAGAGTAAAGAGTAAAGAGTAAAGAGTAAAGAGTAAAGAGTAAAGAGTAAAGAGTAAAGAGTAAAGAGTAAAGAGTAAAGAGTAAAGAGTAAAGAGTAAAGAGTAAAGAGTAAAGAGTAAAGAGTAAAGAGTAAAGAGTAAAGAGTAAAGAGTAAAGAGTAAAGAGTAAAGAGTAAAGAGTAAAGAGTAAAGAGTAAAGAGTAAAGAGTAAAGAGTAAAGAGTAAAGAGTAAAGAGTAAAGAGTAAAGAGTAAAGAGTAAAGAGTAAAGAGTAAAGAGTAAAGAGTAAAGAGTAAAGAGTAAAGAGTAAAGAGTAAAGAGTAAAGAGTAAAGAGTAAAGAGTAAAGAGTAAAGAGTAAAGAGTAAAGAGTAAAGAGTAAAGAGTAAAGAGTAAAGAGTAAAGAGTAAAGAGTAAAGAGTAAAGAGTAAAGAGTAAAGAGTAAAGAGTAAAGAGTAAAGAGTAAAGAGTAAAGAGTAAAGAGTAAAGAGTAAAGAGTAAAGAGTAAAGAGTAAAGAGTAAAGAGTAAAGAGTAAAGAGTAAAGAGTAAAGAGTAAAGAGTAAAGAGTAAAGAGTAAAGAGTAAAGAGTAAAGAGTAAAGAGTAAAGAGTAAAGAGTAAAGAGTAAAGAGTAAAGAGTAAAGAGTAAAGAGTAAAGAGTAAAGAGTAAAGAGTAAAGAGTAAAGAGTAAAGAGTAAAGAGTAAAGAGTAAAGAGTAAAGAGTAAAGAGTAAAGAGTAAAGAGTAAAGAGTAAAGAGTAAAGAGTAAAGAGTAAAGAGTAAAGAGTAAAGAGTAAAGAGTAAAGAGTAAAGAGTAAAGAGTAAAGAGTAAAGAGTAAAGAGTAAAGAGTAAAGAGTAAAGAGTAAAGAGTAAAGAGTAAAGAGTAAAGAGTAAAGAGTAAAGAGTAAAGAGTAAAGAGTAAAGAGTAAAGAGTAAAGAGTAAAGAGTAAAGAGTAAAGAGTAAAGAGTAAAGAGTAAAGAGTAAAGAGTAAAGAGTAAAGAGTAAAGAGTAAAGAGTAAAGAGTAAAGAGTAAAGAGTAAAGAGTAAAGAGTAAAGAGTAAAGAGTAAAGAGTAAAGAGTAAAGAGTAAAGAGTAAAGAGTAAAGAGTAAAGAGTAAAGAGTAAAGAGTAAAGAGTAAAGAGTAAAGAGTAAAGAGTAAAGAGTAAAGAGTAAAGAGTAAAGAGTAAAGAGTAAAGAGTAAAGAGTAAAGAGTAAAGAGTAAAGAGTAAAGAGTAAAGAGTAAAGAGTAAAGAGTAAAGAGTAAAGAGTAAAGAGTAAAGAGTAAAGAGTAAAGAGTAAAGAGTAAAGAGTAAAGAGTAAAGAGTAAAGAGTAAAGAGTAAAGAGTAAAGAGTAAAGAGTAAAGAGTAAAGAGTAAAGAGTAAAGAGTAAAGAGTAAAGAGTAAAGAGTAAAGAGTAAAGAGTAAAGAGTAAAGAGTAAAGAGTAAAGAGTAAAGAGTAAAGAGTAAAGAGTAAAGAGTAAAGAGTAAAGAGTAAAGAGTAAAGAGTAAAGAGTAAAGAGTAAAGAGTAAAGAGTAAAGAGTAAAGAGTAAAGAGTAAAGAGTAAAGAGTAAAGAGTAAAGAGTAAAGAGTAAAGAGTAAAGAGTAAAGAGTAAAGAGTAAAGAGTAAAGAGTAAAGAGTAAAGAGTAAAGAGTAAAGAGTAAAGAGTAAAGAGTAAAGAGTAAAGAGTAAAGAGTAAAGAGTAAAGAGTAAAGAGTAAAGAGTAAAGAGTAAAGAGTAAAGAGTAAAGAGTAAAGAGTAAAGAGTAAAGAGTAAAGAGTAAAGAGTAAAGAGTAAAGAGTAAAGAGTAAAGAGTAAAGAGTAAAGAGTAAAGAGTAAAGAGTAAAGAGTAAAGAGTAAAGAGTAAAGAGTAAAGAGTAAAGAGTAAAGAGTAAAGAGTAAAGAGTAAAGAGTAAAGAGTAAAGAGTAAAGAGTAAAGAGTAAAGAGTAAAGAGTAAAGAGTAAAGAGTAAAGAGTAAAGAGTAAAGAGTAAAGAGTAAAGAGTAAAGAGTAAAGAGTAAAGAGTAAAGAGTAAAGAGTAAAGAGTAAAGAGTAAAGAGTAAAGAGTAAAGAGTAAAGAGTAAAGAGTAAAGAGTAAAGAGTAAAGAGTAAAGAGTAAAGAGTAAAGAGTAAAGAGTAAAGAGTAAAGAGTAAAGAGTAAAGAGTAAAGAGTAAAGAGTAAAGAGTAAAGAGTAAAGAGTAAAGAGTAAAGAGTAAAGAGTAAAGAGTAAAGAGTAAAGAGTAAAGAGTATTTCTAAACTCTGTTTACCGTTCGAAATAGCGGAGAACGAATGAAAATACATCAATGAGTGAAGAAGCGAAAGTTGACCTCGCGGGTGAAGCTTATAATAGCTATCGTATCAAGCGGGCAAAAAGATCGAGTCAAGAGAGGAGAAAGGTTTTGTAAACATCTGGGACCTCGACAGCGATAACAGCGATGTTTACAGTGACTTTTTTGTTGAGTCCGATACTGATGAAACGTCGAACTCATTGAGATCCATTGGAATATTATCCATGCATATTTGCTCCGCCGCGCTTTCTTTTGTTTGTTCTCGTCGCCCAGCCACACTAGCGTTCGTATCCTTTTTCGTCTTTCCCATTTTGCCAGACCAGCTTCAAGAAAAACCGAGCTACAGAAGAGTTATCTCTCCGCCTTGAGCGCATTGCGAAACGCAAGGGTGTTTTGGAGATTCGCGCGTAGATTTCACCGCGAGTTAATAGTAGTAAATTTTCCAAGCGCTGATTGGCTCAGTGATCTGAGAACCCAGTTGAAGGCGTTTGTGGGCGGAGTTTGTTTGGGAAGGAAGCGATTTTTTTTAGCGCTGTTTTCTCGAATAAATGTTTTCGCTTGAAGCAGACACTTTAAAGAGTTACAACTCAAAGGGAATTTGTTTGATTGCCCTCAAAATTGGACAGTAGCTAGATTAACATATAAAAAACCAAAACATGTCTGCGAATTGTTTATTTCGAAACATTTTTTCTCCGAGAGCGATTTTTATACGATCACTTCACATCTTTATAATCCTATTTCGAAAATGTTCTGTAACTTTTTACTGCGATTGAGTATGGCAAAACGCAGACACGCTTTTTAGCGCTTTTTTTTTTTCCTGAAACCGAGGAAAAAATAAATTGGCGAAAAACAAAATTCACTTTGACTTGTAGCTTCCAAATGGTGATTAGGACGCTCGCATTTAGTGGCCATGAAAAAATCGGCCAGTCATTTTATTTCAAAATTTATAGTTTGATAGCCAGCTCTATAAGCTTTAATTTGATACAGGGGTTTAGGTATCTACAGCTTAAACCGGACGCGCTACATCGCTTGGACGCGAGACACCCCTGAAGGTATACGGTAACCTTAAACAGTTGTGAAGATTCGAACCCATGACCATGACATGATTACGAACTCACAACGTAACCAGCTCCCAGTTGGCTTGATAGCTCAGTTGGTAGAGCGCTGCACCGGTATCGCAGAGGTCATGGGTTCGAATCCCGTTCAGGCCTGAATTTTTTTCAGGTTTTAATTTCACAACTGCTTAAGTTGTGTTTTACTGCGATGATCAATCATGTTTTCAGAAGAGCATTTCATTTTCCGATAGGTTCTCTTCGCTCTCTTTTACATAAATTTACATACGAAATATTTTCTAGTTTATCATTTATATAGTGGCCAAAAAGATTCAACCTTTTTACCAAAGCAAGTTCTTATTGGCTACCGATCTAAGTATTAGATCAATGAAACAAAACATATCTTTCTTTTTCTCAGTCATGCCCATTACGGGGGTAGCGTGTAGGGCAGCAACATAATCCCTCCACATCTAATGGTCCTTTTTCCTAATTTGAATGCTGTCTATTTCCTTCTCCGTCGCACACCACCACATGATCTTCAGGCGCCCCTTCTTTTGCTAGCGCTTTCCCTCTGGCGTTCAGTGTAGGTCTGTCTTGGTGAAGGAGGACTGCGGCGCCTTCTCATCAGGATGGTAGCCATTTCGGTTGTACAAAGCATAAGAAAACATATACACGCAGTATACGTTTTTCTGGCCAAAAAGCTGAATTTCTCAAGGTCATGTAATCCAGTCACATCGTTATCATTCTAAGCTCCCGGATGGTGGTCTTCAATTAAAACTCTTTCTAGCTTACTTTTGATAAGAGTCTCCGTACGCTACGCGGACCTATGCTTACTTTTATTAACGCAGGTGGACGGCCTGGGTACTATTATAATCAAAATGGCGGCAGCTTTTGGTGTTTGGGAAGTAAGGTTTCCTTCTTCTCGCGCAGTTTACGACGAAGACGACGAGGAGGACGAGGAAACATCCACTTCAGAGGATGATTCAAGGAATTTAAATTTCCACTGGGCGCCTCACCTGAAAATAGATCAGGAATCATCTGTGACAGAATGTCCCTTGATGGTTCTCGCGGTCGGAGAAGTTGCTACAACATTTGTAGAAGCTCATTATTTATCAGCAGGGAGTGAAGTTATCGCCTGTCTTACTTCAAAAAGGGGGAATGAGCTGGAATTCGAAAAACAGTGTAATCAGTTCAAATCAGGTGATACGTGTTGTCTGTATCGGCTAACAACGAATCATGATGACTCAGTATTTTTTCAATGTCGAACGCCGGTACCTCAAGAGAAAGCGTTCCACTGGACAGAAAAGGTATGTATGGGAGAATAGTTCCATCGATAAACGTTTCTTTGAATAATCCAATTTACTGAAAGTTCCCGTTATCCGAGATAATGGGAAAAGTTGCCTTTAAGATTTTACACATCACTTCAAGTGGCAGTTTGTGTATGTTCCTGGTGTATGTTGCTGTGTTAGCTTGTGGTGGAGGTAAGAAAATAGGAGGCGGGAATCATTAGGAGGGTGAAAGATTTATGTTTTATTTTTATTTTTATTTATGTACAATTTAATGACTACAAAGAAGAAAAATAAGCCATATATATGGACGATCTGTAAAGGAGTCAAAACCCCATAAAAAAACAGACCACCAAAAGGGAAGTAAAAAAAAAAAAAAAAAAAACGCGAATAGAGAAAAAAAATCCCCTCACCCCCTCACATTTGTTCTTTTTGTTTCCTTCATCGTGCCTTCCATTCTTCATTCCATTGTTCGTTGATCAGTCATCTCAGTTGTTAACTTTGCCAATAATTAACATCATCAGTCAATTGAGTAGACCTTGATTTAGACCTTCATGTTTCAGTTGTTTGAGAATTTGAAGCCTTCCAAAGTTGTTATTCTAACATCATTGGCAGCCTGTGAGTATCATACCAATGCTCCTGAGAATCTCAAGTCTGACTTTGTAAAAGTGTTAAAGACAGATTCCTGGCAAGAAAAGATTTTACACGAAGAATGCTCATTTTTGGAAACTCCTAATGTCATGAGTGGAGTTGCAGCATCAGGTAAAATAGCCAGTATTTGAACTGTACAGGCCCGCAAATGATCCCCGAACCACAGATGACCCCCAAATTGTACCGCAAATGATCCCTGGACCGGAACTGATTCCAACGTAAGAAGTTCGGAATGGTGTAGACTCCATGAAAAGTCTATGAATTGATAGAGATTTTCTTAATAAAAGACAAGTACCTCAGGCATAAAAGCAGCAATAAAAACGTTAAACATACTGTGCAAAATACTAAATTGACATGCATCGACTGCATAAATTTTTCGTTTAGGAAACGTACCACAAAAAGAAACAGGAATCTTCGAAGATACCTCTGCCATCTAATTAACCACTTCGAACTTTTCCCTGTACACTTCTCATACTTGCATCCTAGATAGCCACAGACTCCCTCGAAAGTGCCTAAGATTCCTTTTTGCTAGTTGCTGTAGTAAAAATGTAGTTAATCCACTTGGGAATTCTCAGTTGTCTCCAAATTTGAGGATATGGTGAACATCCTGTGTTTATGCATCTCAGGCCCAGACCTAATAAAGTCATTCAGGGAAGGATCTAACTAAACTACAACTTTCAAACACAGGATTTTGTGACGTTGGATATCATTTTTAAGGTTGAGAAATTTGCATTCAAATCGTTCATACTGCACATTTTCTTGCTTTTCATATAGTAACTGTTGTATCAAGATATTGTATTATTACTTTGAAACTCAGAAAACCGTCAATACCAGAAATATTTAAGGACTGTTATTGTGTAGCACGGAAAAAGCCAATTAAGCATGAGAAAACTAAACAGCAAACAGCAGCAGTAATAGGCCATGTTCAAGATACCAATATTCTAACATGGCTTCGAGGCTTTCGGGATGTGTGGTGGTGTTTTCTTTGTATCCAAGTCTCTTTTGGGAATTGAAAGACAAAGGAAACTTAAAAAATTTGCAATTTTGACCTTAAAGCCTCAGATCGATGTTAAAATATTGATATATCGAACATGGCCTATTGGTTGTGGTTCTTGTGTGTCCTGAACTTTATTGTGATTGGTTCAGTACCAAGTTAATCTTTTGGAATCAAATCCAAATGTTCATGGTTTCCTGAGTTTCACAGTAATAAAATAAAAGCGATTTCAGGATCATTTGCAGGCTGGGATCATCTGCGTGCCTGTACAGAACTATTTCCTCCTTTTCATAAATTAAATAGGGGATTAAAAAATGGTTTTAAAGTGGAATACAATTTGCATATGACTGATCTGGTAGTCTGGAATATGTTTTCAATCATCTGGTACAAGAACGAAATCATTCATTTCTTAGAAAACTCATAGAAATATGTTTTGTTTAGTTTTACAGTACTGTCAGATCCACAGTGTGGCTGCGGCATTGTTTGTATGCTTCACCGAGTCATCACATGTAGATTCACAGTCAGTGGAAGCCTTTCAATTCCTTCTAAAGAGTCCAATGCTACACTCAGTTCATCAGGTAATTGACAACAGGAAGTTATTTTATCTATCCAGTGAATCTGAGTTTAGATCATGTTCTTCCTAGGCCAATGTTTTTGTCCATGAGTTCAGCAAGATGAACTTTTTGAAAAATGGTAGTGGTAACCGTATGTCCACAACTCCATGCCTCCCTCACTTCAGAAAAATCCTACCTGCACTGACTTATTTTGTTTCCTGAAAATATCTATTAACCTTCCCCTACCCCAAGCAAAGGATGATATCAAGGCCAAAGTTTTAAAGGAAGTTATATACATATTTTCTGTTTAAAAGGGTAGAGATATTGTATGGAACAACACATTCCATATAATGTTTGTATTTATGAATTGGTCCCAAAGAATTATTGGCTTTGTTATTGTCACACTGTGATTTTCTGCTCAACTGAGAAGGACCATTATTTTCTCTCCATTTCACAGGCTTCCAGTGAGCAGGTTATAAAAGTACTCAAGTCCCTAAGATCTGGAAAACTGATAGAAATGACCATGTACATGTAGGAGGAAAGCATGACTTCAAAACGTAGCTCTTGGCACTGCTATTAATGTACAGTACCAATCCCTCTTTGAGTGATGGTGCTCAGAAAACGTTGTTAAAAATTATTGTAACAGGCTGTCATCGCGATAGCTAAGGAAAGAAAGGATGAGACAAAGAAATAAGCATACACTGGCTGGTATTGAAGTAATGTTCATCATGAAACCATTCTTTTGTTAATGATATTTTATGATATTCTGTGTTCTTTGATGTGAGTATAGCTTAGAACTGAGGACAGGTTGAGGCACGTTTGTTAAACGTTCTAGTTGTTTGGGTTCAGCTTTTGCAATGTTCACCAAAAGGTCTGAAAGCAGGACTGTAACGTTTTTCCTGTGGACAGTTTCAATTCGCCAGCTAGATCACTCTCGTGACAGTGGAAATCAACTTTGCAGCTGAAAAAACCGTTGGGACTCAGATTCCAGATTAGTTGCCTTCGCATCTGTTATTTTGGTAATTAATAACTGATTTTGTGCCATTGTTTTGAAGGCAACTAAATTAGAGATCAAAGTAGAACTTAAGAGTGACGGGTTCTAAATTAAGAACAAGGAAAATCAGAGAAAATCCCCCAGAGGAGGGAGAGAACCTGGCCCTCCACGCAGAACACTTTTGGGCTTGTCATACATTTCTCCTCCAGGACAAGTGGGGCACCCAAAATTTTCTGTGGGCTGGCTTATTCTGACTCAAGCCTGCAATTCAAAACTCAACTTGTAAAAAAAAAAATAGCATTTTCTCTCGAAGTGGGTGTCCCAAAAAAAACTTGGACACCCATCTGTATGACTCTCAGCTGAAATTGAACTGAGAATAAATGGCCAGTCGAAGACGAGCACTTACCCAAGAAGGATGAAATGGAAGAGCTACACTCTTGTGATCTGAGTACTCTTTGGGAGAAGTTACAATCAAATATAAATGAACATGACAGGTGTCACCTATTTGCAAAACAGTCGCTCAAAAGAGGAAAGCCATAAACCTAACCACCCTCCCTTTTTACTCGGATCGATGCAATTTTATTGACTGTTATTTCTGGTTGTTATATCTGTAAAGCAATAGAGCACTGTATGCTTTCGTCACAAAATACTAATATGAAAAGGACTATAAACTGGAGCTAAAAGGTAACAATTAAGAAGTTCAAAAAGCGGATCGTAAATCTTAAGCTATAAGTTAGCAATAAAATGAACTGATAAAGCGGAATGATAACTACTGTGATTCTTTTGAAAATGAACTAGAAACAGTTTATCTCTTGTTCCAGAGCGATTATTATTATTTTTTTATCTTACTCTAACTTCTACATAATTATTGCGGCTTGTGTTTGTAATCATCAGAAACAGTCACATGACTTATTTGTTATTCCCAGCGAGCTAGAATTTCTCTCCACTAACTTGAACTGGAGCTTCTAAGAACAGCGTTGAGCTTATGAGAAACAAAATCTATATGTGGGCCCAAGTTTAGTCGGACCGGTCTTTCTTAGAAACAGACGCAGTCTTCAATGGAGGAGACGTTGAAGCTCTTTCCCCCAGTGGTGTTAAAGGAATGCCATTTCCTCGAACGTGAGCGACATTTGGTGGGGTCCTGCGGTGTGGACATGAAGAACCATGCAAATTTGGCGTTATCTAACCTGGAACAAGACAAAAAAAACAAAACAAAACAAAAGCAAAAACAGGACGAATGATCAGTTTCTAGGACCCAAGAAACATTTAGCCTAAAATGTCAGTCATCTCCCGTCCTCGGCCTAAATCCGTGGCCAGAGACGCCTGGGTGGAGTTACTGCATTCGAAGAACGTAAACCTAATTCGAAACATACGAAGCGTCAAGTTAAATGATATAGTTTTAGTTTTGCTTTCCAACGTTGCGTTTTATTGTCATGTTTGTCACCGCAGTTTGTGTGTTATTTCTTGTTAAGCCACGATGGCCAAGGAAAAGGAGTTATAACCCTCAGACATCAGACGTTTCTCCGCCGGCTGAGAGTGGTAGATGATTGACATTTCAGGCTAGGAGAAATTCAATCAGAAAATAAACTGAAGCTGCCTTTTTGAAAAAAAAAAAAAAAATCTGACGCGAATAGATCAAGATAACGGACTCCTGTTGTTTTAGCTGAAAATTGTGCATACTAGTATGTAGAATTTTCAGTTAAAACAGCAGGAGTCCGAAATTCTGAGCAGAGAACTCGAGCATGTTATATGGCAAGAAAAATACGAGACAAACAAAGTCCAGGATAAAAAGAAGAATTCTGATTAGTTCGCTTGGCGGTCCGAATGCTGCGATCATCATCATCTAGTCCTCTTTGTCCCGTGGGGGACATAGTGCGTCTCACTCCGCCTTAGTGTATGACCAATCCATTTCCAGCGTGTTCTCTTGGTGGTGGTGTTGATAGGCTCTTGACCGAAGTGTTGCGATACGGACCGCTAAGATAGGCGAATAACTTTTTCAGAACGCACAAAAAAGTAGGATGCTAACTTTTGCACACACATTTACCGAGAAAGGATCGCAGGGAGGTATTAAATTATCAGCAGAGTTTTGAAAAGAGCAATATAATAAAGTTAAACTTTGTCGAACTAGCTTATGCGGTCTGTATTGGGGAATATTGCTTTCGCTCTTCAGAACCGATATTTCCCTAATACGGACTTTACGCTAGCTCATAACATACATGATGCAATCTTACCATAGCCATTTCTTAGTGACATGGTAAGAATAATCTCTTACGTCGCTCTGGATCGTAGGATAGTTGAAATGTTGAAATAAAATATCAATGTACCAAATTAGGGTGATAGATAACATGGGTTTACAACTAAGACATCATAACTAGGATTACCCAAATGTCTGGGACAGCTCAGGCCTTACGGATACCTTAGTTAACCTGGTGAATAAAACTTACAACTGGAAAATTATTTTAGCACTAATTCTGTAATAAGTTTTTAGTTCTAGAAAAAAAAACATATTTCAATTTCTGAGCTCAGTATGTATGCATGTATGTATACTTAATTGGCCACTCCCGATTGGGGCTTTTCAGGACCAATATAACAAAGCAATGATAAATAAATATTTAAATAAACATAACTAGGTTAAGAATCCCAGCTGGCGGGAGGCAGACCAGTTGGCTATTTACAAGCGTAGCCGAGAAGTTGAACTCGGGGCTACCGTGAACAACATTAGCTAGCGGATTTGAACCCGGGACCTACGGAATTCAATTCCGGCGCTCTAACCACTCGGCCACGCTGCCTCCTTCTATGACTTCTGGGAACTTTTGGTTTTAGTTTGGAACGTGTTTGACAAAAACCGTAACAATTCTGTTATTCGGCGTGCTTTAGCAACAGGAATCCTGTTGATCATCTTTATCCCAATTTTAACGTCTTGTAAACTGATTTGCGTCTTGCTTACACTTTCGTGGGGATGATTTCTCTTCTCTTGTCATTCTTGAAATATGAATTATAATGGCTTGCACTTTTCTAGCGTTGGTCTGGAGAGGCCTTTATGCTATTGCTTCCGTAACACATGAAACTGACACCTTCAGAGAGATTTACGACGCTTACATAATTGTATAATTTTGGGCATCTGATCGACAATCGATCGACTGATTGATTGAGTGATTGATTGATTGATTGATTGATTACTTGATAGAGTGATTAACTGATGGACTGATGATTAATTGATTGACTAATGGATGATCGATTGATTACCTGATTAATTGATGATTGAGTGACCGATTGATTGATTGATTGATTGATTGATTGATTGATTGATTGATTGTCTGATTGACATGAACGTGATAACTTTACATTCCCGTGACAAGTCAGTCGTACTTTTCCCTTTACATTAGTACCTCGAATTGGTAGTTTCCAAGGGACAGGTATCGCCAATACACCTACCAAGATCAATGATCTGAAACACCAATAAAATAAGTCAGAAAAGAACAGTGATTAAACAGCTAATTATCTTCACTTGTTCAGCTATATGACGCTGACCATTGATAAATTGAATATTATATCTCGGCTTAGCAACAAAGCCATTTGGGTAGCTGTTGCGCTGTATCGTGGGGTTTTAACTTGAATAGGCAGTACTTCAAAAGCCCGCGAGCGAAACTGATAATCTCTCAAGGGTTTTCATTTATTAAAGGCTTGATTGATCTTCCACCTTAGTTCGCATTGCTGTGTTTCCTCGGGAGTCAGTGTACTGCTCGGGAAATCCCTCAAATGATGACAAACGGTAACAGTGAGGTACCACGCATGAGCACTCCTCAACAGTGTCAAGGCACTTGACCCCTATTAGAAAACAACACAGAGCAATGAATCAAAATTAGCCTTTACTTTTAAGAAAACAAGTTTCTTGAGGGACTTTTGTAAGAAAACGTTACAAAAACAGCAATGTGAAACCACTGGTTAGATCTCAATCATTAACTTCCCCATTGAGACGTATCTTATTTTTTAAGTGCCTGTCTTATCTTGTGAGAAGTAGCGGATTACTAACAGAAAATTGACAAGTTTACAAGAGAAGCACTTTTAGCAAGAACCGAGCGTTGTTACTATTTTATGACTGGACATTAGAATGATTCACACAAAATGTCATGGTTTCCATAGAAACACCATCTCTGCCGTGCGACATACCGTTTGGTGATGAAATACTTTTCGTCTTTTTCATAGTTGCTAGACACGCGTTATTTTCGATGCACACTCCGCTACACATTCCAACGTCAACCGTAGTCTCGTACTCAGTCCCCTTGTAAAAAGTGACCATGTGCGGAAGCTGCTGGCAAGAGGAACTAGCTGACTGACACTTCTGAATCGTTTCCATCTCAACTACTACGCTTGACATCATGAAAAGACGTCGCTTGGTTGTTTCATACGGCACACAAACACTTTTCTATAACAGCAACAACAACAACAAGAGTGGAGAAGATTATTTTTCTGGCAGTAACACAGGCATACTCGGTAAAAGAATTCCGAGTTCTCCAGCTTGGAGTCAAACCTAAGAACTTCTTGTTACTAGACCAGATGTTCTACTACTTAGCTACAGCAAACTTCTACAAATCATTATTTTAATATTCAATTAGCAAAATTCATTTCATCTTGCTTTGATCTACGCAATATTCTTCTTTTAAATTTAACCGATGTAACTTGATTGCTATATCATAACCTCGTTACAGTCGAACCTCTCCATACGGACACCTCGCTAAAACGGTCAGTTTCCTATGTACCGACAAAGTTCTCATACATTTCCCCCCCCCCCCCAAAAAAAAAACCCTCTATAATGCGGACCCGCTCTAAAACGGACAACGGACACTGAATCTCGGCCCTAGGGAGCAAATTCATACAAATTTAACCTCTTTATTACGGACACTCCGGGGACCAGGTGTCGATAATTTGCGGTATGTACCATTTCCTGTCCAAAATTCGTATGTACAGCATATAGCTGAGAAATTCACAAATTCATAAGACACTCACTTTTGGGCCTGATTTTAGAAACACTCTAAATTGTCAGTGGAGACTTAAAAGTGACGTCATCATAGTGAACTCTCTAATTCGGACCCCTCTCTGATGCGGACACTTCGCTTTGTCCCTTCGGTGTCCGTATTAGAAAGGTTCGACTGTATGTGTTCACGACAATCATTATTGTTTTAGCTTTATTAAAAAAAAAAACAAACACACTTTTGCAACACTGTATTTATGGTCATGTAAATAAAACTAGTTGTTGTTGCGGGGTAAAAGCATACCATGACAAACAAAAAGACACTCGAACTGAAGTAGCTATTTAGCCTTTTCTGAAAGATGAAGCCCAAACACTGTCCTAGAAACCTTGTCCACGAGGAGACATGCATATGACCATGCAAAATATGCCCAGATTGAATTGAAGTTTCCTCGGATGATTTGTTCGCGCTCAACCTAATTTACCCCGAATTGAAAGACCGTGAGCAGTCTCGGCGTTCCATGGCAAGCGCTCAGCGAAAACTTGCTCAGATATTTTCTAAATATAGACTGTCCCACAACAACAACAACAACAACAACAACTAGCTTTATTTGCATGACCATAAATACATACAGTGTTGCAGAAGCTTTTGTAAACTAAAACTAAAACAGTAACGATTATCGTGATCATATAATAATGTTATGATATAGCAATCAAGTTACATCGGTTAAATTTAAAAGAAGAATATTGCGTAGATCAAAGCAAGATGAAATAAATTTTGCTAATGGAATATTAACATATGATTTGAAGAAGTCATAAGTTCGCCAATGGCTTGTAACGAAGATAATTGTTTAAAGTCGGAATGATATGCTTTTATAAAATTTATTTCTTAGAATAGAGTATTTATTGCAATATATAAGGGCGAGATTCGTCTTCAATTTGTTTAGAAACACAAATAGGGCAGAGTCTGTTAACCCTTGGAATTTTATCATGTCTACTGACCAGTCTCAATCCTTACAGTAATTAATCCTAAATTTCACTAGTTCTTTTCTTTCGCTTAGTTGCTTGTTAGGCCTATACCACAGACTTAGTCCCACACACTTATCAAAGGGAATACACACTACGAGTGCCGACTACTGATATTTAATTAACTGTTTATCTACCGTGGACTCTCCCTGCACGC